>NC_140489.1:8589879-8897522 GCF_964271855.1 Acomys minous
GCTAGGATCAGGTCTTCTGTTTCCTCTCAGAACCCTGTCTACACTGCCAGCAGGACTCTGATGGGGTACCTGTGGGACCAAGTGGGGACACCTGGCCAGTGAAACACCATCCTCTCCCTCATGACAGAGGTGCCTCTCACACCCCTAAACTCCAGGGTATGAGATTTCAAGGCCACTTGCCCTCTACAGGCCTCAGTTTCCCTGCTAACAGGAAGGACTGCTTATCAAGCGTAAACAGACACAAGTTTCCGGGCCTTCACCTCTGGCTTTGGAGCCCTGGGAACCTTAACAACTTCACTTCCTCATTCCTGTCCTGCCTGTGCCCCTCCCCCGCCAGGTCTGGATCTTCCAGATAGGGCTGGCTGATCTGCCCCTGGCATCCAAGGGTTGCTGCTGGTCTGGGTGGGGTGGTCACACCGCCCCTGACACCTGCTCCTAGAAGGAACTAAGAATTCTGGACACCCAGCCGACTCAGACATGGCTTTGAGCTCCAATGTGAGCACAGAAGAGGGGTCTGGGAGAGCAGGAGCATGTCCCTCACACAGCAGTAGTTTAGACCCCTGGTCTTACACTTAGGAAGGACATTTTGGGATTTCCAGGTCACCTGCCATTACCTGACCCCTCACAAGCTAATGTCAGGGTCAGGCCCAGAGCCATAATGGAGACCTTCCGGGAACAGTAGCGTAAGAGGACCAGCACAGCCTGTGCTACGAACTCGGTCAATCCCCACTTAGTCCTCTTCCCTGGAAATTGGAGCCACCAATGCAAATAGGTCCCCAATTGTGCCCCTCAGGCCAAATTCCATGGGTTATGTCACGCACAGGTGCACTGTCTCCTGGAAACTCATCTGTAGCTGGACCTGCATGGTTACCTCCCCCACCTTCCCCCCCCACCCCCACCCCACCCCACCCCCCACCCACCCCCACCCCACATTGGCCTGACGACTTTTTTTTGCTGGCAAATCCCTCCTACCTGACACACAAGCTGCAGAACCAGGGTTCCCAAGGGCTCAGGTTGCCTAGAATGGAGCCTGTACTGCCCATCCCTTCTGGGCCAAAGCAACCTAACTGAAGCTAAAGAGTCCTGGCTTTGTTTTGTTGTTGCTCCCTGCCCAAGTCAGGGTTTCCAGGCTGTCCATGAACTCACTGTGTAGACCAGGTTGGTCTCGAACTCACAGAGATCCACCTGCCTCTGCCTCCCGAGTGCTGGAACTAAAGGCATGTGCCACCACCACTGGCTGGCCTGTTGTTGATTTCTTAAGTTTATTTCTTACTTCGCGTACGCCTGCCTTGCCTGGATGTGTCTGTGCACAACACAAGGGTATGCTCATGCCCGCAGAGACCACAAGGCTGTGTTTGGGCCCCTGCAACTGGAGGATCAAACTGCACATGGTTGCTTCCTGCTTTGTGGGTGCTGGGAACACAAGCAGCCCCCTCCCTCACACCCTAAACTCCAGGGTATGAGATTTCAAGGCCACTTGCCCTCCCCCCCCCCCCCCCCCCCCCCCCCGCAAAGGAGGAACAAACACTCTTCAGCTCTGCGCTATCACTCCAACCTCTGAGGCCTGTTTATCTGCAGCTACAGGCAAGGATGTTTCCAACGCAGGGCTTTGCCTCAGCCACTTCATTCATTCAGTGGCCCGCTGGGTCTCCCAGCATCACATCTCCCAACCAGCTTAGCTTGCCCAGCCTTAGGCTCTATTTTAATTCGAGTTTATTCTTGGAACAGTCAGCGTCTCACCGTAGTGGGGGATGTGCTGAGCAGTTACAAAGTGGAAGTCTCCCCTGGCCTGAAGTCCTTACAAGCAGCCTCAGCAGCCCCAAATGACTCCCCCACAAATGCCTGGAATGCTTCCACTCCTGGTTCTCCCCCAGGCTGAGCAGCCAAGCAGCTGAGACCAAAAATTCCATGGCTCCCGGCTTCAGAGCTGAGGGTAGGGCCCCCCACAGTGACTCACTGGGCTCCCAACTTGGGGTCAGTTATGGGGAGGGCGACAGACCGTCCGTCTACCAGGCTTCTGCCTGCCAGTCAGCCCTAAATGCAGGTGATAAGAACGTCCACAGAGGTGGGAACTTCAATCTCCTCAAAGAGCACTCGGTGTGAGGAGGGCCTGGTCTCATGGGCTGCCCTCAGCAGGTCTTGGGTGTGGTGCAGAAGATGCTGGTTTCGACGGCGGCCGAGTCGGCGGAGCGCCAGGATGGCCAGAATGTGGTCACGCCTGTGGAGACATGGGGTCCTCACTACAGAGTGGTGCCCCCCTGGAACCCTCCGGCCCTCGCCCCACCCTGAAGCATGGGAGGAAGTATGATTCACCCAGCATTCCTGGAGCTGGGTCAGAGAGGCTGAAAGACTGGGATTATCCCAGGCCCTGGAGGGGGTGGGGGATGGGGCTCTATGAGGAAGGCTCGATGAGGAAGGGTACCTGGACCTAGAAGCACGCAGGCATGAGACAGGGAGGGGACAAGTGCGTAGTGGAAAGGAAGCTCTGCACAGAGGCAACACAAGAAATCTGACTTAGTGAAGGCTCCAGAAACTGGCTGAACGCGAGGGAGGTAGAGGTCTGGCCAGGCTAGGGTTATGTTCACAGAGTGCAAGACAGAGCAGGGGTGTGTGGAGGCAGGGGAAGTGAGAGGGGGCGGGGATAGGGGGAAGGGAAGGCAGGTACAAAAGGCACCCAGAGTCACTGCTTCCCCCCACTGGTTCCCCACAGCCGCTGTCCAGGGCCACCCCTGTAGCCGGAGAGGACCGACCAAACCCAGGCTGGGGAACCCCCAGCACCAGTAGGGAAATTGCGAACTTAGAAGGGGGCTAGCAGGGTCGTCATCTAGATCCCAAATCTGGCAGAGCAAACGGGCTGCGAGCAACAGCGACCCAGGGAAGGGGCTGGACCAGGGGCTTTCTGCGGCCTTTCCATCCCGGAATCTCCGAGAGCATTGGACAGAGCCGAACCGGGATTTCCACTGGCTCGGATGACTAAGTGCCCCGCACAGCCTGGGATCCGAGCCTCCTTCCGGGTTTGAGCTCGAGGGTGGGGGCATGTTGTCCACGGGTGGAGGAGAACACGAGAGAGAGAATGGTCCGCTCCACTAGGCTCCCCAGGCAGCTTCCTCGCGCGCATGCGCACACGGGTCCCTTTTTTTTTTTTTTTTGCGGTTTCCACCCACTCACCCAACCCCGACCCCCCTGCTGAGGCGCAGTTCTCTCTGCCTTGACAAGCTCGCTTCTTCTTCTGTTCCTTGCCCGCACTCACAACCGATAGGACTGTGCTGAGGACGGGAATGCCAGGATCCCAGTGTCGCCTGACTCTGGGTCAGAAGCTAGCGGGGGAAGGAGGGTCTGCGAACCTGATGTCCGGGTAGCTCCGTATAAGTGTCTCCAGGTGCCGCTGGATGTCATCTTTGTATGTCTCGCCCAGGATCTCAGCCACGCACAGGATAGCTTGGTCCAGCCACGTGGCTTTAGATCCCTGAGGAGACAGGGAGATGTGTGTTGTGGTCCACCTCCCCAAGGCGTCCCTGCCTACAAACCCCTCCTTTAGTGCTCTGCTGCAACTATCCCATGTGTCTACCGCGGGTGGTTTGCCCATAATGACTCCACGGAGGCGGGGAACAGAGGGGGGCATCTGCAATGATTCTGTAGAGAAGTCTTCTTGTCTGCACAGATGGGAAATTCGAGCCCTGACCAGGGAAGTGCTGACTGGGACCTGTCACCAGCAGCCCAGATAAGGGGTTTGGGCTCTGAGAGGGGAAAGAGCCCATTGTAACCCTCACTCCTTCTTCGCCCCCTGGGCCTGCCCCTCTAAGAGGAGTTCAGACTCCTGTCATCTTCCCTGTGGAGTCAGAAGAACCGCCCACCGGAAGCTCTCCTGTACCGGCTCCACACCCAACTAGCGGCCCCTTACAGGATGACAAGAACTGAGCCCTGCTTGACATCCAGACAATGCTCATACCAAGCCCTGGAAGGTGCTGCTAATGGCCTGGGCATCCAGGCTCATCTTATGGGAGCCGTTCACACGATTCGGGCCACTGAACCTCTCGTGGGGCCTCAGCACTTGCCCAAGGTATTCGCGGACCACAAACCGATGCACCTCCTGCAGAGTCTCCTGGGAGAGTGAGTGAGGGTAGGGTCAAGATCAAAGGCATGGGCCCTACATTCCGTGCCAGCCACCCACTTCCTGGTACCTGTGCCAGTGGTGGAGTCACATGCTCAAGGTGATGTGCAAAGTCCACCACCCTGTCCATGAGGGGACGCAGTGTGTCTTGTGTGAGCCAGCTCTTGGTATACAGCACCTTGAATAGTGGCTGGGGGCGGAGGGGCACCAGAGTCAGTTCTGCTTACCATTCCTAACCCCCTTCACCGCTGGGTGCCCTTGTGCGGTCCTCTTCCCTAGGCACACATTTTATCACTGTGTCTTTCCCAGAATGCCTCTTCCAATGGGCCTGGTTTGAGCGTCTTGTCAGGCCCTTCTTAGGGTGTGTGCTGGGTATACCTTTAGTGGCTGTAAAGCCTTCTTTCTTGGCCCACCATCCCAGAGTTCAGGTGTTAAATCACTGAGAGGAAGGAATTCCAGTGAGGCGGTAGGGTGTTTCCCAAGTGCCCTTGCTCAGGCTGAGAATTCAAGTAGGGCACATGAATGCTGTGCCCTAGGCCTGGAGCTTCAGGGACTAGGTGGGCATCGGCTAGGCACAGGAAGTGTCCACCTCACCTGCATGTCTTGCTGGACAATCTGGAGCAAATGCTTCTGGAAGCTATTGGTGGCAGCCACCAGGGGTTTCTCTAGTTCCTTTATGGTTCCTGGGAACCTGGCCAGAAGACTGGTTCTGGGGAGGGGCCAAGACAAGTCATGAGCTACGAACAGGACCCACCTGGCACAACCTGCAGACTCCATCCACTTATCGGCGGCTCTCAACCTTCCTAAGGCTGCTACTCTTTAATACAGTGCCTCGTGTTGTGGTGACCCCCTAACTATAAAATCATGCATTTGCTTCCTCATAAATGTAAATATCTAATATGAAGGATATCTGACCCCACACCCAAAAGTGGGCCGCAACCCCCAGGTTGAGAATCACTGATTTAGACTGTACTGAAAGAGTTGTGCCAAGTAGCACCCATGGGAGCAGGACGGGATGAGCGGACAACATTAAAGCCCTGGGCGCCAGCCACAAACTCTGGTGGCAGCTCGGCAGCTAAGCTCCATAACATAGGTCTCATTTGGCAGCTTTGGGACAGCCCTCCATGCCTCTTGGTGGCAGGACATGGTAGCATAGCCATTCCTGATTCGAGTCTCCACTGAGCTCCGTCATTGCCTCTGAAGTTGAAAATGTCCCATTTCACTGCTGAGAAAACTGAGAACCAGTCTACACCCAGAATACCGCAGCAAGAGACTGCTTCCTGGGGCTAAGCCCCTCCCCCTGCCCCAGAGCTGAAGGCTAGCCTGGTACAGTTAGGGGAGAGAGTGCTGGGAAGCCGAATACCAGTGTGGCCACCCTTTGGACACAGGCGTACCTGATTCAACTCCTAGCTGCACCAGCCTTCCCCTGCCCATCTGTACCTGGTACCCTGGCCTTGGGAAGTCACCTGGGGTGGATGAAGCAGGCACATAGTGCCTGGTGTATCATGGTTCTCATAAAGAACTCATGGGGGGTGGGGGCTGGAGAGATGGTTCAGAGGTTAAGAGCACTGTCTGCTCTTCCAGTCCTGAGTTCGAATCCCAGCAACCACATGGGGGCTCACAACCATCTATAATGCGATATGATGTTCTCTTCTGGCTTGAAGGTGTACATGCAAGCAGAGCACTGTATACATAATAATAAATATATCTTTAAAAAAAAAAAGAGCTCATAAGGACCAAGTGCCCGAGCGAGGCCTCAGGAAGTAGGCTCTGGCTATGTTTGAAGAGGAAAGAGGCACAGAGATGACATGACTTGTGCCAGGACACACAGCCATCAATGGGCAAAGCTGAAATCTAAACCCACAAGGTGGTCTATATGTGCCTTCTGCAGATGGCTATATTCCCCAGACCAGCATTTCTGTGGGGACAAAAACACTCCGTGTGTTCTGGAGGCCAGGCATGGTAGCAGTCTCTGCCAAATAGAGATGGCCTTGCCTTCTGACTGTAGAGGGGCTCAGGATTATCCAGGGTGGGATTCAGGGAGCGGGTTTCTCGGAGGAGAAGGTAAACTCAGAAAAAGGAATGGAATGGAGTGGAGGCAATAAATGGGGGGGGGGGGCGGTGTCCGGGGGAGCTCAGGGACCAGGGCGGCCCTATCTTCTTAGCCTTTGGTCAGCCTTGAAGCTCCTCTGCTGAGCACATTCGGGTCAAGGCGGGGAGGGGACAATGCCCGAAGGCTTGATGAACCTACAAGAGTCCACACTCCGAAGGCGCTAAGCTCCCCCACACCCCTGCCCTCAGCGGCCTCTGCTTCCGATCTCTTTTCCTGAGCTCGCGCGCCTCCTGCTGACAGTGCCTGGCAATGCCCTGGAGCTGGGGCGACCTACCTCAGCTCCACACAGGCGTTAATGTACGCGCCCAGGTACCACTCGCTCACCGCCTTCGACGCCAGAAAAGCCTTTTCAAACCTGCGGAGCGGAAAGAATCATTCCTCTGACCTCAGATTCGCACCCGCCCCCAGGTCCTCACTAGCGATGAGGGTCTCACACTCAGTCCACCAGTGGACTCCTCCCATCCCTGGCCAGGTAGGTCATCTCCCACCCTTTCTGGGCTGAGACTGCCACCCTCACCTGGGCACGAAGAGGCAGAGCGCGCGCGCGCAGATCTGCAGGGTGGTGGCTTCCAGCTCCGCGGAGATAGCGCCGGCTGCCTTCGCGTGCTCAGCCACGAGCTGCCAGGGATGCCACTTGCTGAGCACAGTTGAGTCCCGAACCCAGCCCACCCCCTCGCTGCAGTTTTTCAGTGGCCCCAATGTGAGGGTCACCTCCCCCATTCCCAGAGTCCACCGGCAGAACTGTAACCCCTAGCCTGGCCATGTGCCCCAGCGGTCTAGCTCATCCCACAGGTTTCCCTCTCGGTACAGCTTAGCTCTGAGGGATCTTCGTCTTGTGCCTGAGTCCTGAACACAAGCCCTTCCTTCAGCCTGCTTCCCGGGCGTACCATGTGCACATCGATGGACAGGGGTGTGTGGTAGAGGCCCTGCAGCACTTCCTGGTCCTCATCGGCTTCCCAGCGACTCTGCTCTAGCTGCAAGATGGTGTCAAAACAGCTTGTGATCTTGGTCTGTGGGGTGAGGCGTGGGCTGAGGTAAGAAGGTTTCAGGGAGGAAGGAAAGGGCGCCCCCTGGCTCCCAAGCCCCGTTTTGCGCCATCGGGACTAGCGTCAACGGACCCCAGTCATAGTTCACTTCTACAGGTACTGGCAGCACCACCCCAATCCAAGACATTAAGCGTCCTGTAGGAGCCAGCCACTGGGTCCTGGCGCCTCCCCGACCTCACCTCTAGGAAGCTAGTGTAGTCGCTTTCCAGTCGGGCCCACAGAGCAGGCTCTAGGAGTGGGGGCAACGGTTCGGTGGGCAGCGCCAAGTCTGGGGCGCCCAGGAAGTCAGGACTGAAAAGCAAGATGGGATTGGGGAGTTGTTGAGGGCCCCAGTGGGACCTTGATGCTCTCTACCAGCTGCCTCCTCTCTCTCTCTCTCTCTATCCTGGCTCAAAGTCTAAAGTCATCACTGCAGCCCTGAACTCCGTTTCTGTTGACACATTCCATGCCTCTACCCTTTAGAGCTCTGTGCCATTACTTCCCTTCCCAGAAGCCTCCGATGGCTGGGCTGGACTTCCTGGCACTCAAGCAACCAGCTGGGCCTGCTCAGGGTGAGCTGTTCAGATGGGCCTCTGCCAGACTGCCTCAATGTGACCCCCTACCCTCATGGTTAACCTACATTCAAGACTGAGCTCTAAGCAACAGCCACCCTCCCCCTAGCCCCCACCAAATCACCATCTAACCCAAACTAGGATGTTCCAGACCGATAATGGCTTCAGACCACACAACAATTTAAAGAGGCCAGGACTTTGGCAGCCTTCACTCTCATATGTTCCTGCCTGTGGCAAAGCTGGGGCCCATTGGTCTGGGGAAATCAAAGCACCCTTGTAATCAAGGATGGAAGGCCCCAACAGGCTGCGCTCTGCGTGTGAACACACACCCAGAGGGAAAGCAGGCTGCACCAACGTTCTGAGGGTGCTCTGTCTGGAAAGCCACCATTTTCCAATGTACTTGCAGCCATCTTACGGCATAGCATTGCTCTCTGAGGCTGGTGAGAAGCGCACGTGAGAGACTTTCTAGCTTTGGGAACTTGTACTACATGGGTGGTCTCTTAGGAAAACCTGGAAAGGGAACACGCAGCCTAGCACAAAGGAAAGGACAGGGTGCCCAGTCCTCCTGGTGCCCTATCGCCTTCGCCAGCCAAGGAATAGGGAAGAAAGGCGCCCTGTGTTTGCCATGGTCTCGTGGTGGGTAAGTGGTACCCGCTCCTGCCTAATGGCCTCACCTGCCATAAACATTAGCTGCCCAGTCTAACAGCACATAAAGCTGCTCACAGCCGCGGGCGTCTCGCGCCAGCTCCTGAAGGCGCTGGGCCACCGCGCTGTGGAAGGCTCGTAAATAGGTCTCCCACACTGGGAAGTCCGTATCTTCGTAAGCGGGCTGCATCTCTAATCGCACCTTCTGCAGGTCGCGGCGAACCACGCTACCGAGCTCAGCCAGAAGCTGGGCTAGGTCGGACGCGCCCTCCGCGGCAGCCCCCGGGGCGACTTTGGCGCCTGCCTGTTGCACGCGCTCTTGAGCGCTGAGCCGCACCGCGTCCTCCCAGTGCTGACGCCAGTGGCGGGGTGTACTCAAGAAATCACCCTCGGCTTGAGGGGCCTGATGGGCCTCCTCTTCCAAGTGCACCACCTGGGCCAGTTCCGCTAGAGCGTCTCGATCCACGCCTTCGGAACCCAGAGCCTCGCGCACGATGGCTCCGATCTCCGCAGCCATTCCATCGTAATGCAGACAAAGGTCCATAGCGCGCCGCGCATAGGCGGTGGGGTCCTGCGCAAAGGTGCGTGAGGTTTTGTCGGCTACCAGCCGTGTCTCCAAGTCCCGCAACTGTTCAAAGGCCTTCACTAGTTGCCTCTCGGTGATGAGGTCTGCCACGGATTTGCTTTCTGCAAAGCGCGGGTGAGAAAGGGAGCAATGAGAGGGGACCAACCCAGCGTCCTGATAACAACCTAGACATCTAAGTTGCACTGGCCGCTGCCTAGATGTCCTGTACAGTCCCTATTGAACTGCTCTAACTGCCACAAGTCCTTGCTTATAATCACATTAGAAGGAACAGTGTCAGTCAAGAGGCCCAAACCTGGCTGAAAAACAGCAATTTGGGTCAGCTCTTGACTGCACAGCCGGTACCTTCTACCTTGCAAACCCCAATCCCCACCCCACCCTCACTTCCATCTCTGCTATGCTGCATGACATCATATGGGACTGTAATTACAGGTCTAATAGGGTCAGAGCTCAGGCTGGGTGTGTCCTGCCCTTCTGTCCAGAGCCGGGCTTTCTGCTGTGCTGTTTTCTGTTTCTGCTGGTTCCCTTCTTCAGGGTCCAAGTCCAATTCGCCTTCCCCTGAGCAGTCAGTCCCCCTAACTGCCCTTCCAAATAACAATGGCACCCTTGAACCTCTGTGACCCAGTGGTCAGAAAGGACCAGTGCCTAATGCCTAGGATGAGCTTGCTCAAGGGGCAGGGCTGTAAAAGGTCATGCACGCGTTATACTTCTACAGTCTTGTAGCTCTGGGTTTGAAGCCCACTTTTCTACTGACTAGCTGTAAGACACTCAGCAAGTCACTCAGCTGAGCATGTTTCTCATTTGCCTAGAGGGTGTGTTGTGTGTGTGTGGGGGGTTTCTTTGCGATATACTAAAAGAACGTGTGCAGAAGGCAGGATTTGGGTGAGTTAGGCCTCAAGGAATGTCTGTCAGGATACCTTGGCTTAGCTCCTGCTCCCTCTTCCCTGTTTCCTCTCACAGTGTTGGATGGGGGACCCTACCTGCCTGCGGCTCCAGATCCTCAGGCCCCATCCCAGCGGATGCCTGCCGGCTAATGCCGTCTGTGGTGACCTTGGAGGGCTTCTCTGGTATAGCAGAGATTTGGGGATGCACGGCCGTTAGGCCTTCATCCAGGGCCCGTCTCAAGGACCTGAAGAGGAATCGGGAGCTTCGCCTGAGCAGGCCTGGGTCCTCCTTGGGCTTGTGCGTTGAAGGTGGTGGCAGGCTGGTCCGGAAGAAGGTCCGCTTCAGGGTGCTCAGGCTGGGTTTCATGGTGTCGCTGTGGTACATGCTTGGCTCTTTCATACTGTTGGACTTCCTGGTGCTCTGAGGTAGGGTCTGTGACTTCCTAGGCTCCTTGGGTCTTTGAAGCTCCGGCCCAGGGGCCACTGTCTGTGGCAATGGCATCTTGGCAGCACGAGAGCTGAGGGTGAGAAAGCAGCTTAAAAGGCCTGGAGGGTGCCCAGGCCAGGAAGCAGACATAGAATCCCTGGTAAACCCTCTGGGGCTTGTTAAGGAGCCCCAGGAACATGGTGCAGGAAGGCTTGGTCTCTTCTATGGAAAAAGAAATGTCTGCCAACCGCTGGCCTGGTCAGAGCCTTCTGTATGCAAGGGCGCACTGAGCGCAGTGGTGCACGCCTGTGATCCCAGCGCTCGGGAGGCAGAGGAAGGTGGATCGCTGTGAGTTCAAGGCCAGCCTGGTCTATAAAGTGAGTCCAGGACAGCCAAGGCTACACAGAGAAACCCTGTCTCAGAAAAAACAAGAGAGAGAGAGAGAGAGAGAGAGAGAGAGAGAGAGAGAGAGAGAAAGAAGGGAGGGGCGCTGCTGCCAGGAGAATGCCTTCCCTGATGCCTGTCTCCCAGGTGTCCACCTTTCACTGAGCCTGAGTAATTGGCATTTGAATTAGGAGCATTGAGGATGCATATCCTGGGAGCCAGCCCAGCCAGAACCCACAGGGGCAGGGCCCAGTACCCACATCCCAAAACTTCTAGGAGTTTAGCTTCTAAACCTCTCCCCATCCCTTCCTCCCGCAGCCCCCCACCCCCACCCCGCTCCCTTTTAGCCCCTCCAGAGACCTGGGCTCACCCCTTCAGCACAAAAGGCAGGACTGCTTCTGCTCAAACAGGAACCTCCTTAAGAAGCATTCCCTCCCCGGCCGCCTTGGGGCTGGAGGAGGGTTCAGTGATGCCCTAGGGCTGGAGGAGGGTTCAGTGATGCCCTAGGGCCCTAGCCTCAGGCACCAAGTCACTTATCTTCACCACTCAGCCTGCGGGGGAGGTGGGGGAGGGGCCTTCAGGCCTATATTTAACCTGGAGCAGAGGAATTCCAATATATTTCCTACTTACTGCACTCCCCCCTTTGGCCTAGCCCCCAACCTTTACCACGCGGACTGTGGCAGGGGTCTCAAGAGCACAGGAAACACACACTGCTCCGGCCTCTGACAGGCACAACCACCACCACACTCCCCCTTTTAGCTAGCAAAACCTGACTGTTTGCTTTTCTGACCGTATGTTTAGCTAGGGGTAGAAGAGAAGAGACAGCCTTCCCGGCCACTGGAACCTTCTGCCCCCCATATTGTGCAAGCCACACATGGGGGGATGGTGCTGGGCCAGCAAGTCCCCCCCCACCCCCGCCCACCCTTAGAGAGGCTGAGCCAAAAGAGGGCTAGATGGAGCTGAAAAGATGGCTCCGTGGTTAGGAGCACAAGTTATTCTTGCAGTGGACCCGGGTTCAATTTCTAGCACCCACACATTGGCTCACAACTCTATGTAACTTTAGTTCCAGGGTAACCAGGACCCCAGGCATGCATGTGGCACACAGACAGACATGCAAGCAACACACACACACACACACACACACACACACACACACACACACACACGCCATAAAGCAAATAAATAAATCTTTAAAGAAGAAATAAAGGACTAGATCAAGCCGAAGCATAGCCCCCAGCCCTCTTCAGGGCTCCCCACCATACCAGGACAAATCCAAATAGGAGCTAGGGCCAGGCCCCTGGTGAGTCAGAAGGGACTGCTCTTTCCTGGGACTTAAGGCATGCTGGACAGAGGCCAGCTCCTAGGATCCAGCCCTCCAGCAAGGTATCTGTCCGAGTCAGCTGAAGCCTGCATTTCTGGAGCTCCAGAGGCCACCAGCAGCCACAAGGAAGGCCAGGGGAAGGAGGGAAGGTTGGGTGGTTGGTTGGGGCCTTTATCAGCCCCACCCTGGTCACAGGTCATCATCCTGCCAGCCACTCAAGTGCAGGGACCCTGCCCCACACAGACCTGACCTTTATGTGGCAGTCTCTGGCTGGCATCCAACTTCAATGGGCCCTTCAGTGCCTAGAGTAGGAGATGGCACCTGGCCCTGCTACGCTCTCCAGGCGTGTTGGGAGAGGACAAGGTGGGCCCTGCCTTATTTACAAAGCACTGACTGTGTGTCCAGCCCAGTGTTGACACAGATATCATCCCCATGACAACAAAGCTGTGGAGCGTTATCTGCCCCATTGGAGGAACCCGAGGCTCAGAGAGCGGCAGGGTCTAGCCTCAAGCCGCCCAGCCTGTCCCACTCAGGTCTCTCCAGAAGCTAGGGGCGACGGTGGGTGGGTGTGTGCTCCTGAGCATTAGAGGGTCAGCTGTTACCCCAAAAGATCTGTTTTCCCAGTGAGGACCCCAAGACAGGGGTCGGACTTGGAAGTCCGTGCAGATGAGTCTAGAAGCAGATTCTGCATAAGGAGGGACAGCTGGGTGCACAGGAATCTTTGGGTTCGCTCACGGTGCTCACGTACCCTCATTTCAAAGCAGGCCTCCACTAAGGTGCCCTCAAGGCCACCCAGCAGCCCCTCTGGCTGCAGCCACACCACTTTTGGCTCTGAAGCTCTCAGCAACTAGCCAACCTATTCTCGACCTCCCCCAATCCAAATGCAAACCTTTCTGCAGCCCCCTAATGTCCTCAAGCCACCCCCCAAGCCCCAATCTTGGCATTCAAGTTCTTCTCTTTCTAGGTTGACCTTTTTTTGCCTCCATCCTGGTATGCGTGTTACTCACGTTGGCCCACGGGGCCTCCTCCATCCTGCTGAATGTGCAGCTTTCCTCTTCCCTCCAGCCGAGTCCCTCTTGACCCCCCTCTCTCTTTAGTCTCCAAATTGGACCTGGTTTTCAGGACACAATGAGTCCCCCTACATCCAAGGGATCGTCAGCTGTGCGTCATCTGCTTGGTAGCGCCTCAGAACGGTCTTTCCAGGTTTGAGAGTCTGGCTCCCTCCTCTCTCTTTCACTCCAGGGTACAGTTCAGAAGTACAGTGCAGTGAGAGTGGGTGCCCCACCCAAGGCTGGCCTGGCTAGGTGTAGCTCTGGTGGTCACTGGGCTGATCTGTGGACTCCGCCCTTATGCCTTTCCTCTGTGGCCACAAGGCCCATGCCCAATTCTCTATCTCCTGACTCACTGCTGCCACTTCCTGACTGCAGCTAGGGGCTAAGCTCCAAGACCCTGCAGATGCACACAGTCTGGGCCCCGGACTCATCTCTTTATAGGTCAAGCTACAGTACCAACTGCAGGGCTGGGGGCAGGGATCCAGCATGGTCCCTCCAGCTGGCCACGCGCTTAGGTGGAGACGTCCCCACTCCCAGCCTTGTTTCTACCCTTTTCCAGGCCTTCCTACTTGCACCAGCTCCCACTCTGTTGTTCTTCTGGACAAACCACATCCTCCCGGCCAACCCATCTATCCTAGGACCAGGCCGTCCCTGTCCTTCAAAGCCCAGCCAGGGCCACTGCAGGCAGCCTGTGGCTCTTGGCGCTCATGCCGTGAAACTTACTCTGCAAGCTAGGAGTCTCCCTGAAAAAATGGGACAGGGGGGTGGGGTGGGGGGAGAGAAAATATGGTTTCAATCCATTCCCTCAGTCCGCCTTCAAGAGCTACAAGGACGAGCAAGAGCTGCAAATGTCAGAGAGGCCAGTTCCGACTGCCATCTGTCTGCCCAAAAATCCCAAGATTGGCTATTATGGGAATAACAATTTTATGTGTTGATTTTGCAAACACAATCAGTAGCTGTCCTATGTGCCAGCCACACCTACTTTTAAAAAGACACAGGCTCCCTTCCCAGTTGCCAAAATATAAACACCCTGGTTGCCCTCACCCACCAAAGTACAGACTTCTTAACTTGGTACACAAGACCCTTCCTAAGGTTTGTCATGTGTTCCCTGGCCCTCTGTCTGCTCAGAACTCATTCTCCATGCTTCTTTGTTTTTGTTTTTGTTTTTTGAGACAAGGTTTCTCTGTGTAGCCTTGGCTGTCCTGGACTCATTTTGTAGACCAGGCTGGCCTGGAACTCACAGAGATCTGCCTGCCTCTGCCTCCTGAGTGCTGGGATTAAGGGCATCACCACGCCCAGCTCTTCCATGCCTTTGTGTGAGCTACCCCTGGGTTTCCGAGAAGCCTTCCCTGAGCGGCTGAGTCCCAGCACACGGCACACCCTTTTCTAGGTCTAGCTCCAGCCCTAGATATAGACATGACCCAGACCATCTAGATATATATGGTCTGAAATGTCTCTGCCACTTGGCCAAGAGCCCCAGGGAGCCGGATGTGGCTCAGACCCCTGAAGGGCCGATAAACGTCAGGTGCCAAGGAAGACGAAGTAGCCCTGACATGATTGTGAACCCATGGTACCTCCACACTGAGGTGTGCTTCAGCCTTGCACGTCCTCATGTTGGCCCCAGCGTCTCCCTGTGCGATTGTTTTGTGATGTGTGTGTGTGTGCCTTGCCTGTATCTGCATGCCTCATGTATGTCTCTGCTTTCTGCTAGTGTGTGTGTGTGTCTGTCTATATAGTCTGATGTGTGCATATCTTCTGCGACCGAGCTGCCACTCCAGTTCAGCCAGCCTGGGCTTGGAGCCCAGACCCTCGACCAGAGAGGCCAGCGCAGTTTCAGTCCCCGTGGGTCCCCACCCACTGCCCAAAACACTCTCCTGCCCCACCTGGCTGGGTCATACCTTACTTGTGAAGCAGACAGCTGTACCCAGGCAGAAGAGGTCCTGGGGAAGTCAGCCAAGCTGGAGGATCCTGAGACCAGGTCCCGGCGGGAGGCCTCCAGAGCAGCCCGGTTGATTGGCCAACAGCTGGGGCTTCCCAGCCGTAGGACCGCCCAGGCCCACTCTCTTCTAAGACCCCTTGCTTTCGTTTTCAGAAACGTTCCGCCCCTTTCATTCCAGAAGCAACTCTTCCAACCTTTGATCGGCGACAACCCTGGAGCTTGCCTGAGCCCGACCCTGAGCTCGCTGTGGAGAGGCTGGCGAGGGGAGGCTAGGGAGGGCCTTCTGGAAGCTGAGGAGGTGGAGATTCCTGCAGGAGAGGTTAGGGAGGTGGAGGTTAGGGGAGGATGTTGCACAGCGGGGGCAGGAGCTGTTGGGGACTACTGAGGACTGTCAGACCCTCCACGGCTAGAGGTAAGGTAGAGCCCCCTAGTGCCCAAACCCAGAAGCGCTCCTCGCCTGCCAGAGCTGAGAGGCAGAGAGCAGGTACCAAGACTCGTGGGAGACGTTTTCTGAAATGCCTGGAGGTGTGAGCCGTATACACTGCTCCTGAGTCCTGGAAGGAGAGGGCCCAAGGGACCCGGGGGGTCACACTCAGGAGTGAGAGACAGCCTTCTAGGAAGAGGCAGCGCAGCAGGAACAGCGTGGAGGAGGCGCTGCTGCCATGGCTTCGGAGTTCCGGCCTTCTGCCTCCACAGAGACTCAAACAGGAGGCATTTTGCCATGAGGACCATGGAAATGTCAGAAGAGGCACGCCCCCTCCTCCATTTCAGGGGGATCCCAGACTCAGCGTCTTAGGAAAGAAACTCAGGGGAAATTCAAGGACACATTCAGGCCTGTCCCGTCCTGTGCTGCTTAGCATGGATGCTCCAGTTACAGGACGTGAGAACACAGCATCACACTTTATGCACCTTCCGGTCCTGGGGCCTGAGGGCTGAGGCCCTGACTCTTCTGAGGCTTTTCTTCCGGGTCTGCAGATAACCTGTCTCCTTCTCCTCCTCCACCTCCTCCCCTACCCCTTCCTTCTGAAGACAGGTCTCATTTGACCTGAAGCTCACCACGTAGACCAGGCTGGCTTTGAATTCACAGAAATTGTTTCTTTTCATTTCTTTTTTTGTGACAGGGTTTCTCTGTATAGCCTTTACTGTCCTGGACTTGCTTGTAGAGCAGGCTGGTCTTGAACTCACAGAGATCTGCTGGCGTGTGCCACCTCGCCCGCACAGCAAATTCACAGAAATTGGATTAAAGGCAAGTGCTCTGGAACTTCCTACTTTTGCTTGTTCTTTCCTCTGTATGTGTCTGTCCAGTTCTCTCTTTACATTGCATGTGGGGCCACCCTAATACATTCATTGTTTGTTTGTTTTGTTTTGTTTTGTGGTTGCCCCCACCTCCACAGGCTCTTATGTAACACTTCAGTATCCACCTCCCAGGTACTGGGACTGTCACCTGTGTGAGCGAGCCACCTCCGTGCTAAGGATCGAGTCCAGGGCTGTAGGAAGCTAGGGCAGCGCTCTGAGGCAGAACAGAAGGATGGGAAAAGTGTGAGGACACGAGGCATAGAAGGAGCTCTTGTGGGAGAAGCACCTCACCAACACAGAGGCCAGAATCCTGGTACAATCAACACCTGCTTAAGGCCTTTCTCCCCCGCCAGCTGTAAACCTTCGGTTTTCTAGAGCTTTCACCAAAAAACCTCATTTATAGAGAAAGGACACACACTAAACTCCTAGAGAAACCTCGTCAAATTATAATTGCATACAGGATGTCTCCATTACCACCGCCCATATATCAGAAGAGGGAGAAATGGGGAAAAAATAAACGCTTTCTTAGTAACCTCTGAGATGTAACTTGAGAGTCACCGAAAATTGCTATCTATAGCTAACGCTGAGACAGTCCGTTGCTAAGTCCCCTGAGTATCTTGCATCCTCATCTGGGTGTGTCTCGCGCTCCGCTACTCTCCCTACATGTCCTCATGTAAGTCTTACACTCTTTCTCCTAACCTTCACCTGCAATCCTGTATTAAAGTATCATTAATAAAAATCTCCAACTCAAGCCGGGCGTGGTGGCGCACACCTTTAATCCCAGCACTCGGGAGGCGGAGGCAGGTGGATCGCTCTGAGTTCGAGGCCAGCCTGGTTTACAAAGCGAGTCCAGGACAACCACGGCTACACAAAGAAACCGTGTCATGGGGGGGTGGGGGGATGAGGAGGTGGAGGGGTGGGGGGAGTAGGAGGGGGTGGGAAGGAATCTCCAACTCTACTTCAGACCAGCTAGTCCTGAAATTCTGTTCTTCATTAAAGTCACAAGTCGCAGTTTGGCATAGGTTGAGGTCTGTAAAAGATTAAAAGAATCTAAAGGGTGATGAAAGTGACAGCATGGAGCTGTGCCTCCCTGTGCTGTACTCTGAGGCGATGTGCTCAGCCTCCTACTTGGCCTGATTTTAGCCCACTGTCTTTTTAGTTTAGTTTAGCTTTGTTTTGTTTTGTTTTGTTTTCGAGACAGGGTTTCTCTGTGTAGCCTTGGCTGTCCTAGAATTGATTTTTTTTTAGACCAGGCTGCCCTCGAACTCACAGCAATCCACTTGTCTCTGTTTCCTGAATGCTGGGATTAAAGGCTCCAACTGTCTTTTTAAAGACCCTGTCTCCATATAAGGTCACACTCTCAGGTTCTGGAGCTAAGGGTTCAACATATGAATAATAGATCCAAGATACCCAGCACACAGCAGCACCTCACGCTATTTGGAGACAGGCCAAGTCAGACAGAAGCCACCAGGCCTCCAGGGCACTTTCCAGTTACTCACTTCTTCAGTACTGATAAGCCCTAGGCTCCCTAGGCAGAACCACCACCCAAGCCCAAGGGGTGCCCAGCTACACCCTCCTTCCCTGCTCAGCCTGGCCTGCCTGTTGGCTCCCTGAAGGGGGCTGCCCAGGCTGCCCTGGGCTCAGGGACCTACCCATCACCACACACACAGTCAGCCGGAGACACCAAGACTGTCTTTGAGTCCCATGAGAGTCCTGGGATCTGCAGGTTCAAGTGACCTGAAGTCTAGCCTCGGACCTCCGAGCCTGAGACTCTGGTCTCTTTCCGTCTCTGTCTCTATGGCGCGTCAGAAATCTAATGCCCAGAATCAGGAGGACTGTTCTTGGGCCTGACCCAGAGTCTCGCTGAACCTCACACTGAGCATGCCCATGAAGCTCTGGTGGTTTTTTTGTTTGTTTTGTTTTAATTTTGTTGTTGGTGGTGGTTGGTTGGGACTTTTTTTGTTATGTTTTAAACATTCTTTTCAACAAAGTAAAATTTAAAATTATATATATATATATATATATATATATATATATATATATATATATGTATTCGTTTTATTTTATGTGTTTTGCCTGCAAGTGTGTATGTGCACTCCATGTGTGCATGGTGCCTATAAGAGGTCAAGGAGAACAGGTCCCCTGGCATTGGAGTTAGGGATGGTTATGAACCATCATGTGGGTGCTGGGAACTGAACCCTGGTCTTCTGCAAGAGCAGCAGGTGCTCTCAACCCTGAGCCATCCCTCCAGCCCCAGTTTGTCTATTTTTTAATGTGTGTGGGTGCTTTGCCTGCATGTATGTCTGTGCATTCCTGGTGTCATAGTCTCTGTAAACAGGAGTTACAGATGTGACAGCCAGCATGTGGGCGCTGGGAACCAGGCTTAGTTCTCTGGAAGAGCAGACAGTGCTCTTAACCGCTGTGCCATCTCTTCCGTCCAAGTTGGCTGGTTTTTGTTTGTTTGTTTGTTTGTTTGTTTTTTGTTTGTTTGTTTTGGTGGTTGTTGTTGGGTTTTGGTTTTTTTGTTTTTGTTTTTTTGAGCCCAGGTCTCAGATATCCCAGGCTGGCCTTGAACTTGCCATGTCTTGAGGATGACCTTGCACTCCTGCTCCTGCTTTCATCTCTCAAGTGCTGGGATTCCAGGATGTGCACCACTCAACGTGATGTTTCTTCTCCTTTTCCATGCTGCTTTCCCCTGGCTTTTTCAGTAAAATCCCCAGTGGAAAAGTCCCAGGCTAGTCTGAGAGAAGCCTGGGCACGGGGACAGTCAAGCTGAGGTCAGCAAAAGGCCATTGAGAGGGGGAGGCACAGCTGGGACACAACCAAACTTCAACCGCAGCTCCCCATGACCTCGGGGGAAACATCTGTATCTCTGACCCTTATCTACTCATTAGTGAAGTGGGATTCTTTCCGGGATGACGTGAGTTCAACTCACCTGGCTTCTAGGTAGGCAAGAGCAGGAAGGACTCTCCACAGACATTTGCCTGTCTCAGGGTCAATTTTGCCCAGAATGTTAAGGGCCCAAACTGGAGGCCAGTCTAAGACTACGGAGGCAGAGTTCACCCTCTGCCCCAGGCGGCTTCGGTGTATAGCGGGGTGGGGGTGAAGGTAGATTGTGCTCCACACGGAGGTCAATTTGCTACTTGCGGGCCAACCTAAAAAGCGCCAGACGGCGGCGTCGGCTGTGTTACGTAGTGACCCCGGTGTGCGCTAGGGGGAGCCGCAGAGCGATTTCAGGCCTCCGGCATACTGAGGAGGGGCTGGGCTGGAGGGCTGGAAGGGTGTAGCCACCATCCAGGCTCTTTCCCACTGCTTGGAGAGGAGTGGGCGAAGGTAAGACCCTCCGTGCCCCCTCTAGCTCTCGGACCTGCGGAACGGGTCATCACTACTTCGGGGCTACTCTGGTAGACTACGGACTCAAACTGGGCTTGGGTCCCAGGAGACCCCCACCACCACCTCTAAGGGCTCCGGACTTGACTTCTGTGGGACCCTGTTTAATTGAGCATAACCCTGCCCTGGGGAGAGGTGGCGCCATCCCATTGCTCCATTCAGCGCGGCTTCCCGAAGTGGGCAGCACTTCCTGCCATAAGTCAGCCCCTAGCCCCCCGCCCATCCCCACACTCCCTCCCATTTCCTATTCTCTCTACCCTTGCTCTAAACCAGCTCTGGGACCCACAGGAAGGGCAGGGGACAGAGAGGTTCTAGGACAACAACACTTCTAAACTGTGAACCTGGGTTGGGCCCACAGAGACATCCTGGGCACTGGACCACATCGCCCACGGATTTAAATTTAAAGCAGACTCCCAGGCAAACTTCTGCACCTCCCCTTCCACCTCTGGCGTTTGGGGCCAGCTATATTTAGAAGGAGAGCAGGCTGGAGAAATTGCTTTACTCGTCTTGGACGTTAGCAAGGAGGCCAGGAGGGAAAGAACAGAAGACCCGTGTTTCCCTCAGCCCTGCCAGCTCACCCGGGGTGGGGCCTCCACCTGGGGGCTTTGTTGAGCTAACATTCCTGGAACTTCTTCAGGCCTGTCTCAGGTTTGGCCAAGGGAGGGCAGCACACCTAAAGAGGGGGCCCTAAGTATGGTCAACTTTCTTCTCCCCAAGCCAGCCCTGCCCAGGTACTATAGGTGCCCTCTGTAGTGAGATCGAGATACTTTGTATGTCCGGGCGGTGGTGGCGCACGCCTTTAATCCCAGCACATGGGAAGCAGAGGCAGGTGGATCGCTGTGAGTTCAAGGCCAGTCTGGTCTACAAAGTGAGTCCAGGACAGCCAAGGATACACAGAGAAACCCTGTCTCAAAAAAATAAAAGAGAGAGAGAGAGACTTTGTATGATTGTGTAGGGACATGACCATCATTTAAGGCAGGAGGACGTGCCAGCTCACCCAAGGTCCCACAAGGGTGCCATGGCCAACTTGGTGGATTATTAGCCTGAGGGTCTTTCTATTGCCTTGGCCAAAACTAGTCCAGGGACAACATTTTGCACCTAAATTTTCTCAAATGTAAAACAGGACTTTTGCAAGGAATTAATGAGGTCCAGGTTGAAAGAAGACCCCTTCACCCTGGGTACCACCCTTATGCCTTAATGTTCCCAGGAAGAAGGGCACATGGGGTGCCTGGTCCCCAAGAGGTCTCCAGCAGGGGTAGGAGGCTACCAGAAAGAGTGGCCAGAGGCCATCTAGCTGAGGAAAACTAGAGAGGCTCCCTAGGCAGAGAGAGTAGCAGAGCCCAGTCTGTAGCCCTGAGCAGACCCATCCCTGGAGCTGGCCGTTCCCCACCCAGGCTGAGTGCCATGCACTCGAGTGCTTACCCACCCAATACTCAGCCTAGGTTCTTAGGAGAGACTAGAATGCCGCCGCCGACAGAGCCAAAATTGTCATCCCTAGCACCTCAAGTACCCACCAAGGGTGCCTGTGGCCACCAGGAAGGGTGTCTTTATTTCTGCTTCAGACCACTGAACAAAGAGGGGTACGCTCCAGATCTGGGCCACGGGGCACAAAGGCAGGGGCTGAGGTCCTGGCCACACCTAGCCAGGCAGGAAGCTTGGTGAGCCGGTATCAATGGTGGGCCCGGCCTTTTCTGCAAATCAGCCAGTTGTTGTCTTGGGATCCAGGCCCCCTCAGTGGTCAGAGAGCAGAGCCTGCCATGCCTTTATCTGTTATGCCTGGCACCCAGGGCTGGCACCCTCAATGCCATCACCGCCTGTTTCCTTCCCTGGTGCTCCTTGTGGACTTGGGCAAGGAGCTGCAAAACAAAACCGAAATCAATCAGACAAACAAACAAAACCCCCAAACCCACAGAAGCGTCAATATTGATGACGGAGCTATATGTGGATTGGTCCTGGGGTCTAAGGTAAAAACGTCCCCTCACCAGGCGTGGTGGTTCACACCTTTAATCCCAGCACTTGGGAGGCAGAGGCAGGCGGATTGCTGTGAGTTTGAGGCTAGCCTGGTCTACAAAGTGAGTCTAGGACAGTCAAGGCTACACAGAGAAGCCAGAAAAAAAAAAAGTCCTCACTCACCAGCAGCAGCCTGGATCTGAGGGGTACCCCGCTGGGTGCCCTCAGGTGGCCAGCGCAGCTCCCCACTTTCCACAGCACCCACTTCAGTGGGCTCTACCACAATAGAGGGCAGTCGCTGGCACAGCCGAGGGCCCTTCTCCCGGACACCTGCTGCAGCCTATAGAGAGAGTGGGGAAGGATCAGGGCAACACTGGGCCATGGACTCCCGGCCCCCTGCCTCTCCTGCCCTCTGCCCTGTCCCAGTAGGAAGGGCAAGAACAGGCAGGGTAGATGGCTCCTCCCACTTCCCACCACTGGGCAATCCACTGGGCACCCAGGGAACACCATAGGCCTCCCCTGGGCTCAGATCCAGAGAAGCCCATTTCACGGGCCTAGCCTAAGATGGTAGAGACCAATCGTGCAGGAGGGAACCCAGGACTGAGCAACCCAGTTGCTTCCTGTACCTGGAACCCAGCACGATTTCTTTCTAGGGGCTTCCTGCTGGGTCCTTGGCCTCCTCCCTCCACATGGCAGGCCAAGGAGCTAGGAAGATGTTGCCATGGCAATCAAAGCTGGCTCTCGCTCATTGTTCAGTGCCCACACGCCCTCTGGGTGCCCTCCGCAGCTCCACCTCCCATTCAAGGCTTTTCAAGGCCAAGGCTATCTCACACAGCTCCATCCCTTAGTGCCCCAAGGCCCCGACTTGTCTGCACTGCCCCACCTCTGTGCCCTCCTAGAGCTATGGAAAAGATGCTAGCCCAGTGTATGTGCACCTTCCCGCAGTGTCACGCCGCCCTCTAGGGAGGGTGGGCGCAGAGCTGGCACACTGCCACACTGCTCCTGGATGGTTGCTTAGAACCAATGGACACCGACTCCCATGCACCCCTATGCTCTGCCCAGGACCCTTTTAGCCAAGTACTGCAGGGGTGACCCTGAAGTCTGAGAACAGGTGCCTCAAGGCCGGGCCATCTGTGGAATGAAAGAACGCACAGCCTCGGAAGACAGTAGAGCAGGGACCCTACCCTGCCCCCACAGCTGGGCCCTCCTGAGGCCGACACTGCACTGGCACTGCCAAGCCGGGCCTCCTTCCCCGTCCCGGCTCTCTCCTTCCATGCTGTTTTGCGTCTTGTCCCTCAGCCAGGGGTTCTGCCCGGAGGGTCCCCACTGTGGTCCGATGGCCAGGCCAGTGAGACCTTCAGGGAGAACTGCTCTTTCTCTGACTGGCTCCACTGACCTAACCCAGCTCTGGAACAGAGCGTCAAGGCTGTTTCTATGTGTAGGGAACTAGACTCTCACTTTATTTTACTTCTGACAGGGTCTCTCGTACCCCAGACTGCCCTGAAACCTGTGAGGTAGCCAAGGCTAGCCCTGCTCCTTCTGACTCACTCTGTAGAATACTGGGATTTAATGGGCGCATCAGTGCCCCCACTACAGACTTGAGCATCTTGCTGCATCAACAGCCCTGCCAAAAAAAAATGGATCTGAGGGCACCCTAAAATCATATCACCCTACACAGAGCAAAGTGTGGTCCTCCACTTAGGGAATAAGCCTTAATGTCCCCAGGTCCAGAAGAGGTGCTGAGTAAGCAAAGTGGCTTGCTTTCTATTGCTTTATGCACCAATTTTAAATGAAAGTAGCAACGACCTCCACACACAGAAGGGTAAACTGAGGCTGGCAGAGATAAGGGGGCTCCCTCTCATCTCCTGCCCCTTCCACCACTTACCTGCCCTGCAGGGCCTCTCGTGCCCTCCGTAGGACTCTCTGGTGCGACCGGCTGAGGAGTGTTCATGCTGCCGCCGACGCTGGGCTGCACAGAGACAAGAGCAGAACTGAGGTGTCCACGGCAGCCAGTGCTAGGTGTCCTCCTCCCCCAGAGACCCACCCTACCTCAGCCCAGCCTGGCCCGCAGCTCTGGCCTGATCCCCACCTGAGCTCTCATCGGAAGAGCACAAGAGAACAGCACAGCTGCCCTACAGCACCCAGGCCTGTAGAGAAGTGTGGCAAGAGGGGGAGAGACGGACCCAGCCTTGAGGGCCAGGAGGCTTCCCGGAGGAGGATCAGCTGGCCTGGGGCCTCCCAAAGGGATGGACAGCAGGCAGCCAGGGCAGCGGAACAGCATGCAGAGTACAGGGCAGACCCGGGGACCTGGGCAGGTTTGCGTCAGGAGGCTGGCAGCATCTGGGACTGAGTCTGAGCCAGCCAGAGACCAAGGTGCCCAGTTCTTCCCCAAGAGCACCCTTCACCCATAGACCCCTGGGCCATGCCCTGAGGGAAACTGACATCTTGCCTGCACATGGCCTTGCCTACCCAGGCCAGGCATAGGTTAGGAAGGCTGGGTCAGAGCCTCCATGGTGAGGACCCAAGAAAAGTGTCCCCGACAGAAATCATAGGCCCACCCTCAGACTTTCCCCCAGCACTGCAGTGGGGTGGGTTCTTGGGGCCCAGGCCAGGCTATGAGAGTAGGGTCTAGCAAGCATTGGGCAGATTTTAGACAGGCAGCATGGGGCCACTGGCTATAGGCCTGGGAGCTGGAAGGAGACTGGGCCAAGGCAAAGTAGTGACCAGCAGGAAGAAATGCCTAAGACACTCTGCTGGGAGGCAGGTACTCTGGGCTCCCACAAGGTCATCTGTTAGCCTGGAAAATGAGGCTTCCTCTAACAAATGTCCACCTCAGTCAGCTTAAGTTCCATGGAGTTCCAGAGAAATCTGGAAGCGGGACTTATGATGGGAACCCCCCCTCCGGCAATAAGCAGCCATGTCACCTCATTAGTGCCTCTGTCCCAGAGCCCATGGGATGCTACTATCTCTGAGACCCCCTTAGGTTCCTGCCTGCATACAGGCTGTGACCCAAAGAGATGTCTTGGAGACTGAGGGAGGGAGAGGAGCCACAGAGGCCATTCGAAGAGGTGACAGAGCTGAGAGGAGAAAGGGGCAGAGAGAGAGAGAGAGAGAGAGAGAGAGAGAGAGAGAGAGAGAGAGAGAGAGAGAGAGAGAGAGAGAGAGAGAGAGAGAGAAGACAGTCTCAGGGAAAATCTGGGGAGCCAAAACAGCAGCAAGGATGGCGCTAAGGTGGGGCAAGTGGCCACAGGCTGCCTCGCTCGCTCTTGCCGCTCTAGCCGGGTGCCTGGTGTCCCAAGGCGCCCTGCCAATGCCTCCTACACCTCCATCCACTCTGGGGTGCAGAGATCCAGGTGTGTTGGACCGCAGGCAGTAGAGGGTGCTTGGTCCAGAGCCCCGCTTTTGGCTGCCAGGAGAGACCGTGGGACCCACGCCCGTCCCTTCCTCCGGGGCGCTCCCACTAACTCCTTAGCGCTCTCCCTCCTCCCGACCCCGGGCTGCCAGGGGGCACCTGGGACGGAACACTGGGGGCGAGGGTGGGGAGGGGGCGTTGCGCCTCCCGCACACTCACCGACACTCACCGCTGGCGCTAGCGGGGCCTCCACGCTGGCTGGGGAGCTCGCCTCCCTCGATCCTCCTCCGAGCTCTCCGCCCACACACGCGCTCGCAGCCGGCCGGCTCATTCACACCCCCGCCCTCTGCTCTGCAGAGCCGCCCGGAAGACCTAGCCTCCACCTCCCCAGACACCACCCTACTCCCAGAACCTGGTCTTGGCCACTTCAGAACTCCTCCCCCAACCTCAAGGTTAGAATGTGAGGTGTGGCGTTCTGTGGAGCCGGAGCTGGTAGGTAAGAAGAGGGTTTTCTCCAACCTGGCAACTGAAGGGGGAAGTGAAAAGGACAGGGAGTGGGGCAGGTTGGGGGGATTGTATTCCCTCTCACATCTTCATCCCCGTCCCATTCCCCAGAAGGTGCTAAGCAGCTCAGGATAGGAGGTCTGGTGAGCAATTCTGCCATCCAAGGCCATGGTGCAACACCAGCACACACATAACCAGCACAATTCTCCTGCTAGGATCCACTGTGGGCTCTCTAAACCATCCCATGTCCCCGAGAGATCTACAACCAACACCCACCCCTAGGTATCCAATCACCGTGCACCCAACCGTTCAACAGCAGCCAGCGCATACCATCAACAACCAAAGTACCAGCCCACTCCCCATCTATCACTCAGCCACTCTGCAGCATCTAACACCCACTCACCACCTACCGCACAGCCACTCTGCACACATCCCCATGCTCATCCTATCATTGTACCCAGCATCCATCCCCCCATCCCATCCATCTTCTCTCCACGTATCCACGGGCTATCCTGATTATCAGTCAACATCCATTAACTGCGAACACCATAAATCACCACGCCCCATCCAACCACCTGTCCGCCACCCGCATACAATTTGCTAAACATCAACCTACACGCAACCCCCACCCAGCAGGTGTCCGTTTACCGTCCATTCATCGCCTCTCCAGAATTACCCGGTATGTAACAGTTCATGCTTCCACGCACAGCTTACCTAACTCCGATTGCCAGTTTGTTGTCTGTTTACCGCACGCGTGTGTCGTGAGCTACCTACCAGCCTCTGTCCAGTCAGTGACAACTCATCGCCTGTAATTGGGCTGTCAGTTATCACTCACGCTTTTACAGACTGTAGGACCCCTCCCTCCACCTGCTGACCTTATTGTCATCTGTCATACGGCCACCTCATCAGTACCCATCTCACGCTATCCGTCATCTGCTATAATTCTCTAGTAACCCCCAATCTGTCCAAGTATCACGGCCGTCTCCCTACTTTTCTATCCTAGAGAATTTCGCTGAGTTCCACCTCTGTCAAGCACTGTCCTAGGCAATGGCGACAGAGACGCAGCAGTGAGCGTTCACCTACTACTCACACACCACTGCAACCTCCCAGCTAGCTGGCTAGTCAGCACCCACACGTCACCTCCCAGTTAGTGCTACCGTTTGGTACCTACCTTCAGCGATCTCCCACGATCCATTTGCTATTGGACCATCTGTACATTATTTTTTAAAATATATTTTATTGATTTATTCATATTACATCTCAGTTGTTACCCTATCCCTTGTATCCTCCCATTCCTCCCTCCCTCCCATTTTCCCCTTACTCCCTTCCCCTATGACTGTTCCTGAGGGGGATTTCCTCCCCCTGTGTATGCTCATAGGGTATCAAGTCTCTTCTTGGTAGCCTGCTGTCCTTCCTCTGAGTGCCACCAGGCCCTCCTCATCCAGGGGACGTGGTCAAATAATGGGGCACCAGAGTTTGTGTGAAAGTCAGTCCCCACTCTCCACTCAACTGTGGAGAATGTCCTGTCCATCGGCTAGATCTGGGTAGTGGTTCGAAGTTTACTGCATGTATTGTCCTTGGCTGGTGCCATAGTTTGAGCAGGACCCCTGGGCCCAGATCTGCCTGTCATAATGTTCTTCTTGTAAGTTTCTAGGACCCTCTGGATCCTTCTATTTCCCCATTCTCCCATGCTTCTCTCACCTAGAGTCCCAATAGGATGTCCTCCCCTCTGTCCCACTTTCCTGATAAGTGAAGACATTCATGGGACATGCCCCTTGGGCTAGTGTCCAGTACACTAACTCATCCACTGTCTGTATCACTTACTGTCTTCCAGTCAGCCACGTCACCTCACTAGCTACCCGTCCACCATTCAACTCTCATGGATCCATTGTCCCAGATGGGGTCATCTACTGTTAACCCTGTTTCCACTCACCGTGTGACTCGCCCGCCTGCCCTGAGACCACCCACTCCTTATCCACGTCTACATGTAACCCATTATCCGTGCAGTTATCAGCCGTTCATCTGCTATTTATGATGGTCACTCTTGCTTGTAACCCTAGTGGGATCTGTGAGGTCATCTGTGAGGGATTTTCTTTCTTTCTTTCTTTTTGTTTTTTTGGTTTTTTGTTTGTTTGTTTGTTTGTTTGTTTTTTCTAGACAGGGTTTCTTTGTGTAGCCTTGGCTGTCCTAGACTCACTTTGTAGACCAGGCTGGCCTCTGCCTCCTGAGTGCTGGGATTAAAGGCATGTGCCACCATGCCCAGCTAGGGATTTTCTTGATTAGGTTAAAAACAATCTACCCTAAGTGTAGGCTGTACTTTTTGGTCCCCACTCAAATATAAGAGGTTCTAAAAGCTTTGGCCTGGTTGCCTTCACATCCCAGTGGTGAACTCAACCACTTTGGGAGAAGCTGGGTTCTGATGTCAGTGAAAGCGGCAACCACCACACCAGTAGCAGCAACAAAGCGGCTCCCCGGGAACCCTCCAGGCCTTCAGCACCGGATTAGGACTGATGGCATACCCAGCAGTGGAGGGTACTCAGGAGCGAAGCTACCAGGTTCCAGCCTCTCTTGTGTGAAGATGACCGTTGCTGGATGCCCCAGACTTTATCTGGCAGTTAATCAGGGTTTTTTTTTTTGTTGTTGTTGTTGTTGTTTTCCGAGACAGGGTCTCTCTGTGTAGCCTTGGCTGTCCTGGACTCACTTTGTAGACCAGGCTGGCCTCGAACTCACAGCGATCTGCCTGCCTCTGCCTCCCGAGTGCTGGGATTAAAGGCGTGCACCACCACGCCCGGCTTTCTGGCAGTTAATCAGGTAAATCTCCTTTTAGTGTACATTCATGCCCTTGTTCCTCTCCTCTCCAGAACTCTATTGCACCATTTATTCCCATTCATGTCCCCCCAGCCATCTGCTGACACGCTCTCGTCCATCACTCACCATCCATCCACCGACCCTGTACCCATCAACCCTTTCCACTTAGTTTACATAGACCCACCATAACCAGCCTACTATTATCCACTCTGCACCGACTTATGGCTCATCTACCAAGTGCCTCCCACCCATTATCTATTACCCTCAGATCACCTGCTATCTATAGACTGATTCACTATCTGCCCTTTGACTCTTCATCAATATCCAACCCATCCTCTAGCGTCTACCCCGCCTCTCGGCCACTTACCTTCTATAGACGCCTCTTCCATCTTCCATCCAGCCGCCGTGGTAGCACAGCCGCCTCCCTTGTTTCTAGCACCTGCCTAAGCCCTGAACATACATCCTGCTTACGTCATCCTAGCATTGTGTCCCGCACTCATCCCTCCACATAGTAACTCGCCCTACTCAGCATCCCTTTGTGTAGTCAGCTATGATCCTTCCATGGCTGACAGTGTCCGACAGTCAACTATTTTCACCTCCTTTCCTCCTCCTCCTCCTCTTCTTCTTCTTTTTCTTTGTTCTTTCTTTTTTTTTTTTTAGGATTTTTTGAGACAGGGTTTCTCTGCTTTTCAGAGCAGGCTGGCCTCGAACTCACAGCGATCCGCCCGCCTCTGCCTCCCGAGTGCTGGGATTACAGGCGTGCACCACCACGGCCGGCTGCACTTCTCTCTTTACACCTCTCACTTCCATAATTTGTCCTTTCTCCTACTTGCCATTCTTCTCTCTGTTCATGCATAAACCAAGCATTCAGTTGTCGACAACTATTAAAGGTATACATATGTTTTATATATAGGGGCTGAAGAGAAGGCTCAGCAGTCAAGAGATTTGCTGTTCTTGCAGAGGACAGGGGTTCAATTCCCAGCACCCACGTGGTGGCTCACAATTGTCCATAACTCCAGCTCTGGGGAATTCAACACCCTCTTCTGACCTCCGAGAAGACCAGGCATGCATGGGGTGTGCAGACACGCATTCAAGCAAAACACTCATACACACAAAACAAATAAACCTCTAAGAAAAAATTCAATATAATAAGCATTCATTGTTCAGTGCTAGATTCTGGAATCATGAATATAAATAAGAATCAACCTAAATTCGTGGTCTGATGATCCAAAAAGAGCCAACAAATCAGTGAGGAGTGTCAGCATAAAAATGTACATTTAGGGGCTGGAGAGGTGGCTCAGTGGAAGCCTGTGCTGCCCTTGCAAAGAACCCCACATCAGGTGACTCCTGACTACTTTTAACTTCAGCTTTGGGGGATCTGCCTTCTGACCTCTACAGAAATTCACACTTGTGTGCACACAGCCACACATGCATACATGTAATTAAAAACACATCTTTTTAAAAATATTTTTCCTTTTTGTTTGTGTTTTTGGTTTTGTTTTGTTTTGTTTTCGAGACAGGGTTTCTCTGTGTATCCCTGGCTCTCCTGGAATCATTCTGTAGACCAGGCTGGCCTTGAACTCACAGCGATTGCCTACTTCTGCCTCCCAAGTGCTTTTTTCCTTTTTGAGACAGGTTTCTCTGTGTAGCCTTGGCTGTCCTGGACTTCTCTTTGTAGACCAGTCTGGCCTCGAACTCACAATGATCTGCCTGCCTCTGCCTCCATGAGTGCTGGGATTAAAGGCGTGTGCCACCATGTCCAGCTTCAAAATAAATCTTTTTTGTTTGTTTATTTGTTTTTCGAGATAGGTTTCTCTGTGTAGCCTTAACTATCCTGGGCTCCCTTTGAAGACCAGGCTGGCCTCCAACTCACAGTAATCCACCTGCCTCTGCCTCCCAAGTGCTAGGATTAAAGGCCTGTGCCGCCACCACCAGGCAGAAAATAAATCTTTTAAAATGTACCTTTGCACTGACATTTCAGTGCCTCCGGGTGGGCGGAGGAGGGGGAGAGAGGCGTCACAGCGGGGTCTGCAGAGGTCTGGCCTGCGCCTGTGGCTGCATCCTGGGAGACCGGGTAAAGTGAGGCAGTGGAGTAGGACTGGGAAAAGAAAGTGGCCGAGATCCTGCGGAGTGGAACTTGGGGATCAATCAGCCCCTGATGTAGGGACAACAGAGAGCTCCAACAGAGCTTTGGGGAGGCAAATTCTTAGAAAGGACAACTTACATACACACACCTCCACTCCAGGACAGGAAGCCAAAGGTCAGGGCCAAAGGCTCACAGGCCAGTTGATGAGGTGCCAGGGCCACTGGCCGCGGTGGCTTCAACCGAACCCCACAGTAGGAAACGCTCTGTGCAGACATCCCCTGCCGTGCGTGCAGGGCTCCATCCTGCCCCACCTTCCTCCCACAGGGCAGGAATTGCTCTCCTTGCTTATTAGTGCAGGTGTGACTGCCACCTAAGGTGTTAGCTGACAAGAGACTCAGCTGTGGGCTTGATCCTGATAGAGCTCTCTGGAAATGCTCAAGGCTGTGATGTGTGAGCTGTGCTGTAATGGGTGGGGGTAGGGAGTGTCTATAAAGACAGGGCACAGCCCAGAGCTTCCAAAAGTCACCTTGGGGCCTTGGTTTGTTTTGGTCTCAAATTCTAGGTCTTTCCCATCTTCATGTTCCCACTTGGGGTCTTCTCCAGAGAGAAAGGCAAAGCTGACAGTAGAGCTTGGTGTCTGGGCTGTGCATCCGAGGGAACCTGGGTCACTCCCTGGGCCTCCCTGTCGACGCAAACGAGGTGAGGGACAGAGCGGCTGGAAAGGTGAGACCTAAGCACCTTTGACGTCCTCAGGCAAACCTAAGACGCCAAGTCGGGCGGGCGGGTGGAAGCCGTCTCTGGGCCTGGATGGTTTGCTCTTGTCGCCCTCTGGTGGCCACTCTGCTAAAACACACCCATACTCTTAAGATGCTCAGAGACAAAATGACAAAAGCCTGGTGAGACTCAACATGGAATGCTTTTCCAGGACGCTGGAAACTCTACAGTCCTGCATTTTGTCCTCACATACTGATTTTCTGTGAGAAGACAGGTTTAGGACTGATCATTCACTCAGACCTCCTGTGTCGCAGGTGACTACAAGGGAAAGGTCTGGCAGGGCCAGGATATTCAACTCCCCTAGCCAGGAAATACTAGTCAGCTGCAGAAAGTTTCTGGACATTGCTGATTCAAACTTTAAAACAAACAAACAAACAAAAAACTACTTTTTTTTGTATTTCGATACAGGGTTTCTCTGTGTAGCCTTGGCTGTCCTGGACTCGCTTTGTAGACCAGGCTGGCCTCGACCTGGTCATGAGCTGACACCAATGGCAGCTCATGACCATGGTGGTAGGGACAGTCCTTCTCCAGTGCCTATTGCAAATAAATGACAGTGATTGTCATGAGCCACCCTTGGAGGACAAAGTTCAAGTTCTGTTGTCAACTTGTTACACCTGGAGGGAGGGACCGTCAGCTAAGGGTCTGCCTCCAGGGGCTTAGGCTGTGGGCATGTCTGTGGGGTGTTTTCTTTCTTTCTCTCTGTGTCACCCTGGCTGGCCTGGACCAGGCTGGCCTCAAACTCACAGGGATCCCCTGCCTTTGGCTCTTGGGTGCTGGGGTTAAAGGTGTGTACCACCATGTCTGGCCCATGTAGTGTCTTTTCCTGATGAATGATTACTATGGGAGGCCCCGCCCCGCCCCGCCCCGCCCCGCCCCGCTGCAGGTGATGGCACCCCTGGGCAAGGCTGTGTGTGTGAGCAAGCTCAACATCAGGGAGCAGCTTCCTCCATAGCTGGCCTTTCAGTTCCTGCCTCCAGATTCCTGCCTGGAGCTCCTGCCCTGATTCCCCTCAGTGATAAACTGAAACCTGGGATTTGTAAGATGTAGTAAATTCTTTCTTCCTCTAAATTGGTTTTGGTCACTGTTTCTTTTTTCTTTTTTAGATTTGTTTATTTTTATTTTACCTGTGCAGGTTTTTTACCTCATGCACGCCTGGGTGCACACAGAAGGCAAAAGAAGGCATCAAATGCCCCAGAACTTATAGAGTTATAGAGTGTTGTGAACTTTCTTGTGGGTGCTGGGAGTCAAACCCAGGTCCTCTGAAAGAGGCGCCAGTGTTCGTAACAGGTGAGCTTCTGGCCAATGTTGTTGTTGTTGTTGCTGTTGTTGTTTGTTTGTTTTAGTTTTCCGAGACAGTCTCTCTGTGTAGCCTTGGCTGTCCTAGACTCACTTTGTAGACCAGGCTGGCCTCGAACTCACAGCGATCCGCCTGCCTCTGCCTCCCGAGTGCTGGGATTAAGGGCGTGCCGTGCGCCATCACACCTGGCACCAATGTTTTCTATGGCAATGTAGAGGGCACACTGGGCCAGATGGTGCCTGACTCCACTCGCTGGGCCACCGAGGAATGACCTGCTAATGAGCTGGAATCCTCTCCTCTGTGGAGCAACATCCAGACTAGCTGGTCCCTGAGACAAGGCCCACCCTCTGTCCTTTCACTCAGGACTGGAGTGCTGCTATGGCTGGGATCTTGGAGGCGGGTGGAAACAAGTTAGGTTGCCAAAGGGAGTGCTTCCGAAGCAGCCAGTGGGTCCTGTCCCCATCTTGTTACTGGTTTTTTTTTTTTTTTTTTTTTTTTTTTTGCTACCCAGACCCTGTGAAACAAGGTTGCCACCTCTACTCAACATGTGTCACATTCCACCACAGGCCTAAAACAGTAGCTCCAGGTGACCCTGACTGAACTCTCTGAAGCCATGAATCAAAGTGAATCTCTCCCCTCTGGAACCAACTGTCTCAGGCTTACTTGTTGCACCGAGGGCAGCTAATGAACACAGGTGGCAAAGTGGAGGATGGAGGAAACTGTAACATGGCCTGTTGGCTCAGGCAACAAGCCCAAAGGTCTAGGCAGGCCCTCAGCCTGAGCCTATCACAAGATTCCTAACCTCCGCACAGGATTCTGGGTTAGCAGGTTTGGGGTCTCAGGTACTGCTACTGGTCCTGTTGGAGACCACACTGGGAGCTCCATGTTGAAGGGGTGGCCAGAAGACAAGGGTGTTTGCATTCCGCCCCTCCTGGGTCTCATAGGTCCACACCTCAGGCAGGATGAGCCAGCCTTGTATCCTCTGGAGGAGAGCAGGCTGTGTCCCAGTCAGAGAGAGGCCACGACGCCAGACATTAACCTCATTTAAAAGGAACCATCCTGCAGCTCTGGGGAAGGTGGGATAGCATCGCGGGCCAGGCTGCCTGGGCTCCAGACACACCGTTCTCATGCAGGTTGGAGTGGAGGCTGCAGAGCATCTGAGCACACAGTGTCTGTAGCTGGGAAGAGAATCCCTTGACCTCCATGTGGCCTCAGAACTCCCTGTCATCCCTGAGAGAGCGGAAGCTATGGGAGATTTCAGAGCAACGTTGGGAGGCAGTCAGCCGCGTTTTTCTGAAGATGCCTCTGACAGTCACTGGGAGAGAGTGAGGCTGCCAGGAGGCGTGTGTGAGGTCAGGGGCTTCCACGGGCCATGTTGATCAGCATCTCCTGTGCCTGCCTTTTCCTTGTTGTTGTCACCAGCTGCCCTGTGTGACTCCAGAATTGTCTGTGAGGGCTGTACCCACTGTCACTACAGACTGCACCTATGAATTTCCAGAAGCCTCCCTGACTTGTGAATGAGGACCCAGGGGTCGGGGGAGGGGGGGTTGGGGTTGGGGCTCGGTGCAGCCTAAAAGTGTCCCAGGTGGGCAGCTGCCGGCCTGGCTGGGCTGGCCCTGTTAGACACGCCGGAAGCATGGCTGGCTGCAGTGGGCTTTCCCAGGGCTTGGGCTCAGTATAAAGCAGGGTGGCCAGAAACAGCTGATAGCGTGATTGCAGGAGACAGCATAGGTCACTAGGTGTCCACCTCCTGGGCTGGAGCTGCCAGCCCGAGACTCCCTCACCCAGGAGAAGTGAAGGTAGCAGAAATTGGCATCCAGGAGAGGGTCACCTCTCCTTGACTTCCTAGACAGGGGAAGAACATTTAGTCAGGACACTGCCAGGTACCAATGACAAGGAAAAAGCCTGGGATAAATGCCCCTTTCCCCTAGCTGCTTATCAGTGAACCCGTGGGCCAGACAGCTGGGTCAGAGATGATGGCACCCACACAGGCACCTCCACAGAGGTAGCACCTAGAGAGGGTAAGGTGAGCCTGGGGCATGGGTGTGACAACTCTGCAACCAGCAGCTTTTTTCCTGCACCACCCTTGTGGTCCCTACCTCTACCCCTCTGTTAGGGGGTTCTTTGTAGTAAACAGATCTTTCTGGAATAATCCTCACCTGATGGTGCCAAATTGTTCCCTGCTGGGCCCTTGCCTGACAGGGATGTTTGTTTGGTGCCCTGTGAAGGCTCCCTGGCAAACTACACCAAACCTGTCTCCTGCCTGGTTCCCTTCCCCCAGTGGACCAGTTTCCCAGATAGGCTTCCTGCCTTTGCAGTCTATGTGTTTGGTCCCAGCAACTTTGGCCCTTACGATGTGACTCCCTGGTTTTTCGCTCTTAGCTCCTCCACCACACTGCACTGCTGAACGAAGAGGAGGTGTTCAGAGAGCCCCATCTCTAACTCTGACACGCCAAGCAACACTGTCCCACAGCTCTCTCACACAGCTTTCTGCCTCTTTCCTTCACATAGATGTGACACGGGCTTTTCTTTGTGTCTGATCATGGCTGGTTCTCCCTGACCTCAGTCTTCAGTGTAGCAAGCTGGGGTGGTAAAAGGAAGCCATGCACCTTCAGGAAGAACTGTGGCCCAGAAGAGTCTGGCTAAAGGATGCTCAGGAGTGTCAGTGTCACTGCCAGGATCTCAGGGGTCTGAGGACCCAGCAGGTGAGGGAGGGAAGGAAGAGACCCTTCTCGGTAGGCAGTGGCTGTGCTTGTCCAGGCATTTGAGGGTTGGCCTACCTGCTTGCTCATCATGCACACGTCCGCACCTGCCCGGTGCTGGGGTTCTTGCATCTCCCCCATAGTGTCACCCTCCTCCCTGTAGGCAAGGCACACCTTTACATGTCCTCCATGTCCACCGTCCACTTCCTCACCGAAGGCACACTTCCCCTTTGGGGGGATGGGAGGTGGGGGGTGGGGTTCAAGACAGGGTTACTCTGTGGAACCTTGGCCGGCCTAAACTCACTTTGTAGACCAAACTGGCCTCAAATTCACAGGGATCTGCCTGCCTCTGCCTCCCGAGTGCTGGGACTAAGCAAGTGCATCGCCACCGCCAGGTTCATATTTGTTTCTTTATGGCCTGGCTTGTGGTCTAGTCCCATGGTTGGAATATACCTTATACCCAGACAGGGTTTCAAGGAGAAGATGTTCCATAGCCTTGGTTTGGTTAAAAGAGTTACTTTGCACAGTTTTTAGGTGCTATATGGAATCTTCTCTCCCTCCCTCCCTCTCTCTCTCTCTCTCTCTCTCTCTCTCTTTCTCTCTCTCTCTCTCTGTGTGTGTGTTGTTATTTGTTTATTTATTTTTGTTTCCTGGGACAGAATTTTATGTAAGCCAGGCTGGCCTGGAACTTGATATGTAGCTAAGTATGACCACGAGCTTCTCATATTTCTGCGTCTGCCTCTCAAGTGGTCTTAGCTACTTTCCTATTTCTGTGATAAAATGCCAGGACCATGGCAACTTACAGAAGAAAGAGTCTGCTGGGCTTAAGGCTCTAGAAAGTTAAGAGTCCACCGGCGTGAAGGCACAGCAGTGGCAGCAGAAGGAGGAAGCTTGGATCACAAGCACGAAGCAGAGAGGCGCAGATTGGACCCAGCCCTAGTGACACACTTCCTCCAGCAAGGCCACAGCTCCTAAGCTTTCCTCAAACAGTGCCACCATCTGGGGACCAAACATTCAAATGCCCAAGACTATGGGGGACAGTCTCATTCAAACTGCCAGGTGAGTGCTGGGAATACAGGAGTGGACCCCAGGCCTGGCTGACATGGGTGAGTGTTGGGGTTACAGGAGTGGACCCCAGGCCTGGCATAGGTGAGTGCTGGGGTTACAGGAGTGGACCCCAGGCCTGGCTGGCATGAGTGAGTGCTGGGGTTACAGGAGTGGACCCCAGGCCTGGCATAGGTGAGTGCTGGGGTTACAGTAGTGGACCCCAGGCCTGGCTGGCATGGGTGAGTGCTGGGGTTACAGGAGTGGACCCCAGGCCTGGCTGGCATGAGTGAGTGCTGGGGTTACAGGAGTGGACCCCAGGCCTGGCTGGCATAGGTGAGTGCTGGGGTTACAGGAGTGGACCCCAGGCCTGGCTGGCATGGGTGAGTGCTGGGGTTACAGGAGTAGACCCCAGGCCTGGCTGGCATAGGTGAGTGCTGGGGTTACAGGAGTGGACCCCAGGCCTGGCTGGCATTCTACCTTCTGAGTGCCCATCAGCCTGTACGGACATTTAGGCTTTCACAGTACTATTCTGCGACTGTCACTGCTCACGTGACTGGATCAGAGGCCACACCCTGCAGGAGAATGGAGGAAGCCACATGAGTGGCTTGTGTACCGGGGTGTGGGCAGGATTGGTCAGGAAGAATGAGATGGCCAACTTGTGGGTCCCACTACCCAAAAGTGGGGTGGCTCGGAGGAGGGGTGTCATAACCAGAGAGAGCAGCTCCTGAGGGAGGGCCTAAATGAGTGCTGTACTGTTGGCTACTGGGTAGCTTGTGTCTTACTAGGCACCCACTGAATCCAGAGTCTCCCCAAACAGCCCCACTTCGGAGAACAAAGTAAGATGGAATTTAGGAGCTGCAGACAAAAGACAAACCACTCAGCCTTTCAGCCCCCTTTCTCCCGTGTCCTATGGAAGAAAGTGTGTCCTGAGCTCCAAGGGCCACAGAGCTGACTGTCAAGTCTCTGGTGACCATGACAACTAGGATTGCATCTACTTGAAGCCAAAGATGTGACATCACCATCAGTCTTCACATAAGGTATGCGTGAGCCATCCTCTGACTCACGCCGCCACAGGGTCCTTCTGGAACCTTCCCATGCCCTGTCTCCCTACGGGGGCTCCTTAGCAGCCCTTTTCCTTGCCTTTGGCGAGATGATTTTTGTTCTTTCAGGACCTGACTCCCCTCAGAACCCATTTGTAGCAGGCTCTCTTTCTTTTCTGCAATAAGGACTTTTAGCTTGGTAGTGGTGGTGGTACACGCCTTTAATCCCAGCACTTGGGAGGCAGATGCAGGTGGATCACTGAGGCCAGCCTGGTCTATAAAGCGAATCCAGGACAGCCAAGGCTACACAGAGAAACCTTGTCTTGAAAAAAAAAAAAAGAATGTTTAGCAAGAGTATTAGGAGTACTTCCCTGAAATTCATAGATCTGCAAAGACCACCCCCCCTTCCCCCACCTGACTGGCCCAAGGAGCTCTGAGTCTCTGGATGGTGGAGGGGCGGGGCGGGCGGGGTGGGCGGGGCGGGGCGGGGCGGGCGGGGAGGGGCAGCCTCGGCTGTAATCCTATAATCCATCTGGACTGTGACATGATGTGACTGCGTTTCCTGAAGGAAGCATTCCTTTCTTGGACACTAGCCCAAGGTCACAGGAAGGAAAGCAAAATTCCTGTGTTAGTTGGTGTGAAGCGGGAGGGGCCTCCTCCGCCACTGGGTTCCCGGACTCATCCTGTGCTGGACTCTCGGGGGGGGGTGGGGGGTGGGGGTGGCACCACCATACCCTGCCGGCTGGGGAAGGACTAGGCCACACCTTGCAGGATGGGCCGGCCGGTGAGGCCTGTCCTAGTCAGGGGATTTCATGGGCATGAGCTTTCTCTATCCTACTTCCTCCTCCATAAAATGAATCCTTCAGCTCTCAGTGATGTTGTTTGAGTTGCTATGGTGATAGATAAATAAAGCATTCTCAAAGCCCAAAAATGGTGGGGCTAGTAGAAGGGATGTGGCTGGAAAAGCAAGCCCTTGCCTGAAATATAGACAGCCAATCACCGCGTTCTCTCCGTGATGGAGGGCGTCTGGCGTCAGTAACTTGGAGAATGGCACCAGATGAACAGCACAGCATGGTCCCTGTTGATGAGGTGTGGGCTGTGGCTGTCATGTGTCAGTCTGGGTGAAGGGAGTCTGTGCCTTCCACCCTGCCTCTTGTCTCAAGTGTACCTGAGTCCTTGAGGTACAGCACTGAGGCAAGGGATGAGCTGGTGTCTTCAGAAAGGTCCTCCGGTCCATGTGAATTCTGAGTGCCTGCTCCCTACTACACCTCCCTTGGAGAATCTTCATTCTCACAGGCTGGCTTTTTTTTTTTTTCCCTCGAGACAGGGTTTCTCTGTGTAGCCTTGGCTGTCCTGGACTTGTTTGTAGATCAGGCTGGCCTCGAACTCACAGCGATCCACCTGCCTCTGCCTCTCAGGTTGGCATTTTATACCTATCCTGAGACAGGCTGGCATTTTATACCTATCCTGAGACAACACACTATTTAGGAATCAACATGGGGTTTTGCCTTGTAGGAGAATTTCTCTTCAATGATGTCTTTTAGGAACTTACCTCACTATGGCCAACTGCCACGGGCTGGCTGAAGCCGTCACCCCCCAGCCGCCGGCAATCCTTACTTCATCCTGTGTTGACTGACCATGAGGTCATAGCTGTGGGCCACGAAGAGCTTGTGAGACAGTAGGAGCGAATACTACAGGCATCAACCGCGCTGCCTACTCAGGACATCTGCTTGCTCCTTCCAGATGTATCTGGCTCCGGTGTCGTTTACAACAGCGTGCTTGTGTGCCTACCTGGTTTGGGTTTTGTTCTCAAGCATAACATTTGCTTTTCTGATGGGCCGATAAGTCAGGTTGAATAGTTCCTTGGTATCCGTGGCCAGGCAGTCACCTTTATTAACCCAGTAGCAAGCCAGTAGGAGCCTTGGAAATGGAGAACAGTCATTGGTAGAAGAAATGGATTTTCTCCACAGGCCTGGAGTACATAGTGTGATGATTCTCCTGCCAGGACTGGCTCTACAGGCCTCTGACCACCCTTGTTCACACTGTGTATGCTCCTGGGCTGGCGCGTGCACATGTGAACATGCATGTGGTGGTCCTTGAGTGCCATTCCTCAAGAGCTACCACTTTTTTTTTTTTTTTTAAATTTTAAGGATATAGTCTGTCACTGGCATGGACTTTACAGAAGTACACTGGACTGGTGGCTATAGAGTCCAAGGCTCCTGCCTCTACCTGCCCAGGGCTGGAATTACACATGCACTTTGCTTCCATGAGTTCTAGAAAGCAAATAAGTGTCCTTGTGTTTGCAATTGCTTTACCAACTGAACTATCTGTGTAATCCCATATTTTCAAAGCTTTTTGGTCACAAGGCCGAAGTGGCAGGCAGCATTCACAAAGCCTGTGATTTCCACCCAAAACTGACCATCTTAGAGGATGGCTGGCAAACAAATCAGAGAAAACCATACCGGGTAGTGATTGTTACCTAGAAAATTCCAAGATGCATAACACCAAGTCAAAGATGGCTAGTCTCTCTTTTCTATAGTGGGAGTTTTGAGTTTTGGGTTTTTTGTTTTGTTTTTCGAGACAGGGTTTCTCAGTGTAGCCTTGACTGTCCTGGACTCACTTTATGGACCAGGCTGGCCTTGAATTCACAGCAATCTGCCCTCCTCTGTCTCCCTGAGTGCTGGGATTAAAGGTGTGTGCCACTACCGTGCCCAGTTTACTGTCCCTTTCTTTTTTTTCTTTCTTTAAGATTTATTTATTTATTATTATATATACAGTGCTCTGTCTGCATGTACACTTGCAGGCCAGAAGAGGGTATCAGATCTCATTATAGATGGTTGTGAGCCACCACGTCATTGCTGGGAATTGAACTCAGGACCTCTGGAAGAACAGTCAGTGCTCTTAACTGCTGAGCCATATTTCCAGCCCTCTATTTCTTTTCTTAAAAATTATTCCTTTGGCTGGGAGTGGTGGTGCATGTCTTTAATCCTAGCAGGGGCAGGTAGATCTCTGAGTTCGAGGCCAGCCTGGTCTACAGATTGAGTTCCAGGACAGCCAAGGGTACACAGAGAAACCCTGCTTGAAAAAAAAATGAAAATTATTCATGTTCATATTCATATTATTATTTTGATTTTTTGAGACAGGGTTTCTCTGTGTAGCCTTGGCTGTCCTGGACTCACTATGTAGACCACGCTGGCCTCGAACTCACAGAGATCCCCCTGCCTCTGCCTCCCAAGCACTGAGATTAACTGTGTGCACCACCACACCCGGCTCCACATATGTATGTTTATATACACATGTATTCCTACTTACATAAATACAACCTGCTCAGTCTGTATAGTGTTACTTGTGTGTATGTTTTCAGGGCTGCCTGTTTCCCAGTGGATAGCTAGTTGGCACGCCCTTGCCGAGGGTAGACTGTTTCCTGCTCAGCGTTCCTTAGCTGCCTGTAGTCCCTGGTGTAGGGCCGAGGCCTGCTGGCCTCCTCCCCAGCCCTGCCTACTTCAGCATGTCTATTGTTATTGTCCTTGTTCAGTTCCTGCCTAGGCAACCACGCTGCTGAGACTTTACGGATGTAGCTCCCAACCTTCCGAGGAGACACACTATCACAGCACCCTCCCTGCTCCTCCGCCCCCCTCTTCCCCAGCGATCCCCGAGCCTTAAGTTTAGGAAGTACTTTGTAAATGTATCCACTGTGACTGGACTCCAATGGCTGGTTGCCTTGCCGGTTTTCTGTGATGGTCTCTGTCCATTGCAAAGAGAAGTTTCCTTGACGGGGCATGAGAACTGTTTCGGGTTTTTTTTTTGTTGTTGTTGTTGTTTTTGTTTTTGAGACTGGGTTTCTCTGTGTAGCACTGGTGCTTTGTAGACCAGGCTGGCCTCGAACTCACGTTGATCTACCTGCCTCTGCCTACCGAGTGCTGAGATTAAAGGCATGTACCACTACACACAGCTGACGGGTGAGGACTGTTGTAGGTTTTTCCTCCCACCCTAGCTCCTGGAATAATGATTCATGAGACTCAATTATTATTTTTTTCCTTCTTTTTTTTTTTTTTTTTTTTTTTTTTTTTTTTTTTTTTGAGACAAGGCTTCTCTGTGTAGTCTTACCTGTCCTGGACTCACTTTGTACACCAGGCTGGCCTCAAACTTACAGTGATCCGCCTGCGTCTGCCTCCTGAGGGCTGGGATTGAAGGCGTGCACCACCACGCCTGGCTCAATTATTATTTTTAGAAATACTTAGGCTATATAGATGGGTTCTTCTTTGATTAGCGCATATCTTAAAATAACCTATTTATTCTAATCTACATCGGACCACAGCACATGGCCAGTTACCTGAGCTCAGGCACCATACGTCCATCCTCTTCACATCTTGCCGGCGGAATCTCAAGAACCTGGCTCTATCCCAGAATCCCTTCTGCTTATGGATGTTTCACCTCTTATATATGAAGATTTGGAGCTAGGAGGTTCAGGTGAGAGAGAACATGTAACATTTGTCTTTCGGGGTCTGGATTACCTTGCTCAGTATGATCCTTTCTAGTTCCATCCGTTTGTCTGCAAAGTTCATTACTTCATTTTTATTTACAGCCAAATAGTATTCTGTAGTTGTTATTGCCACGTTTTCATTATTCATTCATTGGTTAGAGGGCGTGGAGGTTGTCCCTGTTTCCTGCCTAGTGTGACTAGAGCAGCAGTAAGCATGGCTGAGGAAGTAAGTGTCTGTGGAGTAGGATGTTGAGTCCTTTGGGTACATGCCAAGGACTGGTACAGCTAGGCTATGTGGAAGATTTATTTTTAGCTCTTTGAGAATTCTCCACACTGATTTCCAGAGTTGTGGGACCATGGTGCAGCCCACCCGCAGTGAGTAAGTGTTCTCTTTTCCCCCATGCCCCCAGCAGCATCGGTTGTCAGTTGTTTTGTTGAGTTTTGCCATTCTGAATATTGTCATTTCTTTGTGATTTTTTTTTCTTCTCACTTTTATTTTTGTGCAGGTGTTTTGCCAATGTGTGTGTCTGTGCATCGCATCATACAATGCCCATGGAGGCCAGAAGAGGCCATGGTAGCTGCTGGGACTGGGATGACCGACGGCTGTGAGGCGGCGTGTGTATGCTGAGACTCAAACCCAAGCCCTCTGGACGAGCAGCTGCTGCTCTTACCCGTGAGGCGCCTCTCAGCTCCTGTCACTATTTCTTCAAATGTTCTCTCTGCCTTCCCCTCCCCCGCTCTGCTCTTTCAGGGTTGCAGTTATTCACGTATGGTTCATCCCTTGCTGCCGTCCCAGGGCTCCCTGGTGGCCAGGTTATTTCTTTGGATTCTCCCCCCTTTCTTATTTTGAATAATTTCATTTATCTTTTTAAAATACACATACACACACACACACACACACACACACACACACACACACACTGACTTTTAGGAATTACCGCTTTCCTTTCATCCCGTCAAACAGAGGCCGTCAAGCTGTGGCCCCATCATCTCACCTGCCCCTGAATAGTTCTACCTTAAGCTTTCAGTTTCATGAATATTAGTAATATCTAATCTGTTACTAGTTCTTTGTAGTACATTTATCACTTCAGGGGCTGCAGTTTTCATCGTTAGGTATTCAATTAAGGTTTAAATGATTTGGTTAACTTTTCACAGGGAATACAGTTACAATAACTGTGTCCATATCTTCTGCCGGTTCTCTTCTGGTGTAAACTGTGGGCTGGCTTTGACCCTTAGAGTCCTCCTTAGGGGCTGTGTTTTCCTACCAGCTTGTTTGAAAGCTTGGTTATCTTTCACTAGGTGCCAGACACTGAGATTTTGCCATTTGGGATGTTAGGTATTTTTTGCCTCCAATAAATGTTTTGTTGCTTTTGCCCTGGGATGAGGTTAACTTAATGGCGAAGAGTCTGATGTTATTTCGCCTTGTCTTGCTGATCGGTTAGGTAGAAATGGAAGAGTGTCCAACTCTTCCAGGCTAGTGGCCCCTCGGCCCCTCCTCTTCTGGGCTGAACTCTTGCTAGGCCAGAGCTCTGCGTGAAGCCAGATCCTAAACATTAGGTCTAGGGCTTTATCTAGGAAGTCTGGGCGGGGCGGGGGTCGATGTCTAGAAGTGGTGATGCCACCTCTAAGGCATAACTGCTCCCCCAAAGGCTCATACTGAATGCCTGCTCCCCAGCTGGTGGCACGGGGCTAGGGGATGGACGCCTTAGCAACTGGGGCCTAGATGCTGAAGGAAATGCCGGGGGACGTGCCGTGGAGGGTGTTCTGGGACCCTGGCCCCTTCCTCTCCTGCTCACTGCTCCCTGAGTTGCCATCACGGCAAGGTCTTTGCTCTATAGCATGACCATGTTGCTCTGCTTCTGCAGGGGCCCAGCGACAAGTTAGGAAGTCACCGAGTGCAGTTTCCAAAACCCTGAGCCACAGTAAATGCTTCTTCCCCTAAGCTTAAAAAATTTTTTTTTCTTAGCCATTTGTTCACAGTGACAGAAAGCTGACAGACATAACAACCTTCCTGGGAATTCTATCTGGTGTCTGTCAGTTATGGGGTCTTCTAGCCTGGCTTGTTGGAATACCTTTTTGTCTGTGTGTGCCCGAGAGACTAACACTCTATTCTTTCAGATGCCTCTTTCCCTGCCACTGATGTTTTCTTTGAGTATAAACACTGGTAGGTAGGCTGCTGGGTTCCTTCGCGCAGGGGGAGGGGGGTATGGGCAGGCTTCTCAGGCTCCCCAGAGCATCCCCAAAGCTCTGTGCTGTCCTGAGAGTTGTAGCTGTCCCCTCTGCCCCAGCTGCCTTTCTGTCTTGGGGAGCTCACTGGGTTCCGCCTCAGTTCTCCTCTCTGCCTGACTAGGTTGGAACATTCATCTCTGCTCAACTGTATCTCAGGGAAAGGGGGTCATGCACTGCCTGTTTCAACCGGCACAGAATTTCTTATTTAATTTTTTTTCTGTCTACATTTTTTTCTCAGGTAGAGGAACAATTCTTATCTTTGTCACCCCTTGATTTTTATTTTTTGGAGACAGGGTCTCACCTATTTTGTCTTTTTTTAAAAAAAGATTTATTTATTTATTTATTTAGTATACAGTGTTTGGGGCTGCACACCAGAAGAAGGCACCAGATCTCATAGATGGTTGTGAGCCATCATATGGTTGTTGGGAATTGAACTCATGACCTTTGGAAGAGCAATCGGCGCTCTTAACCTCTGAGCCACCTCTCCAGCCCTATTTTGTCTTTGAAGTAGCAAAGAAGGACCTTGAACTTCTGATCCTGCCGCCTTTGCCTCCAGAGTGCTGGGACTCTGTACTGCTGCCCTGTGCCACCATGTGCAGTTATATACAGTGCCACATAAGCCAGGACTTAGCACATGCTAGACAAACTCTCTCCCAGCTAAAGTGCCTTTCCCCTCCCCTAGACCCTTTTGGGCCAGGCTCTCACTCTGTAGTCCAGGCTGGCCTAGACTTCAGTCTACTGAGTACTGGAATTAAGGGGCGAACCATCATGTCCCACTGCATCTTGCCTGGAAGCAGACGTTCGGGTGTTTTTGTTTTAACACATTAGATCACGCAAATTCTCTTGTCTGTTGACCCCTGTGTTTTCTTTCTGCAGTTTATTGTTCCTATCACTTGTCCTTTCTCTTTGGGACTATCTCCTGGTCTCAGTGATTTGAAAGGATACTTTCAGGTGCAAGCTCCAAATCCTGTTCTCACACTAATTTAAAAAAAAGAAACTTTGTTTCCTTCTTTCTTTCTCCAAGAAGGGCTGTCTCTGAACCTGAAAGCCCACTGCCACAGCTTGAGCTGTGAAGCAAGTCAGCAAGCCGCAGCCCCACACAACACTGGCTTCTGTAAATAAAGTTTTACTGGCACAGAACAACCCCGTTTGTTTAGATATCATCAACGCGGATGTGGAATTCTAAGATCTGAGAGTTAACCCTCCAGATTGCCTGTGTAGCTTAGCAAGGGAAATACGTGGGAACCTGTCCCCCACTCCAGACCAAGTCTTTGCTTGTGGCTAAGTTATGTTAGTGTGTGTTTTTGAGATGCTGGGATAGGCTGGCTTGGAGTAGGGTTGGTGTGCAAGTCCAAGCACTTGACTGTGAGGACACAGTGGGTTCTCATGGATGCCTGAGAAGATAGATAGTTAGGGTTCCTTGGTCAGGGAGCCAAGAACCAGCACCCAAAGCTGTGTCGCCCTTCAGCTGGTCACAGACCTTCTGATTTCTAAAATATTAACCTGAATGACCCAACAGCAGCCACCTAAGTAAGAGTGGTAAGAACAGAGCTGTGGGCAAAGTGCTACCCAGGTGGTCCCTGGCAGAATCCTTTCCCAAACCGGCTGAAATGCATAGGAGAGAGCACTTATACTTTATTTTTTACACTATTATTGTTGTTGTTGTTATTATTTCCTTTTTTTTCAAACAGGGTTTCTCTGTGTAGCTTTAGCTGTCCTGGACTCACTTTGTAGACCAGGCTGGCCCCAAATTCAGAGATCTGCTTGCCTCTGCCTCCCGAGTGCTGGTTTATAGGCAAGTGCCACTGCGCCCAGCTGCTCTTACACTTTTAAGATACAAGGAAACCCAGGTACAGAAAGGTTTATTTATTTATTTTTGCTCTCAGGCTAGTGAGCAAGCCCAATGTGGACTCACTGTTTCAAGCTCAAAGGAAGCCTATAGAAGGCACGAAACGTGGGTTTGATCTGTCCCAGGGGCTTTAAGGCATCCTAAAAGGCAGTGAGGAAACAGATCTGTGATGAACAGACACACTAAAGGCAGCTGGGAGAGGCCCCTCAGACTGGCACAGGGGGGCAAGTGTGAAGTCCTAATTTGGAGGGATTAAATAAATACTCCAGAAGCAAGCAACCAGAGAACGGACTCAGGGACTCCAGTGGCAGTGGCTGGAAGGCGGCCTGGGCCAGCCAGAGAAGAGACTCTCGTGGAGACACTTTAGGGACAAAGAGGAAGCATGGGGGCTGTGAGGGGAGAAAATCAATTGTCTGGTCACACTATTTTGGGTCTTTGTGTCTTACAGTGTTCAGACTTTAGTTTTGGGTAGGGCGATTCTCATGGTCTTTTGCATTTTAAAAACTTAGCATCATCTACATGCAGTGACTAATGACTATACTTTGTGTATAGATTCCCTCACAATATTGGTCTGGGTTCGCTCTACCCAGCCTACTATACCGGGCTATTTTAGAAACTGCGTTTTAGAAACTAAGGGGTCTGTCTGACTGTCTGTCTGTCACACACACACACACACACACACACACACACACACACGCATTGACGCGCGTGAATTCTGAGGAGTGTGCCTCTGTAACCCCAAGCAAGTCATACATCATTCCCGGCAGCCCGGACGGCTCCAGGGACCCCTTCAGTCGCTTCCTGCGCAGGAGTCGCCATTCGCTTGCCTCCTTCCCAACCAGCGTTTTGCCTCAGGCTCCTCTCAGCTTCCGGCTTCCAAACCCCACCTGCCCCTCCTCCGCGCACCACTAGCCCCCATTCTTTTGAAGCAACCCTGGGGTCCACAAAGGGCTCCTCCTCTGCCGAGGCTGGGGGGGGGGGTTCGTCTTAAGGGATGTTCTATATCAACCTTCTCAGCCGCCGAATACAGTGAACGCGGCCACTCGCCTGGAGGCAATAGTCTACTTCCCACCAGGCCGACACCCTAAAATTCAGTCGGGGCAGACTCTGAACGGGCAGGGTACTGCGCATCCCCAGTGGCGCGCGCCCGCTGGGGAGCGCGCGGCCAGCGGATCGGGGAGCCTCCCGGCAGGTGCCCCGCCCGCGTCTCGCGTGCGCACACGGGCACCGGGCACTGTCGGTCTACAGCTCGGACGAGCTCCGACGCCACAACCGAAAGCCAGCAGAGCTGCTCCTGGGGCCGCGCCACACAGCTGCCTCGCTAGACCACGAGGATCGGCCCGGAGGCCCGAGAAACCAGCCGAACTACGGGACTCGGAGCGCACACGGCACAGCTCTGCGCCCCGCCCGGGCTCCTCTGCGCCTGCGCCACCCGCAAAATCTCGGCTTCGCACTCGGCGCCCCGCCCCACCTCGCTCCTACGGTGAAGCGCGAGGCCCAAAGCGCCGCGGATCGCCGCGGGCCGAGGGCGGGGCGTCGCGCTGAGGTCAGCGCGGCGGCGGTCGGCCCCGCGGTGGTTGGCTGCGCCGCGCTGGCCGCGCCCTGGTTGGCTTGCAGGTCGCGGGGCTGGGCGTCCGGCCGGGCTGAGGTCGGGGCTCGGGCGCCGGCCGGGTTTGCGCTGTGCTCGGGTCCGCCGCGGTCCAGGCCGGCGACGGCGCGCGCGAGGGCGCGGCCAGGCGGCAGAGGGCGGGGACGGCGTGCGGGCGTGCGGGCGGCGCCTAGGGGAGGAGACCGGCCCATGGACCCGCGGGGCCCGGTGGCCCAGACTCGGTGCCGCCGGGACGGAGCCCAAGATGTCGGCCTAGGCCGAGCTGCGACGACAAGGACTGTGCGGCTACTGGACGCCGGGGCGCGCGGCCGCTGGGCCCGGGGGTGCTGGCCCTGACGCCGGGGCGCACGGGCGACGAAGAGGCCAGCGCGTGGGGAACGGGCCGCGCGGCACCATGTCGGCCAAGGTGCGGCTCAAGAAGCTGGAGCAGCTGCTCCTGGACGGGCCGTGGCGCAACGAGAGCGCCCTGAGCGTGGAGACGCTGCTGGACGTGCTGGTGTGCCTCTACACCGAGTGCAGCCACTCGGCGCTGCGCCGCGACAAGTATGTGGCGGAGTTCCTCGAGTGGGGTGAGTAAGGTGCCGCTCGCCCCTCTGCGCCTCTCTCTCCTCGCACCCGGGCCCGGCCTCCATGGTCCTCCACGGTCCTCCACGGTCCTCCACTCCAGAGCCATATCCTCCCCACTCCCCCCACTCCCGGCCATCGCCCTGGCCGCTTCCTAGACCCACCCTCCGAGTCTGGATATCATTTCCTGCAGCGCTCCCTGGGACATCCGCCTTGCCCCCGCCCCGGACTCGCTTTTGGGGTCCAGAGTCGGGCCAGGAGATACCCCTCCCAGCCCCTAGACTCTGCCGGGTGGGAGGACAGCCTCTGTGCCTGTTTTTGCATCTCCTCATCCCCCGCCCCCGCCCGGTGGGCCTTCCGAATGCGTCGCCCCACAGCCCAGCCCCGGGGACTCCACCCAGGTGACAGCCTGTCCGCAGTCCTCATGATGCCCAGGGCCTGAGCATCTCCTTTCCTTTAGCACCTCCAAGCGAATTTTAATGTTAAAAGCTTTATTTCAAATACACCATGCAAGAGCTAATAGAATATTCCCTCCCACCCCCCAATTGTAATCGTGTTGTCAGACTCGTGATATTTTGGGGGTGGGGGCAGGAGAGCTGGAACTGTCATTGTCACTTAAGAACTTTTCTACATTCCGATCGTGGTGTTTTTGTTCACTTATGGATCTAATCCAGGGATCATAGGTCGGGTAACCCATTGTGCTCTATTAGGACAAGTGCTTGATTAAGTCACTATTGATAGGTCCCAAGACCGGTTAGAGTGAGTGTAATATTTCCCTTCAAGACCCTCGGTCTCCTCACAAGGACTGCGTAGCAGGAAGTGAGGCTTAGGGTCAGGTCGAACTCTGTAAATCTTACCCTTGGGTTGCTTTCGTCACCTAGAACTGTGCAGTTTGAACCAGTCTTTTCTAATCTTTGGGACTGATAAAGCTGATACTTACCTGAGGAAACCAAGGTGTTCCACACGGAGGCCTCCTCTTCTCAGCGGCGACTGGAGGCTAGAATTTCGTGTAGAACTTAAGTTTCACTAATTTTTTTGAGGGCGTCTGTCTGGTTGCTGTTCAGTGAGACGTTGCTGCAGATGGGTGAGAGCAGCTGGAGGAGGTGCCCCGCCTCAGGACAGTCTGGAGCTTTGTTGTGAGGGGCCTCTGCTCTTGGTTACAGAGGACCGAGCCCTTATGGCTTTCCGGGGACCTTTATCGGTGACATGATTTCCAGTTGGATAATGAAGTGACTTCAGAGTCGCTTTGAAAGCGAGGTCTTTAGTGCATGCTGCAATGTGAGACGGCTCAATATTGTATTTGTCATTCTTTTCTGAGCACTGGAACTTGAAATCCAGGCAGTTCCGCTGTCGGCTTCAGCAGGGTGCATAGCATGTGAGTAATGAGACGAGGCAGCGGAGGGAAGGCTTATTGCTAACTCCTGAGGTGTGGCCCAGGTGTCCTCTGGCCTAGGAGGCCTGCGCAGCGTCTGGGTGCTGGCCACTGGGGACTCCAGTCTTCGGGGAGGAAGCTCTTCTCAGAGCATGTGCAGAGGGCAGATTTTGTAAGCTTTGACCTTTCCAAAGCTAAACAGAAGCTCTGCTGTAGTTTAGAGTTTTAAAATTGTCTTTGGCTGTTGGAAATTGTGATTACAAATAAATTATCCTCTTAGCTCAGTTCCTATAGCCAAGTCAGTTTTCAGTTAAGAGCAGTCCTAGTGTGGTGGCGCACACCTGTAACCCCAGCATTCTGGAAGTAGACTGGAGGAGAGGAATTGAAGGTTGACCTCAGCTACATTGTGGATGAGGAAGCCAGCCTGGGGCTACCTGAGAGAGACTGTCCATAAATAACAAAAAACACAAATCAGAGAACAGGGTGGTCTTAAATACAAGGTAGCATTTTAATGAAATAGTAACATAGTTTAGACTGCTGTGTCTGCTTATATGCCCCCCCCTTTGTAACATTGAAGTTGTGTGTTACCAGTAAGAACACATGTGTAGTCACTGTTAAGGTGTTTTGGTGACAACGCGAAGAAAGGACTGTCCTAACCTAACTTCATGGCTCCGCGCTATGGCTGTGACCTGGCCTTCTTCACCAGCCTGTTTTGAAGTCTCTGGGAGCCCATTTCTCCTCACCACACAGGTCTTGGCAAGTGTCTAATGACAAGTAGATAGGGTTCTTGAAACTTCGGAAGGAAAACAGCTAAGCCCTTAGGAAACATTAGGGAATAGCACTCGGGAGGCAGAGGCAGGTGGATCTCTGAGTTCCAGGACAGCCTGGTCTATAAAGTGAGTTCAGGACAACCAGGGCTACACAGAGAGACCCTGTTTTGAAAAACCAAAAAGAAAAAGAACGGAGGAAAAAAAAACCATTAGGGAAGTCTTTGAGGAAATTTGGAAAATAAAAGTAATTTTAAAAGCTTTAAAATTTTAGGATCATTCCTGGCTCTCTGTGGCCACTGTGTTTGTGTTGGCCGCTCCACTGCAGCTTTCACTGGAAACTGCCTTACCTTTCCCTTTGATTATGTTTATCATTTGATTGGTTTCCTCTATGAAATCCCAGGCCGTAATTAAAAGTTGGGAATACCGTGCTGTGTATGTGTGTTTCTTTTTTTCTTTCCTCCTCCTCTCCCTCCTCCTCCTCTTCTGTTTACCTGAGACAGGGTTTCTCTGTGTAGGCTTGGCTGTTCTGGAACTTGCTCTGTAGACCAGGCTGGCCTCGAACTCAGTGATCTGCCTGCCTCTGCCTCTCTAAGTGGGATTACAGGTGTGGGACACTGTACCTGCCTAAGCTGTTTCTTAAAATGTAAATTAGAAGCTGCTTGAAGCACAGCGTATGAAACACTTTAAATTTCCAGTGGCAAATGGTAAAAGACAGACACCCCAACATGCTATCTTTTCTCTTTGTATAAAAATGTGTTTTCACATGCTGAGTTTTTTCACAGCTCAAGTGTAATCTTTGGAAGCTCTTCTGTTTGAAATCCCAGGTTGCCTCACTGCGCAGGCCTCTGGCCCGAGACAGGGAGACAGGGCAGGTGCCATGGCTTTCCAGTTCCCTGTCCTGGGCATCTTCTCCTGTTGTGTTGGACTTCCTAAGGAAGTCCTTCTGGTGGTTAATTCCTTGTAGTTTTTCTCCTCCCCCTCCTCCTTTTTATTTTTGGTTTTTCGAGACAGGATTTCTCTGTGTAACAGCCATTTTTGGGTTTTTCAAGATAGAGTTTCTCTGTGTAGACCAGGCTGGCCTCGAACTCAGAGATCTGCTTGCCTCAGCCTCTTGAGTGCTGGGATTAAAGGTGTGTGACATCACAGCCAGCACGCTCAAGCTCTGCCCCCCTTATTTTTATCTTGTGTGTGCACAGGCATGTGTGGTGTAGCCTGTGTGGATGTCAGAAGGCATCTAGCAGGAGTCAGCAGGTCTCTGAGTTTGAGGCCAGCCTGGTCTACAAAGCGAGTCCAGGACAGATGTGGTTGCACAGAGAAACTCTGTCTTGAAAAACAAACAAACAAACAAACAAATAAGAGATTTAGAAGACATCTTTTAATAAGATTTAAATTGGAAGGAAATACTGGAAATTGCATGATAAAAAAATAGGCTAACATAATTTTTGTTTTACAAGTAACTCCTTAAAGTGCACAGTGACACTGAGTGCACACATGAGACAGGAGAGTGGCAACAATTACACATTAACAGGTCCTACTTTGCCTCTCCTCGCACCACTTCACAGATGTTAACCGTCGCCCAGTTTAAAAAAGAGCTTTTAGAATCTAAAACCATGTATTCTTGTCTGTGACAAGCCACACCTTGGGTCCTTTTCCACTTTGGTGTTTTATTATTTACTTATTTTTAAAATGTTACTTTGTGTGCACGTGGAAGTCAGAGGACAGCTAGTGTGCTCGATCGCCCTGGGCTGTGGGGAGGAAATGGAAGATAATCAGGCTTGGTAGCAGGTGCCTTCCTTAGCCTCTGAGCCATCTCAATGGCCTGTACTTACTTTTACTTTTTATTTATGTATTTTGAGACAGGGTTTTATTTACTCCAGGCTGGCCTAGAATTCCCTGTAGCCAAAGCTGACCTTGAACTCTTAGTCTCCCTCGAGCTGGGATCACAGACACAGATCACCGCGCCCAGCTGAGGCTTTATTCTCGGGTGTGGTGTATCAACAGGACCTTCTGATGAAGATGGGGAAGGTGAGGAAGACCCTGTTCCTCAGTGGAAAGTCGTGTGTGTTGTGACAGTGTGATGTGTTTAAGGCAGTTCTCTTGCTTGTTTTGGAAGAGGCTATACTCTCAGCCCCCAGAGAGTAATTTTTTCCACAATTTTTTCTTTTAATTTAAAGTCTACCAGAAAAACTTGGATGTGCAAACAGAGTAGGCACTACCTGTGAAGTAGCGGTCAGGCTTTGAGTTTGATTTTAAACAGTCTGTGTTGACAATTAGGTTTTGGTTCATTTCATTGGTTGGTGGGTAACTATTTATTTATTTTGGCTGTTTTTAGGAATGTGTTGAAAACCCAGAAAATTTGAATTATTACACTCAAATTCTGTCCTTGGATTAGAGTTCCTTTGGAGAAGCTTCTCCCTCTCTGTTCCTCATGGAACCCATGGTCCCTGTGACCTCCGGATGAGAGTTTTACACACTGGGGTGCGCCCATCCCGTGCTCCTCTCCCCTCAGTGGCTGGCTCTGTCTCTAGTAAATGGCCTCTAAACATTCTGAGGTAGTGTCTAGCCTTGTGTGACTCTTCCCTCAGGACCACAGTCATCCTCCATCCTCTTGGCTGCCAGTTGGTAGTTGATTTTTGGCTTTTTCTATGGGTCCCCTTTAGCACTGGTCTAGCAGAAGCTCTTGACCCCCAGATGTAAGTGGGTGCTTCCCCTGTGTCAAATCCTCTGCAGGGTCAGTTTCACTGTGCTCTTCACTTCATTGCTTTTCCTGTGATGCTTCACAATGGTGCCTTTTAAAAAGTCGGCTGAAACTCAAGAGTCCAGGGGTAGGGTTTAAAATGGACGAAGAAGATCCCTGTAGCTGTAGTTTTAGAAGTTAGGGTTTGCCGGGTGTGGTGGCGCACGCCTTTAATCCTAGCCCTTGGGAGGCAGAGGCAGGCGGGTCGCTGTGAGTTCAAGGCCAGCCTGGTCCACAAAGCGAGTCCAGGACAGCCAAGGCTACACAGAGAAACCCTGTCTCGAAAAAGAACAAACAAACAAAAAAAAGTTATGGTTCAACATTCTGGACTGAATTTTCTGTACATTTAAATTTACCTTTATGAGTGTGTCACACTAGGTAGAGCCTAGAGCTGTGGAATTGAAACAAAACAGCAGCCCCTTTGCTCCCTTGGCCTCGGACTCTGACTTTTGTCTACTGTTTCCGTCTGTGAGTTAGGATCACACCACGTGCATAGAGAGGAAAACTGAGGTACAAAGCCAAGGCTGCCTTCGCTGTTGCCGAAAGTTGGGGTGTCATGTTCCAGGGTGTAAGACACCTTGATGAGATGGCTGCTTTTCCAGAGGACTTGGCACCTTTTGGTTTCCCAGGACAGGCATGGTGGCCCATAAACACCTGTACTTCCAGCTCCAGAGGACGGAGGGAACCGCCCCTTATGTGGTATACAGATACACTTGCAGACGAAACACCCACACACATTTAGAAAGTGTTGGGATGTGGATTTGGATTTGGAGGTCCTCTGACCTCCAAACTCACTTAAGGTATGCATCGGCACGTACACGCAAAACAAATAAAAATTTGAAAACTTTTTATGTCCATTGATGTTTTTGCTTACATGTATGTCAGTGTGAGAGTGCCAGATCCTCAGGAACCTGATAGGCGTGAGCTGCCATGTGGGTGCTGGAATTGAACCCAGATCATCTGGAAGAGCAGACAGTGCTCTTAACTGCCGAGCCATCTCTCCAGAAAGCATAGCTAAATTTTAACCTCTGTGTTGTCTTGGTTTTGGTTTTGGTTTTTCAAGACAGGGTTTCTCTGTGTAACAGCCCTGGCTGTCCTGGAACTTGCTTTCTACACCAGGCTGGCCCTGAACTCGCAGAGATCCCCTGCCTCTGCCTCCTGAGTGCTGGGATAAAAGGCATGCACCACCACACCTGGCCCCTCTTACTGCAGCCCACTTGCCAGGCGGTGTCCAGCCCTTCCCGTTACTGTGGAAAGCCCTCGCATATCTGTGGCTGCTTACTTAGCAGTTCCTGGCTCATTTGCTCTTGCACAGCCCACTGTGAGGCCCTCCTGTCTCTTCCCTTTGGCCATCACCTGCCTGGCTTGGCCACCTCAGTACTTACTTTCTGCATCCCTGTCTGCCACTGCTCTGGGGATTGGCTTTGCCTTCCCTTTCTTTCTCCAAACACTGTTACATGATTTAGCTTAAGTTGATACTCAGTTGCTATTTTTAGAAACAGTGAAGATTATCACAGCTAAACCATAAAGAGTTAATTTAGGAATTTTGTTATGCAATTGAAGTGAATTATCTGCCTTTTAGCTTTTCTGTAAACAGACTTGAATTTCATACTAGGTTTTTATTTTTTTTATTTATTGAAACAGGATCCCACTATGTAGCCCTGGCTGTCCCTGAGCTGGCTTTGGAAACCAGGCTGACCTTGAACTCACAGAGCTCCTCCTGCCCTGCCTCCCCAGTGCTGGTACTAAAGCTGTGCACCACCATGCCTGGCTTCATACAGAGGTTTTAAAATAAAACTCTCATGGTGTCTGTCTTTCTTGTTTCTTCTAGAGCCTTCTGTGTTTTCTGCTTTGTTTTAGGTTGTGTTTTAGGTTACTACTGAACAACTATCCATAGATTTTTTTTCATTTTTAATGGGCATTTTCTCTTTTAGGGTGTGGGGGAAGGTTTGAGGCACATCTGCCAGACTGGCCTTAGCCCTCTGTGGTCACCTCCTCAGTGCACTCCCGTCTGGCTTTCCTGGGGCTTGCCTTCATTTCATTCACTTCTGGACTGTGTCGTCTCCCTTCTACTGAGTGCTTTTTCTAGTAGCTTCTTGAGAGAATTCATCAGAGGTAAATGTTTGAGACTTGATCTGCCTAAAGATGTCCTTTCCTCCCAACCGGGATGCCATGTGCCTGGGCATGAGATGTGAGGAAGCAAAGGGCTTCCTTGAGCTGTTGAAGAATTCAGTTGCTGTTTCTGTTGCTAGTAAGGCGAAGTCCAGAACCACTGAGGCTCCAGGGCCTTCATGCCACCTGGGTCTGGAGGCCTTGGCATGTGTGATCTGTCCTGTGCTGTCTGCTCGGAACCTTGGATCCTACGGCTCTGAGTGATTCTGTTCCTGGGTTCTGTGTTGCGTGCTTCTGAGTGAAGCGGTTATTTGTATCTCCTAGTCCTTACGGAGTCTGCTTCCCTTGTACCTGCTTTCATAGCTAGGTTTTCCTGTTGTTTAGTATTTCTTTCATAGCTTCTTGTTTTGTTTTGTTTTTTAATTAAGTCAATAGCTTTTAAATGTATTTTTATGTTTTAATTGACTTATGTATCCATGTTCTCAGACATTCTCTTTTATTCTAGTTTCTTTGTCTCTGTGCGTTATACATGTGTGTGTTCCTGAGTGTGCATGTGTGTATGTGGGTGTGCATGTATGTGTAAGCATGTTCCTGTGTAGAGGCCACAGATAGACATTGGATGTCTTCTTCTATTGTTCTCTACCTTATTTTTATTTGTTTGTTTTTCAAGGCAAGGTTTTTCTGTGTATAATAGCACTGGTTGTCCTGGACTCCCTTTGTAGACCAGGCTGGGCTCGAACTCACAGAGATCTGCTTGCTTCTGCCTCCCAAGTGCGCCACCACACCTGGCTTTCTACCTTATTTTTTGAAACAATCTCTTTACTGACCCTGAAGCTCACTAGACTGCTAGACTAGTGGCCAGTGAGCTCTGGGGCTATGCCTGGCTCTGTTCCCCAGTGCTGGGGTTGCAGACTGTGTGTGTCATGCCTGTCTTTACGTGGATGCAGGGATCTGAACATAAGACCTCATGCTTGCACAGCATGACTTTCTTTTGGGGGGGTGTATTGTGTTCGTCCCCCCTCCATCCCCCGAGACAGGGTTTCTCTGTTACACAGAGCCCTGGCTGTCCTGGACTCTCTTTGTAGATGAGGCTGGCCTCAAACTCATAGAGATCCGCCTGCCTCTGCCTCCCGAGTGCTGGGATTAAAGGCGTGTGTCACCACGCCTGGCTCTGCTGTTACTTTTATCTTTCATTTCACAGTTAACTCTTTTTCAGAGCTGGAGATTGAACATGAGGCCTTATGTATACGATACTAATAGTGCACCCTTGAGCTACATCCCCAACTCTACAAAATACCATGAAGGGCTCAGGCTATGCCAGCACTGCCTGGGTCACTGAAGCTTGCATGTTCTGGTTGGGCTGGAGTCTTCCGACTGTAGGTGAAGGGCAGGCTGTGTTTTGTGGCCTGCACATGTGGCTGCGGAGTGGCTGGCTTACTCTTTTCTTTGATTTGGATATATTGCTGTGTCAGTTTCTATGCTGTTCATTCTCTTGAAAGAGACCTAGGTTGAGTAAAAGGAGGAAGTGGAAGTAAGGGAGTCAGCCTGCAGCTGGGGGGGGGGGAGGCGCGGTGGCAGGGCAGGGGGGAGGAGAGAGGCACTCCAGGCTGTGAGGGGAGTCCAAGAAGGGTTCTGCCAACAGGAGGCGCTCAGGGCGCCATTGTGCCAGGGCAGACGGGACACTGTGCCTAAACTGTCTGGAAATGACATGTGTGAATTTGTTTGGCTTCTGAGCTTCTGGTATGTAGAGAAGTCACTTAGAAATAAGAAAACTCTCACCACTCAAACATTTCTGAAAACAAAAACAAGTGAAAGGCAAAGGTCAGCAGCCCTCCCTCACCCACAGCCACAGTGTTTGCAAGGTGGTAGCTCTGGCATGTCACCCTTGGGAGTCTAAGATGTGAGTTGAGAAATGTAAGTCCGCAAGCTGAATATATTTAACATACTCTTAATTGCAAATACCATTTTGTAGTGGTTGTTTGCTATTGAGAAAGATGCTAGCTGGGCATGGTGGCGCACGCTTTTGATCCCAATATTCTGGAGGTCCCTGTGAGTTCAAGACCAGCCTGATCTACAAAGTGAGTCTAGGACAGCCAAGGTTACACAGAGAAAAAAACAAAAACAACAACAAAAAAATTTTTTAAATATTATCAAATGGCACCTTCCTAATATTTAATTTTTTGGAAACAAAGTTTATGTTCATGAAGTTTAGATAGCCCTTGTGAAATCTTTCAAGAGGATTTCAATTAAACTGAAGTCTTTCGTAAATATGAGAGAAATTTAAATTGAATTATACAGCTGGTTATTTTAGTGGGGGTTTCTTCCTTTCCTTTGTGAGTGAGTGAGTATGTGTTGTTTGAAATAGGGTCTCAGTGTGCACCTAGGCTGCCCTACAGTGATCTTGCCTGGGTTACCCTCGTGCTGGGATATCAGGATTGTGCTCCCTGTAATGCCTGGATCCCTAGTAACACGTTTGGTTTGGTTTGTAAAGAAGCTGGATGGGTGTGCACATCGCTGGGCTCAGAGCTGGGAGGTGAGGTGGCAGGAGGAGGCTGTCGTGGGGCTACCTGCTAGCCAGCTAGCCAAGCCAAGTGGGCAAGCTCCAGGCTCAGAGACCGCTGCCTCAGAAAATAAAGTGGAGAGGATCCAGTGATGTGTGACCCCTGACCCCTGGCTGACACTTGCTTACACATTAGCTTGTGTATATACCACACAAGCAAACACCAGAAAACGCAAACAACTCCCATCTACCTGCAGAGACCCTGCATGAGCCGATGGCCCCCAACTGTCCACCTTAGCTCTAAGCAGTCACCAGGCTACTTCCTTACATGGCTGCCTATGCTGTGGCTATCCCTCCCCACACCTACAACCTGGTGCCCCCCCTCCACTGTGGTGTATCTTTCTCTATTCATTTCTCTTCCTCATTGAGTACAATTCCATTGTATAGCGAATCCACGTGTTTGTCTGTCCATCAATTGATGGACATTGGCTTTCTAATGGCTATTAGGAATAGTATTATAATACTGGTGTTCAATTCCTGTATCTTCATTTCTCTCAGGTCATGGGATGGCAGCTCTGTTTCTGGTGTTTTGAGGAACGACCAGACTATTCTCCGTGGCAGCTCTGCCTGCAGAACAGGCCTACCCCAGTCTCTGGCCTCCTGCATGCCGCGTGCTCTGACTTTGTTCTGCTTATTTCTGTGGGCAGATTTCTCACTGTTAATTTGATTCACTTCTCATTAGTGGCTAATGTTGAACACCTTTTCCTCTGTCTGTTGACTATTTGTGTGTGTGTTTTTTTAAATTCAAATTCTTTGTCTATTTAAAATTGAATCCGTTTTCTTTTCATTGTTGAGCTTTGAGCCATTTACAGGATACAGTTTCATATCACACACGTGATTTGTTCCCAGTCTCTGGGGCTTCACTTAACTCTCTTCACATTGTCCTTTGAGGCACAAGGTCAATCCTGGGAAAGTCTAATTATTTATTTATTTTAGTTGCTTTTGGTTTCACAGCTCAGGAGTCATTGCCAAATCCAAGGTCACAATGTTTTACATCAGCTCTTTGCCTCTCCTCTCTCTCCTTCCCTTTCTCCTCTCCCTTTCTTCCTTTGCTGGTTAGTTTGTTTTTAGATGTGTTCTTCTTATGTAGCTCCGGCTGCTGTGAACTTAGATCCTCTTGCATCAGCCCTCTCGGTTTTTTTGAATCAGGGTCTCAGCATAGCCCTTGCTACCCTGAAACTTGCCACATACAACCAGGTTGGCCTCATACCTGCCTCTGCCTCCCAAGTGCTGGGATTAAAGGTGTGTGGCTGGCTGACACATATCTTTAAGTCCCAACACTTGGGAGAGAGAGGCAGGAGGATTGCTGTGAGTTTGGGGCTAGCCTGGGCTACAGAGTGAATTCCAGGACAGTCAGAGCTACATAAAGAGACTCTGTCTCAAACAGCAATTAAAACAGGGCCCTGCGGTGGTGCGCACGCCTTTAATCCCAGCACTCGGGAGGCAGAGGCAGGTGGACACTGTGAGTTCGAGACCAGCCTGGTCTACAAAGACCAGCCAAGGCTACACAGAGAAACCCTGTCTTGAAAAGCCAAAAAAAACCAAAAAAACAAAAACAACAACAACAAAAAAACCCCAAACAAACAAAACCAAAAAACCCAAAACAAAAAATATTAAAACAAAAATTTTATTTATGTTATTTTTAGTTGCTGGATACACACCTGTGAGTTCGAGGCCAGCCTGGTCTACAAAGCGAGTATAGAACATCCAAGGCTACACAGAGAAACCCTGTCTCAAACAAACAAAACCCCAAACATTTATTTTTATGTATGAGTGTCTTGCATGCAGTGCCCATAGAAGCCAGAAGAGGGCATCAGATCCTGGGACCGAGTTGCAGACCGTTGTGAGCTGCTGCTGGGTGCTGGGAACTGAAGCCATCCCTTGAAGAGCAGTTGTGACCACACCATCTCTCCAGCCCCTAGTGCTTAGAACTCCTAATCTGTCAAATGAGGCTGCGTGTGGTGCCACCCTCATGAATTCTACCACTTGCTAAAAAGGAAGTTTGCTTCTTTGCAGTTTGGGTGCAGTCTGTTTCTTTGTTACCCAAGAGGCCTTGGTGGATGAGTGTATGTGATGAAGGTCACTCTGGGCGACAAAGCAAACCCCATCCCTCCCCACAGAAACAACTCCTTTAACATTAGTGCTGGCCTGATACAGTTCCTGGGATCCACGTTCCAGCCCCGCCTGGCGCGAGGTCGTCCTAAATCGCAAATGGTAACTAGACCATCTGTGAACAATCCTACCAACTACTGAAATGAAGGAAGTGTAAGTGAGGAAAATCTGAAGAGAAAAGAGGGAGAAACAAAACAAAACAAAACTGCTGCCAACACGACAGACTGAATTTAGAGAAACTCCTAATTATCTCTGGCAAATATTAACGAGCAAGGCACCCTCTAATCACCGTGCTCTTTGTTGCTGAACGCCAACTGGAAGCCCAGCTCTGGTCACGGCAGCAGTGACCCGCGCGGACAGTGGCGCAGAGCGGCCAGCAGGAGCCCACCCTAGCCCTCCCCAGCAGCTCTGCAGGCCCCGCCTACTTCCGCTTACAGCCCTTTTGGTTTTGTTTGGCCATGTCTTTAGGGGGAAGACACCTCACCATGTAGCCCAGGCTGGCCTCACATGCATGCCTCAGCCACACCCAGCTACACTTACTAAAAAAATAAGTATTTTTATTTTTATTTTGTGTATTTTCCTGCCCACATGTCTGTGTACCACATGCGTGCCTGGTGCTGCAGGAGTGTGAAGAGGGTGTTGGATCCCTCGGAACTGGAGTTGCAGATGGCTGTGAGCTGCCATGTGGGTGCTGGGAACTGAACCCTGGCCCTCTGCAATCCCAGCAAGTATTCTTAACCACTGCTGAGCCATCTTCAGCTTTAAAACTCACTGTGTGTGTGTGTGTGTGTGTGTGTGTGTGTGTGTGTGTAAGAGACACACATGTACAAGCACACACACAGTCTTCCTTTTTCCCCACTTTCACACTGAAGCAGTCTCTTACCTGAACCCAGAATTCGCCCACACAGCTCGTCTAGTTGGCGTCAGTGATGTGGAATCTTCACACATTCTGGCCATCTGACCTCCAGTTCTCACACTTGCAGGTCAAGTGCTCTAACCATTGAGCCATCTCCCCAACTCTGCCATTACTTTTAATAAAAAGTGGTGATAACAACAGTTAACAGTAATGGTAAGCATATCTGCCAGGCCATATAGTATAAAAAAAATGGGGGACTCTGGGCAAGCCTGGGCACTCTGAGATCCTGTGTTTATGTGCTGTGCCACTCAACCATCTTTAAGATTAACCAAGAAAGCCGGGCGGCGGTGGTGCATGGCCTTTAATCCCAGCACTCGGGAGGCAGAGGCAGGTGGATCTCTGTGAGTTCGAGGCCAGCCTGGTCTACAAAGCGAGTCCTGGACAGCCAAGGCTACACAGAAACCCTGTCTCTAAAAACCAAAAAATAAAAAAATAAAAAATAAAGCAATGTTGGTGAGATGGCTTAGTGGGTAAAGGCAGCGGCTGCTAAGCCCAGAGCCTGCACTAGAGCTCGCAGGACCCTGCACGGCGGAAGGAGAGCACCAGCTCCTGCAAGGTGTCCTCTGACCTCTGCACACACAGTAAATAAAATGTAAGAAATAAAGGTAGGCAGATGCCAGCTTTATGGCAGATCGGGATTTGGCCCGGAAGTCTAAGATTGGCTCTACTGGTAAAGTACTGTATTTACAGTCTTAGAAGTATTCTTAGTAAAATGCACTTTAAATGTTTTTCAAAATAGAATTTGGTGTGGAAAGTTTTAATGGTTGTTTCTTATTTCCTGAGGTATTCAACAGCACTGTGTCTGAACGAGGTCCACGTGCTGGAGCAGTAGGAGAGCCTGCGCAGACCTTGAAACCAAGTCCAGAGTGCAGCTGGGCTGGCATTGGCCAAGTTTGGGAATTACAGATAGTTTATGCTGAACACTGAAGCCATCCGTCAAGTTAGCTCTGCAGGATTTGCACAGAAGTTTTACCAGCTCGTAAAACTTTTACGGCCCAGAAAGAACGCCAGCAATAAACAAAATGATTTCATAGCAGCTCGGCTGGGCACGGGGCTGGTTGTCCTGACGTCGCTCCCACTGGGATGCTATCCCACTAGCCACAAGGCTGGCATCGTGGGCTTCTGTGTCCTGCGTGGAGATGTGTACATGAGAGCCCAGTCAACAGCTGCTGTTGCATCCCCCAGGACTTGTTTTTGGCAGCTGCTTCCCTTTCCTGTCTGTCTCCCTTTGCACGGTGACTTGATTTGGCCTTCCCAGACACCTCTTCTGGTTTAGTTGGGGCTCTCACCTCGCCTGTGCTGGCCAGGTTCATCCAAGAGCTACAGAGCAGCTTCCTTGGAGCCTGTCTCTGGAACCACAGACACAGGCTGTGGACGTGTGTGGCAAGCCTTGTTCCTTCCTGCCTCCGGTCTGGTCGGAGGCTGTAGGCTTCTTAAGAGGCAGTGGTAGCCCCCTTTGCCGGGAGTGATAGGCAGGATCCCCAACCTGCTGGGACGGATATGTGTGGGGCCCTCCTAGCACCGCTGTTCTCAGAGTGTTGGAGGCCCCTTGCAATGTGTTAGTGTAGCAGGCGGGCTCATGGCTGCAGACCCTTGAGCCCTGGAGGTAGCGAGGACTCCATTTGTTTTGAGAAAGGAACTCATGCAGCCCAGGCTGGCATGGACTCCTTGTCTTCTTGCCTCTACCTCCATGCCCAGCAGGACTTGGCTTTAAATACAAACTTGAGTATTGTGTTTTAATTGAGTTTAGGAACACAAGTTGGTACTTGCCCATCTCTGTAAGCAGTGCTATGTCCAGCTACCTCAGCTGTGTTTCCTCCTCTTCCGGTCACTGGATCTTCCAGACACTTGCAGATGAGTCCAGATGGCCGTGCCGGGCCCTGGAGCCACTTCCAGCAAGAGCCCAGAGTGGCCTGTGCATGGGGTGTTCCCTGGGTGTGCTCCTCTAGGGACGGTGATTTTGTTTCTCCATGAATTGACTAATTCCACCCCACCTTTGCCTCCTCCTGGTCATAGTATATGCAACTGGTGCTAGTTTTGATAAAATCCAATTTGGTTGTTTTTGCTTCTGTTCTTGGTTTCATATTTAAAATTGTCGTGTCAAGTGTTTGCTGGTTCTGACTCTTGGAGGTTGGGGAGGCTGGCACATCACTGAAGAGGCTGCTGCTTCCTCTTGGGCTTGAGGGGGAGGGGGCAGGGGGCAGCGTCTGCTTTTGAGTGTCTTGTGGAGTCATGGTGGTCTGTGCTTGGTTTCATGTGTGGGTGTTCATGCTCCTGTGAGCCCAAGTTCAGTGTGTTGATTGTCTTTGTCACTTTCACTCCACCTTAGCTTTGCTCACTGATCAGTTGGATTTGTGGGCCACAAGTCCCAGGCATCCTCCTGCCTCTGTTTCCCCAGCTCTGGAATTACAGGTGGACACTGCCATGCCAATTTTTGGTAGTGGTGTTTTGTTTGGGTTCTGGGGATCCAAACCTAAGTGTGCAGGCTTGGTGGCGAGTGCTTTACCACTGAGCCATCTTGCTCGTGAGCACCTCTGCCCTTCCCTTTCTTTCTCCTTTGTGAGACGTTGTAGCCCAGCCTGACACTGAGCCTGTGTGACTCCTGTGTCAGCCACCACAGCACCGGGGGCTTCATGAGCTGCTGTGCTCAACATGTGCCTGGTTTCTTTAGCTTTACCCAGCTGCCCTTAGAGTCTGTGCCCAGCAGTGATTCCTGCCCCCCTCAGGTACAGTGACAGTGAACGTTTGGGGTGTTTTTAGATTTTGATGATTACAATGAAGCTGTTGTGAACTTTGTTGGGTGCCTTTTTGATAGACACATCCGATATTTCTCTTGGAGTCACCTAGTCAAGGTTTCAGTTTTTGGGCTGCACCTGTGTTAGCCAAAGAGCTTCCTGCGAAGGTTTAGGGTGGTGACAACTAGATGTGCTTAGATGACAGCAAAATACTCGGTTTAAGTTGAACTTTCCCCTCCACTGACAGCGCTCGGGACTGGACTCAACATAAGAGGAGCTACTGTTGCTAAGTTCATATAGCAGCGCAGGACGGCTGTAATGGGCCATTATGCTCAGAAGTGCAGACCAGGAGCGCAGGACGGTTGTAATGTGCCAGGAGCTGACCCTCCCACCCCCCACTCTTAAAATGGAAGCTTTTTAGTGTTTCAGGAAATATAAAAGCTGTAACTGTGGGGAATAGATATAAATACCAAATGATACTGTGACCTTGGACCTCACGTTTCCTCAGTTTGCTGAGCTAGTATCCATCCTGCAGGGTTCGGTGTGATTTCCCTGACACTTAATGTTCAGGAGACTGTAGCTGCTGTCGGCTGGGGATCTGCTTCTTACCTAATAATTGGGGTGCAGAGAGCAAACATGTTTAAAGTACTAGTTGAACCCTGCCTTTCATGTCTCTTAGGAAGGACTGTGGTTCTGAGTGGGATCCTTGCAGGTGAGTGGATTCTAGAGAAGTGTTTATGTGGCCACATGAGAAAGGTCAACAGGGCCAACAGACAGCTTCTCAGCCGACTTGCGTGCCCTTAACTGCTCAGAGTTTCCCAGGTTACTGAGATGCAGCCGCCCACCTTCACTTCTGATTTGTTCATGGAAGCAGCTCCTCCGGGTTAATCCCTGCTTCCTCCCAGTGGTGGTTTCTGCTCTAGGTTCTAGATTAGCAAATGCACTTTGTCCCAAGCCTGAGACTACTATCACAGGAAACGTGTTGGTGACTCTCTGGGGCTCAAGGACTGGAGCCGGAAGACTTGAGTTGTATTCTGTCAGAGAGCCCCAGGAGCCAAAGTTGAGTGTCTTTTTTTGTCCTTCATTCAGCAGAAAATTCATGAGCAGAGGCATTCTGGGAGGAAGAAGTGCAGACAGTCCCTTCCTCGGTGTCATGTCCTTCCTGTGGTAGCAGGCCCCAGCCCACTGTAGTGTGGGGAGCATCTGTGCATTTAGAATGGCTCAGCCCTGATCTTGGAAAGAGGGAGGGATCCGTTCCCATGTTGCTGCCCTGGAGACGGGCGGCGTCCTGGGTTCTGTCTGCCTGCTGGATCCTGTCCCTTTGATCTGGGCCACCAATCTGTAATGATGCTTTTTGTCTGAAAAGTAATTGCATAGAATTCAAGGGAGGGGATGGGTCAGTCACCTCAGCCTCAGATGCTCAGTTCACAGATAAGCCTGGAATTAGAAAGCTGTGTCTACAGCGCCACTGTCATTCTCTCTTGCTGAGCTACCAACAGACTGCACCCCATGGTATAAGATCCAGAATGACTCCATTTAGCATGCTGTGAGATCTGACTGTCAGAATATACATACAATCCCAGTGTCTGGCCTTAACAAACCGTGTCTGCTCTACACCCACCTCTGTGCTAACCTGGGTGGCATCACATAGAAAATGTTCTCCTCAGTAAATGTGGGCAGAATTAAGTCTAGACTGGACGTCTCTGTTTTTCAGATTAGATGTTGAGGGGGGTGATTAGATTGGATGAAACCAGGGCCTTTGCTCTTCTGTCCCAGTTAGAATACGTTAGCTAGAGCCCACAGATAGCAGGGGCTCTGGGTGGATGCCACACAAGATGCCAAGTTCTCTGCCTTTCAGTTTCACTCTCAGGGTGAATCCCTCCAGGTGGCGAGTGAGACTTCTTTGGAGTTGTTGTATTTGAAGAGTGGTAGGTGAAAAGGGGCAGCGAGTCCTAAAGACAGAGATGAGGGAAAGGCCTGGAGATTAAATAGTGGGGAAAGGACAAAGAGCCACAGTGGCTCCGTTCTGAGGGAGAAGTGGCTTGATGCTCTTTCCTCCACAGTTGGGCTCTTAAACACTGAGGTGAAAGAAACAGACAAATAGTTGAATTCAAGATTTTCTTACTGAATGAAATTTTGGCTGGGCATAGTGGCGCACATCTTTAATCCCAGCACTCTGGAGGCAGAGGCAAGAGGATCTCTGAGTTTGAGGCCAGCCTGTCTACAAAGTGAGTCCAGGACAGCCAAGGCTACACAGAGAAACCCTGTCTCAAAAAACTAAAACAAACAAAAAATGAAATTAGTTTCTGTCACAGGGTAATAGAAACAAGACTCTCTTGTGTCTTGGCTGTGGAACCCGAAAGCAGGAAGGTGGCTGTGGGGAAATTCAGAAGATAGCTGAAATGCCCTTCTGACAGGGATGTGACACCATCTAAGCTTTCACCTCTGTGTGTACTGTAAAAGGCCAGCATCACTGTGGTCTCCTGACACCAGCGCCTAGTTCCTGGGACAGTGTGCCCCAGGGATCCACACATTCAGACCTTCGGTCTTGGCCTGGGGCCAGGAAGCTCTGCTGTTTGCTGTCTGTGCTGTGGCCACAGCCGGGAGTTGTCTTACCTGTCGAGCAGGATGCTGCTGTCCACAGTGCTGCTGTTGGGCAGTCTGATTCACGTCTGCCCAGAGGCTGTGTGGCACTTCAGTGGCAGGTTGCTCCACACGTATGTGTGGCTGTTTCCTCTCTATGCTCAGTTTAAGTTTTGCCTTGTGTCTGGTTTTCTAAAACAGTCAAATAAAACAGTACTAAAGTTCTCACATTAAAAATTCTACTTGCTATAAGCATAAGTACATTTTAAAAATAATGTATTTATTTTTATTGTATATGCACTGGTGTTTTGCCTGCATGCATGTCTGTGTGAGGGTGTCAGATCTTGGAGTTACAGACAGTTGTGAGCTGCCATGTGGGTGCTGGGAATTGAACCTGGGTCCTTTGGAAGAGTAGTCAGTGCTCTTAACCATCTCTCCAACCTGTACTTTTTTTTTTTTTTTTTTTTTTTGGTCCTATTTTTTTCTCCAGAGCAGCAGCAGACCTCACTATCTGGTACCTCTCCCTTGGCATTGAGTTCCTGGGAGGCTCCACTTCCTGCCCAATGCTTCTCAACATTAGTCTCCATTGGGATGACACTGAGGGCAGAGCTGGGCATGGCTTTAGTGCATAATGTACTTTATTGCAAGCATGAGGACTTGAGTTCTCAGAACCTGTGTAAAAGCAGGGTGTGGTGACACCCATAACACCAGTGCTGCTGGGGCAGGCAGACAGCTGGATCCCAGAGGACCTATGGCCAGCTAGCCTAGGCAAGAGACGCATTTCAAATCTAAGATAGAACTCATCAAAGATGGCATCACACACACACTAGCACACAGGTTGGAGTATCTGGTGATGGGAGCCACCCTTGCTGCTCCTGGCTTGAATATTCTACTTCCAAAACCACCAGTTGTTTTAAAACATTTATTTGCTTATTTTGCGTGTATGTTTGGCTGGAGTGGTTGTGGTACAGATGCCACAGAGTTATGAATTCAGAGGGCAGCTCGTAGAGGTTGATTCTCCCCTTCCCCAGTGTGGCTCCGGGGGCTAAACTCAGGTCATTAGTCAACCTTGGCAGCAAGTGCTTTTACCTACTTGGTCCTACCAACACCAAAAAGTCGTCTTTTGTCTTCAGGGCACCCTTGTTCCGCTGGGCTCATTGGCAGAGATGGCTTCAGGTGTGAACCCCTAGGAAGAGAGAGAGCTGAGGGTAGAGCCTCCAACTTGCAAACTGAGGTGCTCCCAAAGATAGTCTGTTACCAAAGCTGCTCACCGTCTCCCAGCAGAGGCGGCCGGACAGGTGAACTGCTTAGTGCCAGCTTGACAACTGGAGTCGCCTGGGAGGAGGGACCCTCAGTTCAGAAAATGCCTCCATCAGATTGGACTGCAGGCAGACTGTGCCGGGAGGCATCATATTTTCTGGTGTATATCATGACCCCCAACTTTAACTCTTCCAGTTAAAATATAGAGTTTGCAGCTTGAGTCTGCTGCACAGAGTGTGTGTTGGAAAGGAGGTAGTCTTATATGGCGAATATATTCCAAACTATGTTGTAACTGGAAAAGTTAAAAAGTTGGGGGTCTTCTCGTACGCCAGAAAATATGGTAATTTTCTTGAGTAATGATTGGTGTGGGAAGGTCCAGCCCGCTGTAGACAGTGCCAGCCCTGGGCAGGTGGTCCTGTGTTCTGTAAGAGAGCAGGCTGAGGTAAGCCAGTGAGCAGCACCCTCCATGGCCTCGGCTTCCCTCCCTGCCTGGAGTTCTTTCCTCGAGTTCCTGCTCTGACTTCCCTGTTGATGGACTATGGCCTCAGGCTGCGTTTGGTCGTGTTTATTACAGCAATAGAAAGCAGACTGGGGATACTGAGGACCCCAACTTCCACAACCACTGTACGTACAGAGCAGAGGCTCCAAGAACCTTACTAACCTTGACTCATTCAACCTTCCCTGAACTTGTCAGCCATTTGCTAATAAGCATTTTTCTTTTGGGTTTGAGGTTTGGTTTGTTGTTTTTTGTTTTACATTCATTCTGTGTCCCTGTGTGTGAGTGCATGCATGCATGTGTGTTTAAAAACGGTGCATGTAGCTGGGCGGTGGCACATGCCTGTAATCCTAGCACCCAGGAGGCCGAAGCAGGCAGATCTTTGTGAGTTTGAGGCCAGCCTGGTCTACAGAGCAAGTCTAGAACAGCCAAAGTCACACAGAGAAACCCTGTCTTGAAAAAATATGACCCCCCAATAAAAAGGAAGCATGTGGAGATCAGAGGACAACTTGTGGGAGTTGGCTTTCTTTCTTTCTTCTTTTTTTCCCCCTTCCATTGTTTGAGTTCCCGGAGCTGGACCCGAGGTCATCAAGTTTGGTAACAAGCTTTACCTGTTTGCGTGCTTCTTGAGACATGGTCCCATAGTGGAGTTCAGTCTGGCCTGGGACGCGCCATGTGGCCCACCTGGCTTTGAATTGCAGTCCTCTTGCCTCCGCCCTCAGGTTGGGAGCTTACAGGTGTGTTCCACTATGTCCATCTCATCCTTTACACTTGATTTCCTTTCTCTTAAAAATTTAGGATGGATGTAGACAGGGTGCAGGTCGGAGCTTGTGGAAGGACTGGCCTGGAAACTGGTGTCCTGTGGCTGCAGCACAAAGTAAAACGGGCTGTGTGATGACGCCTGCGCTGCATGGCTGTGTGATGAAGCCCGCGCTGCATGGCTGTGTGATGAAGCCCGCGCTGCATGGCTGTGTGATGATGCCTGCGCTGCATGGCTGTGTGATGAAGCCCACGCTGCATGGCTGTGTGATGACGCCCGCGCTGCATGGCTGTGTGATGACGCCCGCGCTGCATGGCTGTGTGATGAAGCCCACGCTGCATGGCTGTGTGATGACGCCCGCGCTGCATGGCTGTGTGATGAAGCCCGCGCTGCATGGCTGTGTGATGAAGCCCACGCTGCATGGCTGTGTGATGATGCCTGTACTGCATGGCTGTGTGATGACGCCCGCGCTGCATGGCTGTGTGATGACGCCCGCGCTGCATGGCTGTGTGATGAAGCCCGCGCTGCATGGCTGTGTGATGAAGCCCGCGCTGCATGGCTGTGTGATGAAGCCTGTGCTGCATGGCTGTGTGATGATGCCTGCGCTGCAGTGCTGTGTGATGAAGCCTGTGCTGCATTGCTGTGTGATGAAGCCCATGCTGCATGGCTGTGTGATGAAGCCCATGCTGCATGGCTGTGTGATGAAGCCCGCGCTGCATGGCTGTGTGATGAAGCCCATGCTGCATGGCTGTGTGATGAAGCCCACGCTGCATTGCTGTGTGATGAAGCCTGTGCTGCATGGCTGTGTGATGAAGCCCGCGCTGCATTGCTGTGTGATGATGCCCGCGCTGCATGGCTGTGTGATGAAGCCCGCGCTGCATGGCTGTGACTTGGTGGTGTACTTCCATGTTTGAATCACCCCACTGTACACACGGTTATTTTTCGTTTTACTTTTTTGAGGGGAAGAAGTACTGCAGGGGGTGGAACCCAGGGCTTCACACAGCAGGGCAAGGCTCCGTACTGAGCTGCATGCCAGCTCCGGGATTTTAAAAAATTGATTTCTGTTCAGAGCAGCAGGGGAGCTGGCTTTCTTGTAGACTTTCTCACTCAGCAGAGGGTCTTTCCTGAAGGACTCCCGCAGGACAGTGTAGCATGTGACTGGGATCGCTGCCCTGTGGAGGATTCAAGTGCAGGGCACCATCCTTGGGCAGGAAGGCAGGACACTGAAGTGATGTGCAGCAGGGAGGTGACGGGAGCTTGTTTCTGTGCTGACAAAGCAGCTTCCACCAAGTAGAAATGGGTGAGACCAGTGGCAAAGTAGCTCTGAGTTGGTCAGGAAAGTAGGTGTGAATAGCTTCATCTGAGGTCTCCCATCTGGTGTTGACTCAGGGCAGCCTCCCCACCCCAGTGGACTTTCACTGCGCAAGCTTGTAGTTGGCTTGGCTTCTGACTCAGTGTTAAAAAGCCTCCTCTCTTCACTCTGCAGTCTCATGTCGGGCATAGTTCACCTAGAGTGCTGTGGGTCTGCGGGTCCATGGCCCCTCGCGTGGGAGGCTCTCACTTAGGGGGCTTCAAGTGGGCTGCCTCTGGGACTTCCTGCAAGAGTTGGTTCAGCTCCCAGCTCCCGGCTCATGGTGGAGGGCTGCCTGTGAGGCCGGCTGCTGCCACTTCACAGTATCTAGTTCTCTGGACCAGCGAGTGTCCTTTTGTAATTGGAGCACATTTTTCAGAACCCTATGGTGAGCGTTTATCTTATGCCCTCACTAAGGCCAGGTGCCTTCAGGGAGCTGTGAGGTGTAGTTGGCTTGCGTCTTCAGGGGTCCCTGCTTCTCTGTGGTAACCGGCTGTTTTCCTACATCCCTGAGATGGTGCTGATGCTGATGACGTTGTGCGGGAAGCCGCTCCTGAGGAAAAGTGAAGCATAATGCCTGCCTTCTGTGGGCAGCTACCTTGACTGTGGTCCTCCTTCCTGAGTCTCCCCTGCTCGACCTTCTGCTCAGGTGTCTAATCTTGCTTGTCTCTTGGAGACCAAGCCAAGGTATGAGGCATTGGTTTCTCCTTTCACAGTGATTCTCAGTCAGAGATCTTCCCTTTGCCCCTAGTTCTTCCTGACAGAGCTGTCCTGCTTAAAGGAACACTGAGCTTCAGGTTTTCTCACAAACCTCGAGTGAGTGAGCATGTGCTTGCGTGTGAACATGCAAAGGCTGAGGAGGGTATCAGCTGTCTCCTATTGCTCTCTGCCTTTTTGGCGAGGTTGGAGTTCTGGCCATTGAGCTCCTGGGATCCACCTATCTCTGCCCTTGCCGCTGGGGCACGCAGCGATCGGTCCTGTCTCACCTACTGAACCATCTCCTCGTGTAGTAGGTATCTTGATTGATGGATTCATTGCCTTTTGGGCAGTAAGAGCTAAGCTGCGTACAGAACACTTGCACAAGACCCTGGTTTGACCTCCAGCTCTACAAAGACGAGAAGCTCAGTGGGTCTGGAGGAGTAGGAAGCTAGCTGTCCATGTAGGCATGGTGGTGTGAGCCCTCCTTACGGGAAAGGTAAATCTCTTTCTTTTTCCCTCTGAAACAGGGTTTCTCTGTGTAGCCCTGACTGTCCTGAACTCACTTTGTAGACCAGGCTGGTCTCAAACTCACAGAGACCTGCCTGCCTCTGCCTCCTTGAGTTCTAGGATTATAGGCGTGCGCCACTGCACCTGGTGGTAAATCTCTTTTTTGATGACCATGATGTCATAGTGACCGTCAGTTGTCATAGGTTTGTGGCTGTGCTGGAGAGAAAGCAGTTAACCCATGAGAGGCATACCTAGGCTTCAGGTGTGCTTGTGAAGGGGAGTGTTTCAGGACTCCCAGAGGCTCCAGCTGAGAGCTCTGGCCGGAGTCCTTCCTGGCTCTACTGCAGGCCCTGAGTTAAAGGAAAGAGAGCCCATGTGCCTCCTTAGCACTGCGGGCCCTGTGGTGATTACTGACACAGTAGCATCTAGTGCTAGATAAAGAAGAGAATGTGAAGGAGCTCTTTTTAACTTTTTTCTTGTTTTTAAGGTGGTCTCTCTCTGTGTAGCCCATCCTTTTGTCTCTGCTGTCTGAGTGTTGGGATCACAGGGGCTAGCCCCCATGCCTCGCTGTAGTTCTGCTCTCCTTGAGACCTAGAATTGTATGTGGTCTTCGCGCTCCATTTGTAGTATGTGTCACTGGGAGAGTCTGAACTGCGTCACCAGTTGTAGCTGACTCATTTTCCTCAAGCCGACTGGCCGTATGTCTGCCTAAAGAGTTGTAGGAGCTGGAGAGACGGCTCAGTGAAGAGCACTGGTTGTGGCCGCTTGTAGTGTCAAACGCCTTTAATCCCAGCACCCAGGAGGCAGAAGCAGGCGGATCTCTTGAGTTTGAGATCAGCCTGGTCTACAAAGTGAGTCTAGGACAGCCAAGTCTACACAGAGAAACCCTGTTTCAAAAAGCCAAAAAAAAAAAAAAAAAAGCACTGGCTGTTCTTCAGAGGACCTGGTTCCATCCCTAGCACCCACGTCAGCTCCCCACCCACTGTGACTCCAGCTCTACGGGATCCAACACTGTCTTCTATGCACTCTGCCGCTCATGTGCGTGCTGCATAGACACATGCAGGCAACAACCACACATAGAGGACAGGCCTCTATATCGTCCTGGAACATGCTATGTAGACCAAGCTGGCCTCCAACAAAAATCTGCCTGCCTTTGCCTCCCGAGTGCTGGGATTAAAGACGTGCACCATCATGCCAGAATTTATTATTTTTAAAGTTGAGAGTATTAATATAAATAATGCTGGTGCTAGAGAGATGAGTCAGAGGTTAAGAGCACTGTGTGTTCTTCCAAAGGCCAGGGTTCAGTTCCCAGCAACCACATCATGGCTCACAACCATCCATAATGAGATCAAGTGCCCTCTTCTGGCATTCAGGGTACATGCATGCAAAACACTGTATACATAATAATTTTTTTTAATTAAAGAAAATAATATAAATAATGCTTGAAGTCACTAATCTTTGTTTATTTTTGTACTAATTGATTGATTTGAAGAAGGTCTCACATTTCCTAGGGCTCACATCAACATGCCTGGGCCAGAGGGCTCTCTGGTCATACTAGTTTTGTTTCTTTTAATTAATTAACTAAGTTTTGGTTTTTCGAGACAAGGTTTCTCTGTGTAGCCTTGACTGTCCTGGACTCACTTTGTAGACCAGGCTGGCCTTGAACTCAAGAGATGTGCCTGCCTCTGTCTCCCAGAGTGCTGGGATTACAGGTATGAGCCACTATGCCCGGCTTAGTTTTGTTTCTTATCTAACATGTTTAAGAGTATGTGACAGTACCTGATGGTTTTATCTGAGTGAAACACAGGGCAGGAGAAAATATCTTTAAAAAAAGATTTATGTATTCTATTGTATATGTATGTGTGTTTTGCCTGTTTGTAAGCATGTGTACTGCTTGAGTACCTGGTGCCCGTAGATGCCAGAAGAGGGCTCAGATCCTCTGGAGTTGCTGACGGTTGTGAGCTACCATGTAGGTCCTGGGAACTGACACAAGTGAGCCACCTTTCTAGCCTCAGTGTTCTGAATTTTATTTTATTTTTTTAAAGTACAAAACAGCAGTGGAATGTGGAATACTGTAAGAAAAACAATCACTCTGTCCTCTTTCCCTGTAGCGTTAACTGGTTTTGGTGTTTGGTTTATTTTTGGTTCTGGGGGGCATGCAGTCTGACATCACGGGCCTCCCACTTCATTAGGTTGCTGTTGTAAAGCCTCGTGCTCTCCTGAGCCCATGCTCTGGTTCCCAAGGTGTCCAGCATCCTGCCCCTCCTCTCCCCCAGGGCGGGCATGTCTAAGGTGCCCTGGCTCTCTGGGGGCATTAATGCTAATGTTCATCTGGCGAGCGGGGCTGTCCCCACAGGCTGCTTAGCTACAGCACGCCTGTGATCCCAGCACTCGGGAGGCAGAGGCAGGGGAAGCTCTGTGAGTTGGAGGCTAGCCTGGTCTACAAAGTGAGTCAAGGACAGCCAGAAATGCACAGAGAAACCCCATCTCGAAAAACAAAAAAAACAAAACAAAACAACAACAAAAAACAAAACAAAACAAAACGAAAGAAAGGAAGGAAGAAAAAGTGTTTAAAATGTCTTTCTAATGGTTTCAAATTAGGAGAAGAGTTTTAACTAACAGAAGATCTTTTCCCCAGGCATTTGAGAGTGAGCTCCACACACTGTTCCCTGGCTGTGTGTAGTGTGTCTCCTGTAAACACAGGTACCCCACGGAACCACAGCACCACCCGAGTATCAGCATGTCCCACCTGCCCATCTTTGGATGCAAGTTAGGCCTCGGGTATTCCGTTTTTCCAAGCTGAAGAACTTATTAATGTCAGTACCAACTCTGGTGTGCTGTGTGTTGATTGATGGGTTTGTGACCATTGTGGGTTGTTTTCTTGGACCATCCTTCTTTGAGGCTGTCCACACCACGTCATGCTCTGCCTTCCCTTGCACTTTGCTGCCTGGCCCTGGACTTGCCCGAGGAGATCCTGGTACTAGGCGCTTGTTTCCACTGGGGGCCCTGGAGCTTGACTGCCTGTCTGCGTGGACCCATTTATGCTGAGCCTGTTTCTCCGTCACACACTGTGAGCTCTGATTTCCTCACTCTCTGGCCTAAAGAATGTGCTAGATTTAGCCCTCTCGGACTTCCTTCCAGGGCCACTGTTGCTGCTGTACTTTTGTCCATGCTGACTTCCTGGTTTTACTCTTGTAGTTTCTTTACTGTGTCAGGTTTCCCCTTTGGTTTGTCTCTTTAATTGTCCAGTTTCTCAGACTGACCCTGATAGCTCCATGGCAACCTTTTGAGGCACACCTGGATACGGCTGCCAAAAATGCATAAACAACAGCAACAAAATGTCTGGGCAAAGAGTAGAAGGAAAGCGTGACAAGGAAGGTTAAGGAACCTTAGCACAGTTGATATGAAACAACCTGGAAAGCGGGACGTGAGGTTGACAGCCTGGGTGCCGGCTCCAGTGGGTCTCACAGTTGAACTGTCCCTGGAGTGCCGAGTGACCTCTAAGATGGTACAGCCATAGGCAGTCACGAAGTGGTGTTACGACTCGCATCTGTGATGTGATCCCACAGTGGAGAGGGCTTCTTCCTGCATAATAGGAGAATTGAGCAGAATTATGCAAATCATTTTCTATTTAAACGTCTCTGTGTGTGTGTGTCTTAAAACCAAGCATTAAAATCTGCATTTCACATCTGCTAAGAGATGAACAGTAAGTGGCATAAAGGATTAAATGTTTTTGAAAGCCATTTAACAGAAAAAAGGATTAAATAGGATCTTCAAAGGATTAATTGGTTTTCTAGACATTAATAAAACGACAGGAGAAAGAAAGAACCAATTAAAATTTATTGAGATAACTTTCTACCCTGTCTCAAAACCTAAATAAATAAATACATAAATACATAAGTAAAATGATAAATTTTAAACTAATTTCTTTAAGATGAAAAGTATTATAATTGTTTAAGAAGGGTGGCGTAGAAGAATTACACTTACAGCTGTATGTCTTGACAGAGCTGGAATAAAACAGTTAGGTGCCTAGCAGGAAGAGCACATGAGTGGCTCAGTGACAGGCTTGCAGCAGGCCAGCTTCCTCACGTAACTGGTGAGGCCTGTGGCACTGAGAACGCTCTGGGCTGGCTTTGCTCGGGAAGGCATCTTAGGAACATAAAACATCTCTGTATTCTTCAGAGAGCCCAGGGATTTCATTAGTATATGTGAAAGTTAGCATTGTAAATTTATTCACTATAAAATTACATATATTAAAATTAACATATTCAGCAGACTCAACTCATGAATCTATTAAAGTGATTGCTGAGTGATACAAAAACATGAAAATCAGAAGTAAAATTAAAATGGCACAGAATTTGTAAGCAGTAATCATGTCCCGGAACAGGAGCAGGAGCAGCCCCCAGGCAGGCTCACCCTGCACACGAAGCTTTTATAGGTGGGATGTTCTTGGCTTCCCAAGTGCTTCAGCGCCTGCGTTGTTGTGTGCCTGTGTGCCCTGCTGCTGCGGCTCCAGAGAGCCCTGCTGCTTGCATTTGTGCTGGGGAGGGAGCGCTTGCTCCGTTCCTCCCAAACACCTTTCTTCTGGCTTGTCAGGAGTCAGATTCTGTGCTTTCCTCACAGTGTAGTCAGAGGCGCTGCTTGGTTCCCTAAAAGTCTCCAGTTGCTGTCCAAAAGCCTTGCTTCCTTTGGGGGTTTTAAGAGTGGTTGTTGTTGGTGATATTTGAAAAAAGCAAATATGAACTGCAGCTGACATGAGGGTCTAACCCAAGGGTTTTCTTGCTAGGCTGGCCTTAAATTCCAGGCTTCGTACATTCCGTTTTCTGAGCTCTGTGCTGCTGTGCACTCACGGTGATGGGCCAGAGTCCACAGCTCACCCTCTGATAGTAGCCAAGAGCCTTCTGTTGCTTCAGTATTCCCAGGAACAGTGACCAGCAGTGATGGAGCAGCTGTGCAGGGAGAAAGAGTGAAGTGAGCTCAGCAGGAGGAAAGTTAGTGCAAAGCCTGTAAAATATCAGATTATACTTTTCTTGTGGGGGAGGGGGATTTGAGATAGAGTTTCTCTGTGTAGCCCTGGCTATCCTGGAGCCTGCACCACAGTCAGGTTATACATTTTGACTGAGCTAGTTTTAGATAGTGATACAAATCTATTAATTTGCCCAGTTTTGCCTAACTACTTAAACATTGTAAAAACCTTTAGGTGTAAACTTTGTAAAAACCAGGTGGCAGTAGTGCACACCTTTAATCCCAGCACTTGGGAGGCAGAGGCAGGTGGATCTCTGAGTTCAAGGCCAACCTGGTCTACAAAGAGACTCCAGGACAGACAAGGCTACACAGAGAAAAACCAAGAAAAGAAACTGCCAGTAATTGGAACAAACGCAAGTTAGTATAAAATGTGGGTTTTTGTCTGAAGGCAAAAGCAGGCAGGCATATAAGATGCAAGGAGCACACTGCCAGGTAGGCCAGACCATGGCCAGGAGGGACAGTGGTCAAGAGCACAGGACCTCTAGAGTCAGACTGAGCTGTCCTAGTGCTGCTCCTGTCACTCTTTCTGGGGAGAAGCGAGAACCTATAGCACCTATATGGGTTATTGTCATCTACCGGTAGCTGACAGCCCTGTTGTCGTGAAGGTTAAAAGAGCAAGGCAGGGTCTGGTCTGGTTGTTTCCTTGAAGGCTCAGGAAAGAACTTGTTTGCCTGTTTCAGCTCCTAGTGACTACCAGCATTCCCTGGTGGTAACTGGTTTGGGGCTGCTTCTCCTTATCTTCATGTGGCCTTTTCTCCCTCCTGCCTCTGGCCACTGTTTCTTCTTATGAGAACACCGATCGTGTTGGCTTTAGGGCACACCCAGTTGCAGTATGTGACCTTACGCTAACTTGGTTACATCTGTGAAGACATTATTTCCAAATAAAGTCACATTTTGGGGGAACACTTCCTCCCAGTACTACACCTTCCAAAGCCCAGCTGCTTATGCTGGTTGGTGGGAAGTGAGCATGCTCAGGAACGCCTGGCTGGTAGGCGTCACTGGAGGGGATTGAGGCTCTCTGAGAATGCTAAAGGCATCTTTGAGTCTCACTGTCCCGCAGGAGTCTCCTGTACCACACAAGTAGGGAACACAAATACCCACCCAGTGCTCTGTGGTCATTTGGCAGGGCTGTCCCTATGGTGATTTTTGGGACATGTGAGTTGCTCTCAGTGGACCAACCTTGGATCTGAGCAGGAAGTTTAGAGGGTTTGGTTTTTTTTTTTTTTTTTTAAACCAGGGGATTTTCACAGCAGTGATATTTGCTGCAGTAGCTACTGAATCATGGCTGTTGACAGACGTCCACATTCAGAGAAACCCTGAGGCCGTGTGGTACCTCCATTGGCTAGGGCGTTAGTGTGCTGGACTCAACTGGTGCTTTCTCTCTTTTTGTAGCTAAGCCGTTCACGCAGCTCGTGAAGGACATGCAGCTTCACCGGGAAGACTTTGAGATCATCAAAGTGATCGGGAGAGGGGCGTTTGGTGAGGTAAGAGGGACTCCCTTGCGTGGCCCAGGCAGTACTGGCTCCTTACATCGTGGGCACACTTCCACTGTGTCACCTGGAGATCTCTGGGTGGATAAACTCTGAGAAACAAGAAAACAAAGTTTATTATTGCCTAATTATTCTGCATATTTTGGGACCAAATAAATAGTTTTAAATTTCCAATTTGTTGGTTGAAATATTTTTAGATTTCTCCCTCCCTCATATTTTGTTTGTTTACTTTTTTTGGTCAAGATCTCATAAAGCCCAGCCCTAATGCTCTTGACATTTTCCAAAGACGGCAAGAGGGGCCAAGTCGGATTTACTCTGGGCCATTAGCACTGGTGCTGTCGTGTCCGTTTCTGGCCTCAGCATCTCCCCCTGCTTCTCCGGGACTGTGGAGTCTGCCCCGCTGCCCTCGCTAGCTTTGGGAGTGCATGTCAATCACTGAGGAAGACTCAGACAGTAAAAAGCCTCTGCGGCACATCCTGAGCCTTGCTCATCTGCCAGCGAGCCCCGGACGTCACCCTCTGTGTAAAGTGCTAAATGCGCGAAAGAGTCATTTTGAGAGGCAGCTGCTGAGAGTGCAAACCAGCTCGGTGTTGGGTCATATTCTTTTTTGCTGAAGTCACTTCATGATCCCCGCTACACTGCAGGGCTGTGACCCTGTGTCTTGTTACACCCTGTCTCCTGCCTCTGCTTTCTTGTGTCTCCTTTCTAGCCCCAGCTTTCTTGGCCCTTGGGGGTGAGGGGGCGGAATCCAGTCCCCAGTGGCTTTTCCCTAGCTCCAGGCTTATCTTAGCCTGCTCTGGAGTTGAAATATCACATACAAAATACACAAACTTATACACACACTTCGTGTTCTGACAGAGGCCGGTACCTCTGGAGCTAGCTGGGTGTCTCCATTCTGAAGGCTCTCTCCTGTCTCTGACAGGACCTCGCCCACACCCGGCAGCAACTCGTTAAAAACAGGGAACTTTTTCCCTGATGGAGCCACAGGAAGCCCGAGGCCCGTGGTCCGTAGCCTGCTGGGTGGTGAGCGTGGGACTAGGAAGAAGATCGAGGGTCTGCTGAGCGGCCGGCCAGGGCCCCTGGAGGGCCGCAGTCACAGCCGCAGCCGCCTCCCTCGTGAAGAGAGAGGAGGACATGGCGGGTGGGAACAGGATTAGTAGGTGAAGTGAAAGAAAGGAAGTTCCCTTGCCAAAACAATTATTGGGGTGTGTGTGTGTGTGTGTGCGCGCGCGCGCGTACGTACAAAGAACTTAATCTAAAACTCAGGGATTTTAATGATTTACAGAGATGACACTGATCAGATTAGGGCTCCTCCCAGATTGAGAACCAAATCTTGCGGGCTGAGCCCTGCCCTCCCCTCCCACATTTTTTCTAGGGCTCAATCCAGAAGGCCTTGCAACTTTTTTTTTTTTAAATGTTTTGAGACAGGGTCTTCCTATGTAGACCAGGCTGACTTCAAACTCAGAGGTCAACCTGCCTCTGCTTCTCAGAACTGGCATCAAAGGTGTGCACCGCCACATCCAGCCAATTAAAAAAAAAAAAGATTTTATTATTTTTGTTTTATGTGTACATGAGTTTATGTGTATCATGTACCTGCAGACACCCATGGAGGCCAGACGGTGTCAGATCACCTCAAACTGGAATTACAGTTTGGACTACCTGATCTGGGTGCTGGGAACTGAACCTTGGTCCTCGCAGGAGCCGTTCTCTGCTGAGCCATCTCTTCAGCCCTACCCCACCCCTGTAAGGCATAGTAACTCATGGCTTTGATCCGGCAGTTGAGAGACTGAGGTAGGAGGATTGCCATGAGTTTGAGTCTAACGTAGAAAATATGTAGTCCTATCTCAAGAAAACAATAAGTAAAATTTAAAAAGAGAAGACCCTTCTCTTTGTGTATTCTTGGTTGTCCTGTGGTGACCTCAGCATCATCCATGAGTGTCTTCTCAGGTCCCCGTGTCCTGAGCGTGGCACCCATGCTCAGTTACCCAGCCAACCTGCTTGCTTTCCTGTGGCCATGCACTCTTAGACCTCCCCTGCCAACTAAACCTTTGGCCTCTGGCCGAGGTTACCACGGTGTATGTCCCTGAAGTGTGCCAGTCTTTGCCGGTGTCTCTGACAGCACTGGGCAAGTCACAAAAGTATGGAAGTTGCCAGCCATTGCGGGGATAAACATTCTTCCGGTGTGCTACTGTTTGAGTTTTGTGTTCATGAGCATGTAATGTGTGTGCTTATGGGGCACAGGGTGTTAGTCATCCTGAGTCTTGGTCCCTGGCATTTCCCTCTCTGTCATTTCTTTTGAGTTCAGAGCCATCAAACTCCTCTTTTCCGCCTCTTTGTGAAGCACATTCTAAGTTAGGCTTTCACGTGGCACCAGGCTGCCATCTGCTCCACAGCAGCCTGAGACGTGCTCTCAGGTGAGAACATGCAGACCCAGGTGTCCTAGTCAGGGTGACTGTAGCTGAGATGAAACACCATGACAAAAGCAAATTGGGGGGGATGTTTATTTGGCTTACACTTCCACATCACAGCCCATCGCTGGCTGGTCACAACAGGAACCTGAAGGCAGGAGCTGATGCAGAGGCTGTGGAGGGTGCTGCTTCCTGCCTTGCTCCCCATGCCTGGCACAGCCTGGTACTGCCCACGATAGGCTGGGCCTTCCCATCAGTCACTCATGGAGAAAATGCCTATAGGCTTGCCTACAGCCAGCTCTTACAGAGGCATTTTCTCAACCGAGGTTCCCTTCTCTCTGATGGTAAATCTTGTGTCAAGTTGACATAAACCCACCCAGAACGCCAGGACTATGCCGGTGTTTGGTGTGCAGAGAACATGGTGTGCAGGCGGGTTTCTAAGTAGGTAAGCAGGGCCAGGACACCATCTCTGTGTCAGGGGCAGCCGTGTATGGGGACACTACCCGCTGCCTAGAAGCAGGCATGGGAGGTCTGTCTGAGGGGTGATGGGGCCAACAGCTGACTTGGCCTGAGCAGCCCTTGCATCCCATGGAAGCCTCTCGTGAGTGACCACACGAGGTGTGGCTCGTGTTGTCCGGGAAGGATAAGAGCTGTAGCAGGGTGGAGCTTGACTTGGATCTCTGAGCCCAGCCACTCTGCCTTGCTGGAGTCACATTAACAATCAGATGAGCAAACCTTTGCAAAACACTGCACGCTAACTATACGGCAAGTGCAGCAGCCCTGGGCTCAGGGGCCGGGCGGGGTATCCTTCTGTTAAGGATCACTGTGTGTGTGTGTGTGTGTGTGTGTGTATGAATGAGAGGGAGAGACAGACAGACAGACAGAGAATCTAAACCATTGAAAATAAGTTGCTTGCCCCCAGTGCCTTGGCAACTAGTTTTCCCTTTTCTTTTTTGTTTTCTTTTTCTTTGGTGGGGCTGGAGAGGAGAGCCAGGGCCTTGTGAGTGTGAGTCAAGTCAAGTGCCACTGAGCCACATCCCAAGCCCAGAGACTGTTTCCTCACACAGACTGTCTTGTGTCCGCAGTACATATAATTAATTTAAAACAGGTTTTTTGTTTGTTTGTGGGTTTGGTTTTTTTGGTCTCCGTTTTGCTTCTAGCACAGGGCCAGCGTGAAGTATTAACTTTTTTCTCGTGTTCTGTGGCCCGTCCGTCCGTCCGTCCTTCCTTCCTTCCTTCCTTCCTTCCTTCCTTCCTTCCTTCCTTTCTTTCTTTCTTTCTTTCTTTCTTTCTTTCTTTCTTTCTTTCTTTTTTTTGAGACAAGATTTCTCTGTGTAGCCTTGGCTGCCCTGGACTTTGTAGACCAGGCTGGCTTTGAACCCACAGAGATCCTCCTGCCTCTGCTTCCTGAGTGCTGGGATTAAAAGTGTGAGCCATGGGCTAAAGAGATGGCTCAGTGGTTAAGAGCACTGTCTGTTCTTCTAAAGGACCTGGGTTCAATTTCCAGCAATCACATGGCAGCTTACAACTGCTTATAACTTCAGTTCCAGGTGATCTGACACCCTCACACTAATGCACATAAAAATAAATAAATCATTAAAAACAAAAAAGTGTGAGCCACCACACCTGACCTAGGGTCAATTTTTAATGCTTTTTAAAAATTCCTTTGCTGAAATGTTTGATTTCAGACATATTTTTAGATGGTAACTGTGTGTGTGTGTGTGTGTGTGTGTGTGTGTGTGTGTGTGTGTGTGTGAGAGAGAGAGGGGGGGGGGAGAGGGAGAGAGAAGAGAGAGATTTGTACATATTTGTACTTTGGGATCCTAGTAGAGCCCAAAGGTTGACATGGCTTGGTCCAACCCAGGCGCCAGGGTCTGTTAGTGTCTGCCTCCTGCTAGCATCACCGGTGTGCCATGCTGTGTCCTTGGGCCTTGGGGATTGAGCTGAGTGCCTTAGGCTTATGTTTTATGGACAGAGCCAACTCTCTGGCCTCAAAATGATCATTTTTCTTTGAAGCACTTGGATTGAAATTTGGGCTGGGAATTTTCTGGTGAGCCAAATGAGAATTTTATGTCTGTCTTGTTTATTTTATAAGTTGTTTTAATAGTAAAATTTATCCCACAGGCAAAGATTTTTTTTCCACATTAAATTTTACTTGACTATTTCACTACTACATATTTCTAACAAGTGGTCTTTTTTTGTTTTGTTTTGTATTGTTTTGTTTTTTGTGACAATCCTGTCTTTCCATGCATTTTAATGGCTACTTTATATGTTGTCCAAGCAGTGGTTTGGGCTGGATGTGTGTCACATGAGACCAAGGCCCTGAGAAAGATCCAGTGTTGTAGGTCTTGTTCTCAGCCTCGTCTTCAGAGTGTCGGTGCTTTTCCCAAGTCAGCTCTGCTGAGCACTGCAGCAGGGAAGCCATGGTGGCTAAAATGGCAATGCCACATTCAATAGCCCATCGCTGGCTCTCAGGGGAAGAGCCGCTCTGCAGCAGGAGAACGCTGCTCTGTACAGAGGCGTGATGCACGCACCGTTTCCTGTTTCCTCAGGTTGCAGCAGGCTTGGCTGTTGCTGTCTAAGGCATAGATAAACAGCATGGGAGAGGCCGTCATGAAGAGCCACCTGTGCTCTTACCTAGGGCGAGTGTGTGGGGCAAACGCCTGTGGCCCACAAGGCCTGGAGCTGTGCAGGGGTGGACATCGCGGAGGAGCCCTTGTCCTCTCAGGAAGATGTTGACTTGTGACTCACTTTACTGTGGGCTTTAGAAGCTTGTGCTGGAGAGAAATTCTGCTGCTCCTTGCACTGCCGTTTAGACCCTCCCACCCTCAAAGCCCACATCTCTGAAAAATGGCTGTCCAGCATCCTTACCATTAAGGATTGTGAGGATTGAGCAAGGGTTCAGACTGCTCATCAGTGCTGCCTGCACACAGCACATGCTTAGGACACGTCAGCTCTCAGGCCCTGTGATGGTGCCTGTTCCACCTAAGCTCCCTGTTCATGGCTGTCAGTGCCGAGGCACTCGGCCTTCCTTCCAGAGGCCACTCACAGTGTCTTGAAGATGTAGGTCAGTGGGCAAGTGGTAGAATGTGCAAACAGTGGCACATCTTCATGCTGCTAGTCACGATGGCCAAGGTGACTTCCTGAACAAGGTGGTTTACAGTTAGGCCTGACAGTGCTCTAAGCCCCTTTTGTAGTCATGGGGTCTGAGGCCAAAGAAGTGAATCGTTTGCTATATGCTAGACCCCTCTCGACCACTACCTCCATGAAGCAGAGACTCAGATGAGTGGCTGGTGGCTGGTGGCTGGTAGGAACTGGCAGGGCGGAGTCAGAGCGTATAGATCGCCCCCAAGTATAGGGAGAAGCCTTGAGTGCTGCAAGCCAGCATAAGAAGAGCTGTGTTTGTTTTTACTGAAATTCTTGGGGTGTTGCCCCTGTGCACGACTGAGCTCTAGTTCCCATTGCTGAGTATGAAGTGGTCTTTTTAGCTGATCCAGGTGGTCTCAACCCAGCTACAGTATGGTTAAAGCAAGGCTTTCTTCTTTAAAGAACAAATTTATATATATATAGACAACTTTTCTCTTTTTCCTTCCCATCTCTCAGGGTTCCGGCCGGTTAGGATTGCCATTTAAATGTGCAAGGCTTTTGAACCATTAACTAAGTTTTTGTTCAATTCACATTTGCATTCTAGGTTGCTGTTGTCAAAATGAAGAGCACGGAACGGATTTATGCAATGAAAATTCTCAACAAATGGGAGATGCTAAAGAGAGCAGAGGTATGTGTGTGTACAGTGAGTAAAAACAACGGTGCGTGTGAGAAGGATGGTGGCCGTACAGGCTACTGCAGCCACCCGAGGCACTTCAGACACAGACACAAGCAGAGCTGATGCTGTGCAGGGACACGAAGGACCAGAGTGAAGGGGTGGGGTGGCAGAAGCCGCGGGGTCATGGTCCTGGGTCCCCGCCCCCAGCCTCTGGTCTCAGCCCTGTCACAACCTTGTCCTTCATCCCTCACAGAGGCTCTCAGGTGTCTTCTTCTTGGCACCGCTCCATCTGTCATCTCCATCCTCTCCCTGCCGGCTCCCTTGGCTTCCCCTCTTTGCAGACCTTGCCCAGGGCAGTCTAGGCTTCAGTGGAGCTGTGGCCTATGGCCAGCTCCGCCCTCTGCAACAGGGGGCTTCTGGGTGGAGGAGTCCCCCCTCCTGGGAGACCTGTCTGTGGTCTCTGGCCTCTCCCATCTGTGTTCTTTGTGGTCCCTGCCCTTGCCCAGGGCTCAGGAAAAGCGCACATACTCCGTCTCTGGGACAGGGATACATTTGGTTCCAGGCGAGATAAAGACATCAGGCTACGGGCAATCAGGAGGTCACAACAGAGTCCACTGGTATTTAGGAATCTGTTCTGTGGGACCTTTCCCTAGATGGACGCAGACTGACTGTTCTCTCGTTCCTCACAGACAGCCTGTTTCCGGGAAGAGCGTGACGTGCTGGTGAACGGCGACTGCCAGTGGATCACTGCCCTTCACTACGCCTTCCAGGATGAGAACTACCTGGTAGGTCTGCGTGCTCAGGGACCTGGTAGGTCTGCGTGCTCAGGTACCTGGTAGGTCTGCGTGCTCAGGGACCTGGTAGGTCTGCGTGCTCAGGGACCTGGTAGGTCTGCGTGCTCAGGGACCTGGTAGGTCTGCAGGCTCAGGGACCTGGTACGTGTGCAGGCTCAGGGACCTGGTAGGTGTGCAGGCTCAGGGACCTGGTAGGTGTGCAGGCTCAGGGACCTGGTAGGTGTGCAGGCTCAGGGACCTGGTAGGTGTGCAGGCTCAGGGACCTGGTAGGTGTGCAGGCTCAGGGACCTGGTAGGTGTGCAGGCTCAGGGACCTGGTAGGTGTGCAGGCTCAGGGACCTGGTAGGTGTGCAGGCTCAGGGACCTGGTAGGTGTGCAGGCTCAGGGACCTGGTAGGTGTGCAGGCTCAGGGACCTGGTAGGTGTGCAGGCTCAGGGACCTGGTAGGTGTGCAGGCTCAGGGACCTGGTAGGTGTGCAGGCTCAGGGACCTGGTAGGTGTGCAGGCTCAGGGACCTGGTAGGTGTGCAGGCTCAGGGACCTGGTAGGTGTGCAGGCTCAGGGACCTGGTAGGTCTGCGTGCTCAGGGACCTGGTAGGTCTGCGTGCTCAGGGACCTGGTAGGTCTGCGTGCTCAGGGACCTGGTAGGTCTGCGTGCTCAGGGACCTGGTAGGTCTGCGTGCTCAGGGACCTGGTAGGTCTGCGTGCTCAGGGACCTGGTAGGTCTGCGTGCTCAGGGCACAACCCCACTAAGGACTTTCCCCTAATAGTTTTGGCTCCTCCTTGCTGCCACTCAGAAAAGAGTAATACTGAGGAGAGGACATCGTCAGTACATGCTAGCCTGCGCAAAACCAAGGGGTTTGCTTCAATTTAATAGTTACCAGGTAGAATTGTTAACAGTTTCCAAAGTTTGTGCGTCATTTTTCTCAAGCCATTAGTTTACTGCATGGCTTGGTTCTTAAAACATTTAAATATTTTATTAATTTATTCATACTACATCTCAATTGTTATCCCATCCCTTGTATCCTCCCATTTCTCCCTCCTCCCACTTTCCCCTTACTCCCCTCCCCTATGACTGTGACTGAGGGGGACCTCCTCCCCCTGTGTATGCTAATAGGGTATCAAGTCTCTTTTTGGTCTTAAAACATTTTAAGTGTATAAAATGTGTTTGGTTCTGTCTGTCTGTCTGTCTGTCTGTCTGTCTGTCTGTCTCTCTCTCTCTTTCTCTCTCTCTCTCTCTCTCTCTCTCTCTCTCTCTCTCTCTCTCATTGTGTATAACTTGGCTGCATGGTAGCACACCTGTGTTCCCAGCGCTGTGAAGGCTGAGGCATTGGGTTCAGAGAGAAAAGCAACAGCACTTGGGGATTTTAGATGCCCTTGCTCTGTACTGCAACCTGTCTCTCTTTTCTCATGTGAGTCCCCAGAGACGAGTCCCTGGGCAGGGCATCATCTCAGGGCTCTGACTGAGCCAGCACTCACTTTCAGCATCTGTGCGCACTTTGGAAGGACACTTTCAGTCAGCTTGTGGTCCACACATGAGTAGAGAGTTGAGCATTGACATTGAGTGTGGACACACCTGTGTGTAGAGTTGAACATGCACACACGTGTGTGTAGAGTTGAGTGTTAACACAAGCATGTGTAGAGTTGAGCGTGGACAGCCATGCAACAGTCCTGGGCAGCCAGTTTAGAAGGGAGACCTGCTGATGATCTTGAGCCCTGAGTGGCCTTGCTTAGGAGAACATTCTAGAATGACTCAAGCCAGTACTCTTGAGATGGTTTCTGAGTGGGTTCTGTGGACCACGGAGAAGCAGGGCTGTGCTTAATCTTGTCCAGTGCTTTTACCTTGGCAGTGGCTGAGCAGGATCTGATTGCTGCTGTCCCCACAGTCTCCAAGTGGAGACCTGAGGCCTTTCCCTGTCCACAGGGCTCACTTGCTTGTTTGCCCTGGGGCGCTCCTTGGTTAAGTATCCATTTGCTGCAAAGTGTTTTTATTCATCTAAAAATAGTTTCTTCCAAACATCAGAGAACTCTGAGATTTGAACAACCAGAGTGTGGTAAATGGCATATGTCATATTGTTTATTTAGAGAGGTGTCTTTGTTTCAGCAGAGGGCAGCTGGTAACATCAGGCCTGTGGTTGTGTTGGTCAACTTTGTCAATGACTCCATGGCGTAGCTTTTGTGAGCACCCTCTTTCTGTAACTGGGGTGTCTGGGGCAGAGTGTGTGGCTGTGTGCTCACAGTCCTTGCACAGATGACATTCAGACATGTCAGGGTCCTTGTTCTGCTTTGCTGGGACAGGTGGATGATCTTCCTCAGTTTCTGAAGAAGGTGAGAGCTGTTGGTTACATGTCTTAAGACAGGGATGCTGCGGTTTGCTCACACCCAGGGGAGCACTCTCAGACGGTGGCATGGTGGTCACCTTAGTTTCATAGGGCATGCTTCTCTGCCCGGCTCTAAGCTGGGCATGAGAGGAAGGCTGTGTTGACAACAGGTAGGCATAGCATCAGCTGTCACACAGTAGAGCTGCACTAGATCTTAGCACTCTTTTTAGAAGTAGAGACGAGGCAGCCCATTTCTCTGTGTCCCAGAGGCTGGAGCTGTGGACTGCCCACCCTAGCTGTGGCGGTCCTCCCCCCACACCTCTCTGATGTACGGGATGATTCCAGCAGGGCCTCTGCAGCTCTGGGCTCTCTGGCATGAGTCTCCGAACGCTGCATGGGAGAGGCTGTTCTTGAGCAGCATGTCTGTGCAGGCACACTCTGTGTCTGGAACTCAGTGGCCTTGTAGCTGTATGAGTGAAGGGAAACACTCAGCCCTTAGCAGGAGACATTTCTCCTGGTAAAGCAGGCGCTGTGTGACCTGCTTGTGGCGGAACTCGGTTTGATGACATTATCTTTTCACAAGAGCTGCTGGTGTCTGATTCTAGATAGCACGTCTCTGTTCATATCAGAATGTCTCAAGGACGTCTGTGAGCAGAGCTTGTGTTTCAGACCCCAGGCTCTTAGGGGGCTTCTCTGTTAGCGGTGCCTTTGGCCTTTCTTCACTGACTAGGGTACTGTTTAGTGAGGTCTGTTCTCTGCTTGTCTGTATTAGGATTACAGCAACACCACACACGGTGTTTTCTGAGAGAGGAAATCATTGCGTATGCTTGCAATCCTAGCACACTGGAGCCTGGACGGCTAGCGTCAGAGCTGATGTGCTAGAGGCTCCCTGGACAGCTAGCGTCAGGCGTGGTGCTCAAAGCTGCTCTCTCTCCTCTCCCCAATCTGCAGTACTTGGTTATGGATTACTATGTGGGAGGTGATTTGCTGACGCTGCTGAGTAAGTTTGAAGACAAGCTTCCAGAAGACATGGCGAGGTTCTACATTGGCGAAATGGTGTTGGCCATCGATTCCATCCACCAGCTCCACTACGTGCACAGGTAACTGCCTTGTCATGGGATTTGTGAGCGCTATGTGAAACATTAAATTCTCCTTTTAGAGTTCCTGGCCTTAGGCCTCAGGTTCCAGGCCACCCAGGGAGTCCTGCAGGTGACACCAGTCCTTACTGAGTGACCTACATTCAGGTACAAGGTGATTTGTTTGGGCTTCCATTGCTCCTCTTGTGGTAGCCTAATGTCCAACAGCTGAGCCGTCTTGGCTTTTAGTGTTCCCTTGGCAGAGCCCTCTCTCCTGCCTGTCCTCCCTGGTGCTCATGGAGCTCGTCCCCATGCCCCTCAGAGCCCTCTCTCCTGCCTGTCCTCGCTGTGCTCATGGAGCTCGTGCCCGTGCACCCCTCTGCTCAGCCCTCCGAGGGGAAGAGAGGTTGAAGTGTGGGTATTAGTGTCACAGCAGTGGAAAGGCCAGAAGAATGGCGGCTCTCAGGGCTGCCCTTCCCTCTCTCACATTGCCCCAGTTGGTAAAATGACTTCGGGTGAAGTCAGTAGACAGTGGCTATTTGACTTCTACAGCTGAGCCTTGTGATGTATGAAAGTGGACATGTTTTAAAAAAGAATTGATTTTTATTTGTGTGTCTGTTAGTCTGTGTGTATCTGTGTCTGTACCACTTGTATGGTTGTCTAGAGACTCCAGAAGGGGGTGTTGGATTGTGAGAACGAGTTACAAGCAGTTGTGAGCTGCCTGACATGTGTGCTGGGAACCAAACATCTCTCCTCCAGAGACCAACAGATGTTTAACCATTGAACCATCTCTTCAACTGCTAAAATCCATTTTATTTTACTTATTTCATTACTGAGCTGGGAGCTTGCTGTTTCATCTAGGCTGGACAGCCAGTGAGCTCTCGGAATCTTCCTGTCCTTCCCCAGGGCTTACAGACACAGTTACATCCAGCTCTCTACAGGGTGCTGGGGATTTGAACTCATGCCCTCAGGCTTACAGAGCAGCCACTTTTAACCATCTCCCTAGCCCAAAGTATACATCCTTTGTTTGTTTTTGTTGTTGTTGGTTGGTTTTTGGTTTTTGGCTTTTTGAGACAGGGTTTCTCTGTGTAACAGTTCTGGCTGTCCTGGACTCGATTTGTGGACCAGGCTAGTCGCAAACTCTCAGAATTCACCTGCCTCTGCCTCCCGAGTGCTGGGATTAAAGATGTGCTCTACCACACCTGGCCCCCAAAATATACATTTAAAATTTTTGCTTTTGTTGTTAGATGTATTTGTTTGTTTTGGGGTGCTGTGGTGTGTGTGTGGTGATCAGAAAAGCTGTCAGAAGATGGTCTCTCCGTCTACTGTTCAGGGATGTAACTCAGGCTCGACAGCAAGCGGCTTTACCCAGTGAGCCATCTTGTTGCCTCAAGACTAGTTTTTAGATCACTTTTTGTTTCCCTGGAGTAAATGTCTTCCTGGTTCTTCTGAGTACTTTAATGAGAATCTGTCACCATCCCCATAGACCACACTCACATTAAAAGCGCTGTCCACATGGAAGGAATGTCTCTTTTTATTTATGCTTTGTTCTTCTGTTCCCCTGGGCTGATCCCTGGAGAGTGTTTTGAGTGGAGAGGCGGTCTCATATCTCTGAAATCACAGCCTGTCTTCCTTTTGTGTGGCTCATTCTTGCCTGTGGTGGTTTCTTGAGAAGGGGACCATGAGGTCTCGTATTCTGTTCCATCTACACTGGTGACTCGGGCCCACTGGGGAGAGTGTCAGGCTGCACATCACTTCCTCGGATTTTGACATTGCAGCTCCTATGTCTTCCTTCTGGCTCAAAGCTCTGCAAAGATGAAGGTCTCTGGTGTTAGTTTGCTCTGTGCTTTTCCTGTGTTTCTGGGATAGAGCCAGGGCCTGTGTGGCCTGAGCATACATTGCGGTGCTGCACACCACCAAGCTTTCCCATTTCACTGAGAGTGCTGCATCATGGGAATGCAACAGGTCCCAGAGGGTGGTGCTGGCCCCAGGGTACCCACAGGAGCTGCCCCAGAGTGTATAGTGCTCACTTTAGTTCGGAGATTGATGGGGGTGTCTCCTCCACGCATGTGCTCTGTGCTATGGGTATGCCTGCTTCTGCATGCTGTTGCGGTTCTCGGATTACGGTCAGTATTTTTCACTGCTGGGGATCAAAAGGAGAGCTGCACCATCTCCCACTGAAGTACCACCCACACAGTGTTATCAGTTGCCCGGGCAGGCCTGGCATGTGCAGTCTTCCTGAGTAGTGGGGTATAGGTGTGTGTACCGCCAGGCCTGGCCAGTGCAGCAGAGATTTGGTTTTTCTCTTTTTTCTTTTCAATAATTATTTGTATGTGTACATATCTATGCATGTGTGCCATGTATGTGCAGCATGTGTGTATGGAAGCCTGCAGATGCCAGGTGCTTGTGAACTGCCCAACATGGGTACTAGGAACCAAACTTGGGTCCTCTAGAAGAGTAGCAAGTGTTCTTAATGGAACCATCTCTCTTACCCCGACGATTTTTTTTAACACGCTCTCGCGCACATTCATTCTCTCTCTCTCTCTCTCTGGGGTATATGTGGGGGGGTGTTTGGGGGCAGGGGCGAGTTGTGGAGGTCGGAGGGCAACTTTGTGGCGTCGGTTCTTCCAGCTTGATGTGGGCTCCAGGGACAGAACTTAGGCCGCCAGGCTCGTGCCCCCAAGCTGTCACACTAGCCTCTTTGGTCCTTAGCATTTAGATTTTATTCTCTGTCTCTGTGACAAAACTCTGCCTGCTTCATAAGACAGAGCTATCTTTGCATTTGTTGCAGCCTCTAGGGATCTTAATTAGGTTATATTTTAAGTAGTTTATTCCTGTGTGCTTTCTTCTATCTAGAAAACTTCCTTTTTTCTCTTTTTTCAAATTGTTTGCTTTTATCAATGTGTGTGTGTGTGTGCACCTGCCTGTCTTTATGTGTGCCATGTGTGCAGGGCTCATTACTTGTCTCAGGTAGATGTTCTATTAGGAAGTTGAAAAAGTTATCTGACAGTGTCAGCAGTGTGTCTCTTGGGCATACAGATGGTGAACTTCTCAGCAGATCAGGCCGCAGCCTGGCTCCCTTTTCTTCCCCTGTGGCTCTGGGTCACAACTCCTTTGGGGGTCAAATGACCCTTTCACAGGGGCCTCATTCAGATATTTATATTATGATTCATAACAGTAGCAAAATTATAGCTATTGAAGTAGCAATGAAAGTATTTTATGGTTGGGGTCCCCACAGCATGAGGAGCTGTATGAAAGGGTCGCAGCCTTAGGAAGGCTGAGAACTGCTGCTCTAGGGGCTGTGACAACTGTGCACTGCCCTCTCCTCACAGCTGGACTCCTGCGACTTCACAGCGGCTGCTGGCACAGAAGCACCCAGTACAGTGTACACGGCCCCTTCCTAAGATGTCAGCCTCTGGGAACCTAGAGGGGCAGGGCACTGCAGGGTGAGAACAGCCAGTGACCAAGGCAGTAGAGATCATACAGGCAGGTTGATGGACACCCAGATGCCAAAGGAGCCTAGGAAAACACGGTGAGGGAGGGCAGCAGAGCAGACGACGAAGCAGGAGGAACTCATCGGAAGGCGTTAACTAGCCAGGTACAAGTTCTGGAGGTGGACTGCAGCCCTCGGTGCTCTCTGCAGGGCTTGACGTCGCTCATGGGAAGCAATGCCCTCTGAATCCCGGGGGCTTATCAAGACAGTCATCCTTTTGGTTTTAAAGTCTGTCCTTCACCTGCTGGTCAACAGGAATTTGGTTTGTAGATTGGTAGGTAGGTAACACCACATAGCCCAGGAGAGGAGACAGCACAGCAGCCATGAGCCATTTTCCTTCTGTAGCGAGAGGGCAGTGCCTGACCCAGCAGGCCTTAGGACTAACGGTGACATTGCTAGCTAGTGTGTAGTACTTGGTCCTGACTGAGACACCTCTTAAGCCATTGCCTTACTTGTTTATTTACATGTGAGTGCAGGTGCCGCACAAATGGAAGCTAGAGACAGGTGGCAGGAGTCGTTTCTCTGTCATGAGGGTCCCGGAGATCAGACTTAGGACCTCTGGCCTGACGACCATTTCCTTTATTCACGGAACTGGCTCCTGGGTTAATATGAACAGCTGTATGTGGCAAGAGACCACTAGAGTAGGACCCTAGAAATGTAAATTATCTTTGTGTGTTGTTTTTTGAGGTAAGGCCTTGCCTGGAGCCTGGGATTCTGTTGCAGCCTCCTAATGCTGAGCTGACAGGTGTGTCACTGTCACACCTGTCTTCTGTATGTAATCTTTGTTATCTTTTCCTAGAGATTGAATTAAGGCTTTCACACATGGCCGCAAGTGCTCTGCTGGCCTATACCCCAAGCTCTAAAATTTCCTTCTGAAACAAATGTTTGAAGTAATTTCCAGTTCATATAATGGTTGTCAGAGAAGTAGAAGATCATCCGCCCAGCTTCATGCCTTGCTAACAGTTGTCTGTTTCTCCTCTCCCTGGGTGTGCACACAGATCTGCACAGTATTTTTCAGGAGCCATCCTACAACACATTGTTGTGTGTGTCAGATGTTTTAGGATGTTGATTTGGTTTTGAGACAGAGTCTTCATTTGGAGCTCTGGCTGTCCTAGACTTCCTGTGTAGACCAAGCTGGCCTCAAACTCACAGAGTTCCATCTGCCTCTGGAGTGCTGGGGTTAAAGGCTGCGCCGCTGCGCCCAGCAAGGGGAACTTGATCTCGCTGATGTTAATGTGTCGTGTTGCACTTGATCCTTATTTTAGTTATTTTCTGTCACTGTGATAAAACACTGTGACCAACGCGACTTAAGACAGAGAAAGTTTCTTTTGGGTTAAGAGTCCATGGTGGCAGAGTTGGGGCCCAGGAACCCAAGTCAATGTTCATGTATTGAACCGCAAGCATGAAGCGGAAAGAGGAGGGAGCTGGAAGTAGCTGTCCCTAGCGTCTCGCAGCTGCCTCCGCGGACACACTTTCTCCAGCAAGGCCGCGCCTCCGAACCCTCCCCCAGCACCAGCTCAGACCACCACAGTGCTGCAGTGATAGGCAGGTCTAGGATCACACTCACCTCCCATCGCCTGGTCTTTTAAATCTGGAATGGCTCCTCATCCTCTCCTTGGTTTTTATGAACTTGGTGGTGGGGTTTTTTTTTGTTTTTGTTTTTAATATTTTATTTAATTTTAATTTATGTGTGTTGGTGTCAGATCTTGGAGTTACAGACAGTTGTGAGCTGCCATGTGGGTGCTGGGAATTGAACCCGGGTCCTTTGGAAGAGCAGGCAGTGCTCTTAACCACTGAGCCATCTCTCCAGCCCCAAAACTTGGTGGTTTTAAAGACTACTGTACCCTACTCTTTTATACTAGAACCAGGAGTGGCTGGTCCACTGGTTTTAGAGTTAAGCATTTTTCAGTTTGCTCTCAGCAGACACTGCCCATCAGTTCTGACAGCGATGAACCAGGTCGCCCAGCAATGCTTCTGTTTGGCTCTTCCTGCACTTCCTGTGCAGGAGGCACTTTGACCTTGTGTACTTATGTCTCCTCTGCGCCTGTCTCTTCCCCAACTGGTTCTGCCTGGCCCCGGGAGGTTCGCTGCAGGCATAGGTGGACTTCTGGTTCCAGGCCCTCTAGTTCATCTTCTACCAAAAGGAAGTTCTCCACTGCCCTCTGATTGGCTGCTTGTTTCCAGGGGCAATCTACGTTTTCCATATAATGTTAGTCTCCCTTGCCCTGGTCTACAGACACAGGACACTGCCTTTTTAAATCTCTGGGCCCTCACCAGATTCATCTTTACTTGCACGATGTGCTTGGGTTCTATTTGAGATGAGGGTCTTGTTTTATTATCTGGTTCCTTTGCAGCGTTCAGCGCCGTTGTGCGCCTGTTCCTCCTCCTCCTCCTCCATGTCGTCCTGGTCTTCCTTCCGTCACTGCTTTTCATTAGGTTTTGATTTAAACTCTATTTCCCTTGAGTATCTCCTAAGTTAGTATTCATTTGGGGTTACAGTGCTTCTGCTGCTGCTGCTGCTTCTTCTTCTTCTTCTTCTTCTTCTTCTTCTTCTTCTTCTTCTTCAAGTTTTTTTCTGCTATGGCATTTTAGTTCCCTTCTTACACACACACACACACACACACACACACACACACACACACACACACATATTTGCCACCTTTCTTTTTCCCCTCCCTTCTTCCTTCTAGTCTGACAATATAGCTCAGGCTGACCTCAGACTCCTAACCCTCCAGCCTCACCTTTCTGCTTTGCTACTCTCCTTCGTGCCTGTGTGAGGGTGTTTATTTTGGCCTCATGTGTTGTGCTAGTCTCCTGCCTTGACTCTTTCTTCGTAAGAATTGCTTTCCTTTGCTAGGTCTGCAGTGGGGTCTCTGCGGGGCTCTCCCACGAGGCTGTAGTGGGGTCCCTGTGGGGCTCTCCCATGAGGCTACAGTGCCCTGCGGGGCTCTCCCACGAGGCTGCAGTGGGGTCCCTGCAGGGCTCTCCCACGAGGCTGCAGTGGGGTCCCTGCGGGGCTCTCCCACGAGGCTGCAGTGGGGTCCCTGCGGGGCTCTCCCACGAGGCTGCAGTGGGGTCCCTGCGGGGCTCTCCCACGAGGCTGCAGTGGGGTCCCTGCAGGGCTCTCCCACGAGGCTGCAATGGGGTCCCTGCGGGCTCTCCCATGAGGCTGCAGTGGGGTCCCTGCGGGGCTCTCCCACGAGACTGCAATGGGGTCCCTGCGGGGCTCTCCCACGAGGCTGCAGTGGGGTCCCTGCGGGCTCTTCCACGAGGCTGCAGTGGGGTCCCTGCGGGGCTCTCCCACGAGGCTGCAGTGGGGTCCCTGCGGGGCTCTCCCACGAGGCTGCAGTGGGGTCCCTGCGGGCTCTCCCACGAGGCTGCAGTGGGGTACCTGCGGGCTCTTCCACAAGGCTGCAGTGGGGTCCCTGCGGGCTCTCCCACGAGGCTGCAGTGGGGTCCCTGCGGGGCTCTCCCACGAGGCTGCAGTGGGGTCCCTGCGGGCTCTCCCACGAGGCTGCAGTGGGATCCCTGCGGGGCTCTCCCACGAGGCTGCAGTGGGGTCCCTGCGGGGCTCTCCCACGAGGCTGCAGTGGGGTCCCTGCGGGCTCTCCCACGAGGCTGCAGTGGGGTCCCTGCGGGGCTCTCCCACGAGGCTGCAGTGGGGTCCCTGCGGGGCTCTCCCACGAGGCTGCAGTGGGGTCCCTGCGGGCTCTCCCACGAGGCTGCAGTGGGGTCCCTGCGGGGCTCTCCCACGAGGCTGCAGTGGGGTCCCTGCGGGGCTCTCCCACGAGGCTGCAGTGGGGTCCCTGCGGGGCTGTCCCACGAGGCTGCAGTGGGGTCCCTGCGGGCTCTCCCACGAGGCTGCAGTGGGGTCCCTGCGGGGCCCACACAGTGCAGTCTGTGTCTGGTCCCTGCTGTGGATGTCAGACACGCTGCTATGCATGGTGCTGCTGGAAACAGACGAGCAAATAGTCTGTCATGATCTTACTCTTAGTGCTGTAAATAGGCCTCAGCCGGGCATTTGGGTGTATAGAAAGGCGGTTGACAGCATGGGCTTTGAGCAGCTTGCCTTGGCTATGTGACTGTGCCATTTGCTGTGGTAGCTGCTGTGTACAGGCTGTTCATCCTCTGTACAGAGTAGATTCTAGCCTGCAGCAGTCTGCCCCACATCTCCCCTGCCTCCATTACCTCTTCTGTTATATTTCTCCACAGCACTTTCCCCAGGCTACAGTGTGTGGTGCCATCTGAGACAATGCTGCACATTTGCTATTTGGATGTCTTTTTTTTTTTCCCCTGAGGGCCGGGGCGGGGCAAGGGTGGTGAGCACAGAGGCTAGAAGAGAGCATCAGATCCCTCACAGCTGGATTTCCAGGCATTGTGGAACCCTTGGCTATTGTGGTTGGTGAGATCCAAAGATTGAACATCAAGTACCCTTAACTTCTGAGCCATCTCCCTAACTCTAATATGCTATTTTCTGACCCTGTGGCCTGATGAGCCTCCTCAGGAACAGGAGCTACTCAGGGAACCATAGCCAGGGAGCAAGTGACAGGAGTTGAGGTGCTGCTGGGAGGAAAGTGCTGGCAGCGCTGCTCCAGATGCTTTGCTTGCCTGTCCCACCCACAGCGACAGTTCACGTGACTCTGCTTATTTCACCAACAGAGACATTAAGCCTGACAACGTCCTTTTGGACGTGAATGGACATATCCGCTTGGCTGACTTTGGATCCTGCTTGAAGATGAACGATGATGGAACTGTAGGTATCTTTGTTGTTGTTGTTGTTGTTGAAGACTGTCATTTGCTTTTGAGTTTGGCCTGTAGTTAAAAGGGGGTTAAGTGTTCAGTTTGATATAAAATTAAGAAAACCCGGCTTATTAATTGAATTAAGAAAATGAATCTGTTTAGTAGACAATTGAAATTTTCTATTTGGGGAATTTTTTTAAAGCTTAAAAATCATGTGTATGTGCAGATGTGTATGTGAGTGTGCAGATGTGCATGGTATGTGCAGATGTGTATGTGAGAGTACAGGTGTGCATGGTATATGCAGATGTGTATGTGAGAGTACAGGTGTGCATGGTATATGCAGATGTGTATGTGAGAGTACAGGTGTGCATGCATTTGGAGGCCAGAAGACAGCCTTGGGTGTCGTTCTTCAGAAGCCATTGTTTTTTGGAGACAAGGTCCTTCAATGGCCCAGAACTTACAGACTGGGTTCTACTGGCTGCTAGTGACCCCAGGATCCACCTCTCCCTGCCTCCCCAGCACTGGGGTTAGGGGGTGTGCCTCCGTTGTTTTCATTCCCCCTCCCCCATCTGTGCACGTGCACACACACACACCCCACTTCCTTTAACGATGTGGGATGAAACTGCAGAGCTTCAGATTCCCAGTGTTGTAAGGAAAGCAGCTACCTGCACAACTGTCCTTGGCCCTTCTGTTTTGTTCTTGTGTTGGCATTCGGGTGCCCCTGGGATTTGTCAGGGTCCTCAGACCTCCTGCAGCAGGTGAGGCAGCCCTTTCCTCTGAAAAACTCTGTCCTTTTGGGAGTGGCAGGCTCCCTCCTGTTCCAGGTAGCTTTCTGCCAGTGGGCTTTCTCAAGCTGGGCTCCTTTGTACCGAGCGCTGTGAGCACCAGCTGCCGTGCTCTTGGGGGGCAGGAGGGTGCTTGGCTCAGCTGGTGCCCCAGGTCAGATCAACACTGGAGCTAAGTGGCCTGTGAGTAGTTGGTCTGTCTTACCTCATTGGCCAGCTCCCCACCCTGTTTAACTGCACCATGTGTCACTGCATTCTCTCCTGTGGCCACAGCAGCCCCTGCAGCCCTACAAGGAAGCTTTGCTCCTTTAAGTTCTACACTTAAGTATGATGCCAGATATCCCGAACGTGGATGGCCAGACATGTCCTACCAGCATGTTTTCAAGCAGCTATGGGCAAGCACCAGCTGACCGTGCCACGCAGACGCTAGCTGACTGTGCTGCACAGGCCATACAGACGCCAGCTGACTGCTGCACAGGCAGTGGTGCCATGTGTGCTCTCCATTGCACTGCACTTTTTTATTTTTAAATTTCGACCCCACCTTGACTTCTTGGCAGATTGGTGCTATGGTCCAAGCCAAACCCATGCTTCTGATGATGAGAGAGCAGTGTCCTTGGACATGTTCACAGTGTCACCCTACCACAGTGACACTTACCCTCACCACCACCTTGCTGCTTGCAGCCACTGCAGGCTGTCTATGACCTGCTGTGCTGAAAAGCGCTGGGCAGAATCCCTGCTGTCCACTCAGAGTAATACTTCTTACACTGCTCACCCCGGGCACGCTTGTCCTCAGTTGCTCCTTCCAAAGGGGACCCTAGAGAGTCTGCTCTCTTCTTAGATGGGCCTATGACAGTGCCCCATTCCTGCCTAAGCCACTGTGGTGGCCACTGCTGTGCTGTGTCTCATCTGGTCATCTAACCCTCGCTTGGTTTCCTGTGCTAATTGGTTGGCACTCCCTGATAGCAGCTTTCCGGAGTGGAACCTCTGCTTCAGGTGTGTGTCTGCTGACGTGACATGAGGGAGGATTCTCTCTCAGACTTCCAAACAAAAGTCTTTATCTTGGAAACCCAGTTCATGCTGGGCCAAATTGCCAGTTTTCCCTGTAGATACACAGGATAGGCTATGCTAGGCAGCTACAGCCCCTGGGGGCTTTTTAGGAGCTTTTCCTTAGGAAAGTCAAGGGCTAGCCTGGGCACAGTGCCCACCCCTGGGCCACCCTGGGAGCATGGGCATCAGGTGTGGATTTGATGCCTCAGGGGACCCAGGCCCACTGGGAACATCACAGCGTGGAGGCTGCGAGAGTACTTGTATGTGTTGGGTCTTGAATCATCTGGTCTTTGATTCCTGATGATCATGTTGTTCTCGGTTACTGCCACATTCTAAGGAAAGTGGTAGAAATATATAGTTAACAATGTTCTTGTTTCTCTTCCTTACCCCTTTCCCCCCCAAGGTTCAGTCTTCTGTGGCTGTGGGCACACCTGACTACATCTCACCAGAGATCCTGCAGGCCATGGAGGATGGCATGGGCAAATATGGGCCTGAGTGTGACTGGTGGTCTCTGGGCGTCTGCATGTATGAGATGCTGTATGGAGAAACGCCATTTTACGCAGAGTCTCTGGTGGAGACCTATGGGAAGATCATGAACCATGAGGTGAGAGGCTGTGTACTGTCCTGGTGCCTGCATGGGCTGGTGTGTGTGTTGAGGAGGTGGTCGGAGGCTAATGGTGTTCAGACCACAGGGGTGGAGGGACAGGGAAAGGTGGGCAGAGGTTTGAGATACCATCAAACCTGCTGCACACATGGGGCAGAAAGGAAGGCATGCTTCAGTGGTGGCTCCTGTGTAATTGACAGGGCCTGTACTCACTGCCTTGGATTCTCTGGAAGAGAAGCAGGCTTGTGTGGAATGACCATGTGCTCATGTGACTGTCAAGTGTGAAGAGCTCAGAGTGGTGTAGGGAGGTCATTGTGGACACTGGCTTCCAATGCCCCCGGGGAAAGTTAGTCCCAGTGAGCTTGCCCCACACAGGGACAGTCAGTCAGTCACAGTGGGCTTGCCTCACACAGGGACAGTCAGTCACAGTGAGCTTGCCTCACACAGGGACAGTCAGTCCCAGTGAGCTTGCCCCACACAGGGACAGTCAGTCCCAGTGAGCTTGCCTCACACAGGGACAGTCAGTCACAGTGAGCTTGCCCCACACAGGGACAGTCAGTCCCAGTGAGCTTGCCTCACACAGGGACAGTCAGTCACAGTGAGCTTACCCCACACAGGGACAGTCAGTCCCAGTGAGCTTGCCTCACACAGGGATAGTCAGTCACAGTGAGCTTGCCCCACACAGGGACAGTCAGTCACAGTGAGCTTGCCTCACACAGGGACAGTCAGTCACAGTGAGCTTACCCCACACAGGGACAGTCAGTCCCAGTGAGCTTGCCTCACACAGGGACAGTCAGTCCCAGTGAGCTTGCCCCACACAGGGACAGTCAGTCCCAGTGAGCTTACCCCACACAGGGACAGTCAGTCCCAGTGAGCTTGCCCCCCACAGGGTCAGTCAGTCACAGTGAGCTTGCCCCACACAGGGACAGTCAGTCAGTCACAGTGGGCTTGCCTCACACAGGGACAGTCAGTCACAGTGAGCTTGCCTCACACAGGGACAGTCAGTCCCAGTGAGCTTGCCCCACACAGGGACAGTCAGTCCCAGTGAGCTTGCCTCACACAGGGACAGTCAGTCACAGTGAGCCTGCCTCACACAGGGATAGTCAGTCACAGTGAGCTTGCCCCACACAGGGACAGTCAGTCACAGTGAGCTTGCCTCACACAGGGACAGTCAGTCAAAGTGAGCTTACCCCACACAGGGACAGTCAGTCCCAGTGAGCTTGCCTCACACAGGGACAGTCAGTCCCAGTGAGCTTGCCCCACACAGGGAGTCAGTCACAGTGAGCTTACCCCACACAGGGACAGTCAGTCCCAGTGAGCTTGCCCCACACAGGGACAGTCAGTCACAGTGAGCTTGCCCCACACAGGGACAGTCAGTCAGTCCCAGTGAGCTTGCCCCACACAGGGACAGTCAGTCACAGTGAGCTTACCCCACACAGGGACAGTCAGTCCCAGTGAGCTTGCCCCACACAGGGACAGTCAGTCAGTCCCAGTGAGCTTACCTCACACAGGGACAGTCAGTCCCAGTGAGCTTGCCCCACACAGGGACAGTCAGTCCCAGTGAGCTTGCCCCACACAGGGACAGTCAGTCCCAGTGAGCTTGCCCCACACAGGGACAGTCAGTCCCAGTGAGCTTGCCCCACACAGGGACAGTCAGTCCCAGTGAGCTTGCCCCACACAGGGACAGTCAGTCACAGTGAGCCTGCCTCACACAGGGATAGTCAGTCACAGTGAGCTTGCCCCACACAGGGACAGTCAGTCCCAGTGAGCTTGCCCCACACAGGGACAGTCAGTCACAGTGAGCCTGCCCCACACAGGGACAGTCAGTCACAGTGAGCCTGCCCCACACAGAGACAGTCAGTCACAGTGAGCCTGCCTCACACAGGGATAGTCAGTCACAGTGAGCTTGCCCCACACAGGGACAGTCAGTCAGTCACAGTGAGCTTACCTCACACAGGGACAGTCAGTCACAGTGAGCTTGCCCCACACAGGGACAGTCAGTCCCAGTGAGCTTGCCTCACACAGGGACAGTCAGTCACAGTGAGCCTGCCTCACACAGGGACAGTCAGTCACAGTGAGCCTGCCCCACACAGGGACAGTAAGTCACAGTGAGCTTGCCTCACACAGGGATAGTCAGTCACAGTGAGCTTGCCCCACACAGGGACAGTCAGTCACAGTGAGCTTGCCTCACACAGGGACAGTCAGTCCCAGTGAGCTTGCCTCACACAGGGACAGTCAGTCACAGTGAGCTTGCCTCACACAGGGACAGTCAGTCACAGTGAGCTTGCCTCACACAGGGACAGTCAGTCCCAGTGAGCTTGCCTCACACAGGGACAGTCAGTCACAGTGAGCTTGCCTCACACAGGGACAGTCAGTCACAGTGAGCTTGCCCCACACAGCGCATCCTTATTTCTTCCCTGACCCCAGTGTGTTCCTTTGTTTTTTCACTTTGACATTGTTTTCCTTGTTTTCTCCATCTCCATCACCACTCCACAGTGCACACTTGGTTGAGCACAGGGCTTTCTTTGCACACGCTCAATGGCTGCCTTCCACAGAGCTGCACACCTGGCCTGTACCCCAGTGGGGTAGGGTTCCTTTTCCTGTCTGCTCCTGCACAGACATGCCCTGGCATGTCTGAGTGCAGGAAACAGAGTCACATGTTGTTACCTGTCTTTCAGCCACTGTCTCCCATTAATTGCTCATGTTGGGAGCAGATTAACATAAAAACAGCAAATTGCTTTATATTTCATTTCAAATCAAAGTAAAAACTATGCTTAGACTATCTTCCGGCTGGGGCGATGGGTCCATCAGTGCTTGTGTGCAGCATGCAAACCTGGGTTTGAAGCGCACAGCTGTGCCCTGTGGAGGGCTGGGCAGGCCCTGGAGCCAGCCAGTCTGGACAAGTCAGCGAGCTCCAGGGTCAGTGAGAGACGGTTTCAAAAATAAATAAGTAAAGAAAGAAAGAGGGAGGGTAATTGAGGAAGACCCCCCAGTGTGGACCTTTGGGGTGCATGTGCGTCTGTGTGTGTGTGTGTGTGTGTGTTGAGGTACACACGCGCGCGCACACATGTACACACACGCGCGCGCGCGCGCGCCTCCAGCAGATAGTGAGAGCTGCTCTTGTGGCATGAAGGTTGCCGTTACAGTAACTGCCAGGACTTCTGTGCGGGTGTCTTCTGAGGCCATTCTCTGAGCGTTCAGCACAGCCCTGTGGAGTGTGGAGCAGACACAGCTCCTTCACGTATGTGGTGCTGCACGACAGCTCAGCCCTCCAGCCCTGCGCTGTGTGAATGGGCTTCTGTTCATGCGGGTTTGGTGTTTTTTGTTTTTTTGTTTTCTGTCACACGCAGATATGTGTTTCTTATGGTGAGTGTAAGTTCTATCCTTTTTTAAAAACAAATCCCTTTTGTAAGGATACAACTAAACATTCTCTCGGTCAGGGTACAGATTCAGTACTTTAGGAGTTTTAATCTATTCTTTGTCCCTGATACCTAGGAACATATGGTTTGTGTGGAAACGACGCTGTTTTCTTTTTTTTTTTTTTTTTTGGTTTTTTGAGACAGGTTTCTCTGTGTAGCTCTGGCTGTCTTGGACTCATTTTGTAGACCAGGCTGGCCTCTAACTCACAGCAATCTGCCTGCCTCTGCCTCCCAAGTGCTGGGATTAAAGGTGTGCGCCACCAATGCCCAGCTTTTTTGTAAAATTTTTTTTCTGTTTTTTTTTTGTTTTTGTTTTTCTGTTTTCTTGTTTAAGGTGCAGTGCTGGCCAGGCCCTGAGCAGGCCATGCTGTCGGAGTCCCCACAGCACAGGTGTATACCTTCCTTGCTGTTTTGAGAGCCAGAAATCTAACCCCACTTGTGGGCAATAGTTGACAAGTCAGCAGTGATTTACTTATGTGTGTATGATACATGTGTGTGAGTGCATGTGCTGCAGCACATGTTGAAAGCCAAAGGGAAACTTTGTGGCTTTCTCTCCTCTCTTCACATGGGTTTTGGAGATCAAACTTCTTTTGCCAGGCTGCAAAGCAAGTAAGTGCCACTTACCCACTGAGCTGTCTCTCAGGCCCAAAGGGGATGCTTTTCTTACTTGCCTTTTTGGAAATAAGATTCCCTTGCTTTAGCCGAGCCATGGTGCCTGGCCGTGGTGGCGCATGCATTTAATCCCAGCACTCGGGAGGCAGAAGCAGGTGGATCTCTGTGACTTTAGGGCCAGCCTGGTCTACAGAATGATTCCAGGACAGCCGTGGCTACACAGAGAAGCCCTGTCTCATGGGTAATTCCCGAGCTTTGTCTCACACTTGATTAATTGTGAAGTGAGATTATTTCCTTGCCCTCTGCACCCCTCAGGCTTTCCTGACTGTGCCCTCGGGCTGTCCTTTCCTCCCCAGGAGCGGTTTCAGTTCCCGTCCCACGTCACCGACGTCTCTGAAGAAGCAAAAGACCTTATTCAAAGACTGATCTGCAGCAGAGAACGCCGGCTCGGGCAGAATGGAATAGAGGATTTTAAAAAACATGCGTTTTTTGAAGGTCTAAATTGGGAAAATATACGAAACCTAGAGGCACCGTACATTCCCGACGTGAGCAGTCCTTCTGACACTTCCAACTTCGATGTGGACGATGATGTGCTGAGAAACACTGTGAGTGCCGTAACCGAGGCTCGCTTCCTGGTGGGTCTGAGTACAGCAGTGTTTCCTGCTGTTCGCCTGACGAGGCTGGACATTGCAGAACTGAAGCTGGAGGGAGTTCCTGGTGCTCTTCCCGAGGAGCCCAAGTTCTGCTCCCAGCACCCTGGCTCTCTAGCTCTAGGAGTTCCAGCGCCTTCCCTGGTCTTTGCACATGCCTGCACACACATGGCAGAGACACACACTTAAAATAAGAATTAAAGCATCTGGGTGTGCTGACACGCCTTCAGTCCCAGCATCATTGGGAGACAGAGTGACGGGTAGGTCCTCTGAGTTCAAGACTAGCCTAGTCTCCATAGTGAATTCCAGGCCTGCCACATGCACACAGTCAGACCTTGTCTAAAAATTACATTGTTTTGTAAGTTTGCCTTAAAGCCTTTAGCTTATTAGTTCTTCGTCTTCTTTTAACATATGATGGCTCACTCTGATTCAAACAAACAAAAACATGTTCCTGTGGCGCACACATGAAACAACTTTGCTTTTTTTTTTCCCATATCTTGTACCTTTTTATTCAGTGTTAGATTCACTCTTGTGCCACAGCTTCGTTGTTGCCGTGGCTCCAGGTGCTGTCAGCCTCCACCTGGTGAGCCGCCCTGCCAGCCCACGCTGCTGCTGCTGCTGCTGCTGCGCTTTATACAGCTGGAGCTCAGGGTGGTGACACAGTAACAGAGGTTTTTCAGGGTGTTTGTTTGCTTGTTTTGTGGCACTGTGCTGCTTATTTGTAGGAAGATACATTTCATTTGTGTTCTCTGTGTGCTTATGTAGGAAATATTACCTCCTGGCTCTCACACCGGCTTCTCTGGATTGCATTTGCCGTTCATTGGTTTCACATTTACGACGGAAAGGTACGGCTGGGTTGATGCTTCTCATCACTCCTCAGAGGAGTAGACACAGCCTGAGAGTGCTGGGGGGACATCGCTCCCGGGAGAGGCCCAGGGGTGGGGTAGGCATGGAGCAGCAGCGGCTGGCTTTTTCTGTAAAGGCCACGATAGTGAGTTTGATCATGTACCACATCACAGTGTTGTAAACCCAACTCACTAGGCAAAATGCCTTAGTTTTCTTTTCCATTTGAAAGTGAGCAGTAGTTTCCAAGTCAGCGTCCGTCCCCTGTTGTGTCCTGCTCAGGCTCCCACCCCCCCCCACCCCCACCCAGTCACCTGTAGTCAGGAGGCTCTTGTCCAGCATTGGCTGGGTACACAATGAAGTCTTTTCACAGGTATTTTGTTTGCCACTTTAAAAAGACTCTCATCCCAGAAAGCCTCTAAATGCTAATGAAGCCACTGCCAGTTCTCAGTAGCTAAGAAAGTCTGTCGCTGTTTGCAGCTGCTTTTCTGACCGAGGCTCTCTGAAGAGCATGATGCAGTCTAATACGCTAACCAAAGATGAAGATGTGCAGCGGGATTTGGAGAACAGCTTGCAGATCGAAGCTTATGAGCGAAGGATACGAAGGCTGGAACAGGAGAAGCTGGAGCTGAGCCGGAAGCTGCAGGGTGAGTGCCTGGAGTGGCCCGCTGCGGGCGAGGGTCCTGCCGTGCACACACGGCTCGCATTCTCAGTGTCCTGCCTCCCTTAGAGTCCACCCAGACTGTCCAGTCCCTTCACGGTTCCACACGGGCCCTGGGCAACTCAAACCGAGACAGAGAAATCAAGAGGCTGAATGAAGAAATTGAACGTTTGAAGAATAAAATGGCAGGTAAGTGCTCTGACTGGCAGCCTCTTGCTCTTTATTTTAACTGGGGAGGTAGGGAAAAGCTAAAGCATTTGCACGCTTGTGAAGGGTTGTGGCACGTTGTCCACGTTCAGAGCTGTTCCTACCTTACTTGCTTTGATAATGTAGTTTTCTCCATAAACTCTTACTTTTCCCTTGACTTCACTTGCCTGGCTGTTGCCTCAGAATTCTAGGGGTTCAGCCTCCTACCTCCACCACTTTCTTCTTCCTTTTTTTTTAAAGAGTTGTTTAGCTCATGTGTATGAGTGTTTTGCCTGTATCTGTATGTGTACTCTGCTTGTGGGGCACCTGTTGAGGTCAGACGAGGAGGTCAGGTGCTCTAGAACTGGAGTTAGAAGCAGCTGGGAGCCACCGTGCGGTGCTAGGAGCCAGAACCAAACCCAGGTCCTCTGCAGGACCATGCGCTTTTAACTGCTGAGCTGTTTCTCCAGCACCATCCAATTCTGTTGATGGTTCCTGGTCCTGAAAACTTCTGAGGCTCACATCACTTCTGAACACATCCCTTCACCCCCTGTGGGTAGAGGCTTCCACCAGCCCGTCTCCAGGCTATGTTCAAAGGTCGTCCTCTCCATTTCTGATCAGACCCACCGTCCTGATTTTTAAAAATGGGGGGGGTGGGGGGATCTGAGTCCATTATTCACTAAGTAGAGTGTTGCCTTACACCCTGGGGAAGGGCCCATGCTTGCCTGGATGACAGCGGGTTAAGACAAGGCAGAGAGTCTCCAGAGTCAAACAGAAGCATAATATAAAATGTGAGCAGGCAAATACTGGGAGGCTGTAAGTAGTGTGTAAGGAAGTGGGAAGGCTTCGGAACGAAGACCTTGTGAGCCTGGCAAGAAGGTGCAGCAGGTGCTAGCCCCCAAATCTGACAGTTGCTGTTCAGTCTCTGCTGCCCACAGTTGGCCTCTGACCTCCGTACCCTCACTGTGGTGTACACATGGGCCCACACTACACAAACACATAAAGTAAATAAATGGAAACTGGTGACGATACGTTCAGGTCATTAAGTCAGCCACTGGAAAGTCACGGTCCATAGAGGAACACAGTTCATTTCTCTTCTGTCCAGATTCAAACAGGCTTGAGCGGCAGCTCGAGGATACAGTGGCACTTCGCCAGGAGCATGAGGACTCCACACACCGGCTGAAAGGCCTGGAAAAGCAGTACCGCCTGGTGCGGCAGGAGAAAGAAGAATTGCACAAGGTAGCACAGCCTGTCTTTGTGAGGAGGCCTGGGGGGTTTGGGGGGTGGGGACTCTGAGGAGGACTGTGTGTAAGGAGGACTGTGTGTGAGGAGGACTGTGTGTAAGGAGGCCTGTGTGTAAGGAGGCCTGTGTGTAAGGAGGACTGTGTAAGGAGGACTGTGTGTAAGGAGGACTGTGTAAGGAGGACTGTGTGTGAGGAGGACTGTGTAAGGAGGACTGTGTAAGGAGGACTGTGTGTAAGGAGGCCTGTGTGTAAGGAGGCCTGTGTGTAAGGAGGACTGTGTGTAAGGAGGACTGTGTGTGAGGAGGCCTGTGTGTGAGGAGGACTGTGTGTAAGGAGGCCTGTGTGTAAGGAGGACTGTGTGTGAGGAGGACTGTGTGTGAGGAGGACTGTGTGTAAGGAGGACTGTGTGTGAGGAGGCCTGTGTGTGAGGAGGACTGTGTGTAAGGAGGCCTGTGTGTGAGGAGGCCTGTGTGTGAGGAGGACTGTGTGTGAGGAGGACTGTGTGTAAGGAGGACTGTGTGTGAGGAGGCCTGTGTGTGAGGAGGTCTGTGTGTGAGGAGGCCTGTGTGTGAGGAGGACTGTGTGTGAGGAGGACTGTGTGTGAGGAGGCCTGTGTGTGAGGAGGACTGTGTGTAAGGAGGACTGTGTGTAAGGAGGACTGTGTGTGAGGAGGACTGTGTGTGAGGAGGACTGTGTAAGGAGGACTGTGTGTAAGGAGGACTGTGTGAGGATGCTTGTGTGTGAGGAGGACTGTGTGTGAGGAGGACTGTGTGTAAGGAGGACTGTGTAAGGAGGACTGTGTGTAAGGAGGACTGTGTGAGGATGCTTGTGTGTGAGAGGGACTGGCTCAGGTGGTGAGTACCCATATCCTGTAGGGCAGCCTGTTCCCAAGAGCACTTTGCAAACCCATGACTATAATCACTCACCAGCATTGGAATCTTTTAACTTTAATATGACAAAACACAGCTTCTGGGTTTCCAAGTCTTTGTAGAGCAAATGTAAAACTTACAGAAATCTTCTGCTTCAGCAATTGGTTGAAGCTTCAGAGCGATTGAAATCCCAGACCAAAGAACTGAAAGATGCCCACCAGCAGCGCAAGCGGGCCCTGCAAGAGTTTTCAGAGCTCAACGAACACATGGCGGAGCTCAGGTCCCAGAAACAGAAGCTGTCCCGTCAGCTCCGCGACAAAGAGGAGGAGATGGACGTGGCCATGCAGAAGATTGACTCCATGCGGCAGGACATCCGCAAATCTGAGAAGTTCAGGAAGGAGGTAGCTCTTCTCTACTTTTATTTATTGGGTGTGAGATGTGGCAGTCAGAGGACAACTGGCAGGGTCACTTTTCTCTTTGCACCATGTGGGTCGTGGGGATCAGAATCAAGTCATCAGGCTGAGGGGCACGTGCCTTCTGGTTTTAGGACTGTGAGTAAAATATATAAAAAATCACCTGTCTAGTGGCTAGGTACTTGAAAAAGGAAGAGTTTTGGTATTCTGGTGCTGTCTTGGGACTCAGGTGCCCTCAGTTACCCTGGGTGGTCTGGCTGTCCTGCAGTAATGGGCAGTGCACGCTAAGCAGCACTTGCTTGTAAGTCCTGTTAAATGGCCATGGTGGACGTGAACATGGACAGCCTGGCACCGCACCATCTCGGTCCTTCATTTTCAGGCCGTTTGTTAGCCCCAAATACCTCTTTGTTTTCTTAGTTTATTTTATAACCCAGATGTGTTTGTAGTGGTGGGCCAGTGAGCTAACTACACCTTAGTGGAACTCCTGAGAATTAAGGATGAAATGACAGGGTACCTGGGCTTTGTTTTAAAGAACCTGAGAATTTGGTCATACAAAAAAAAACAAGCTTGGTCTTTAGCTTATTGTCCCCTGTCAAACTGGATCCTGGGCATGTGCGGGTTTCTCTCCTTGTTTTGAGGATGTTTGAATTTTTCATTTAAAAGAAAAAACAGATTTTAAAAATTATACCTTCCTATGTCAGGATTGTTTCCACAAATTGGGAGCTTCTCTTGAATTTAACTCTAAATTTACCTGCTTAACTAGAATGCAGGCTTATTTCATTACCAGTGGTCATAGTCAGCCATTCCTGACTCAGCCTTCAACTCATGGTGACTCTGGTCAAGTTAAGACTGTACAGAGACTCTGCTGGACCTGCTGCACCACGGCCCTGGGGCCCGTTCTGTTTCACAAAAGGCTGATGTGCTTTTCCTTAGCTGGAGTCTCAGCTCGAGGACGCGACTGCCGAGGCCTCCAGAGAGCGGAAGCTGCGTGAGCACAGCGAGAGCTTCTGCAGGCAGATGGAGAGCGAGCTCGAGGCCCTCAAGGTGAGGCTGCCCTCCCAGTGGCCACGGCCACTGTCTGCCAGGCATGGTTGTTGGACCAGGGTCTCCCAGGGCAACTTCCAGGAAGTAATGTATGAGAGGAAGTGGAGGATGTGGCCGCTGCTGTTTCAACAGTTTTCATTATAAAAGCCAAGTTCATTTCTTTGTTGTATAAAAGTTTTAGGTGTTTGTGGTCAGTATTGTCAAGTTAGCAGTGATGCCTCCTTCCTGTCCTGAGTTCCTATACTTGGTCATGCTCAGTTATGGAAAAGCCATGTCAAGCCCATGTCCTGTTTTTGATGTGACAAAGGCAAGCCGCTCATCACCTAGGACCAGCTGATGGGGTCAGAGGGCAGTAAGAAGGCTAAGAGAAGGAACTGTCGTGCGTGATCTTGGAGGAGTGGCCTACTCTTGGGGGCCTGGGCCTCCATGCCCTTGTAGTAGTGATGATATCCTCTCCTTCGAACCCCATGTGCCCACAGTTGTCTTTGCTACCACCACCATTTCCTGAGACTCTCTTTGCTACCTCTTTGCCTCTCTGTACTCCTCACACACAGCCAGCAGTGACTGTAGCAGGACTATCAGGGGGCCTACACCCCTCACACACAGCCAGCAGTGGCTGTAGCAGGACTATCGGGGGCCTACACCCCTCACACACAGCCAGCAGTGGCTGTAGCAGGACTATCGGGGGCCTACACCCCTCACACACAGCCAGCAGTGGCTGTAGCAGGACTATCGGGGGCCTACACCCCTCACACACAGCCAGCAGTGGCTGTAGCAGGACTATCGGGGGCCTACACCCCTCACACACAGCCAGCAGTGGCTGTAGCAGGACTATCGGGGGCCTACACCCCTCACACACAGCCAGCAGTGGCTGTAGCAGGACTATCGGGGGCCTACACCCCTTCTTTGGTGCCCTCTGGACCTGGTCTGCAGTGTGCTCAGCCTGAGTCAGAGCTGCTCCCTGCAGCCCTCCGCGGCCATGTCAGCCTTCCTAGTGGGCCAAGTTCATCCTCATGCCAGCGTGCCTGTGCTTAAAAGCCTCCACAGGCAAGATGGTGGCACGCCTACCTGTGTCCCGCCACTCTTCTTCCCTACTTAATGGTTTGCTGTCACCACCTCCCAGTGCCCCAGTGTCACCTCAGTCGCTGGAAGGTTTGTGACAAGGAGCCAGCACTCTAAGAGTATTGGTGGATGAATGAGTAAACAGCATGACGCTGCAGTACAACGCCAGTCACATGTCTGTCCCCAAGCTCTCCCACGTCAGCTGCTGTGCCTGGTGCAGTCCTAGATGGCAGAGGCCAGCAAGTAGAGAGAAGGAGAAGGCACCATGGCCCTTGAGGGAGGACACAGATTGTCAGCTTATTGCGACCTTTATCTGAAGGTGAAGCAGGGAGGCCGAGGGCCAGGCTCCACCCTGGAGCACCAGCAGGAGATCTCCAAAATCAAGTCGGAGCTTGAGAAGAAAGTCCTGTTCTATGAGGAGGAGCTGGTGCGCCGAGAGGCCTCCCACGTGCTGGAAGTGAAGACCGTGAAGAAGGAGGTGCAGGACTCGGAGAGCCACCAGCTGACCCTGCAGAAAGAAGTCTTAGTACTGAAAGATAAATTAGAAAAGTCAAAGCGAGAACGGTAAGTGTTGGCGGTGTCCGGTGAGAGGCGGAAGGTGTCGCCAGGCTGAGGCGTGCGCCTGAGCTTTCTCCTTCACCCGCGCAGGCACAGCGAGCTGGAGGAGGCGGTAGGTACCGTAAGAGACAAGTACGAGCGAGAAAGAGCCATGCTGTTCGATGAGAACAAGAAGTTAACAGCTGAGAATGAAAAGGTGACTTGATGTCCACACTGCCATTCGGGGGAGATGGGGAGGTAGCTGTTGTTTCACTTGGGTCTTTTGGAAGCGTAGCGCCTATTTTAAATATTTTAATATTCAGATGAAATGATACATGTCGTCCTTTAAGTGGGGTGTCTGGTTTGTCGAAAGCTGCTCCTCCTCGGGTTAGCAACAGTGAAGTCCACAGTGCTGATGAACCGCAGAGCCGGTGTCACCACGCTGCGTAGTGAAGAGGCGCCAGCAGCCATGTGATGTGATGGCATTGTTTAATTTCAGCTTTGTTCCTTTGTGGATAAACTAACAGCCCAAAATAGACAGTTGGAAGATGAGCTGCAGGATCTGGCATCCAAGAAGGAGTCGGTCGCACACTGGGAAGCACAGATCGCCGAGATCATTCAGTGGTACGTGCTAGTGGGGCGTGAAAGGCTTCTGCCTCGGCTGCACGCTTTGCCGCAGGCTGGAATACACCTCACTGCTGTTTGCCTGAACTCCTACCTCTGGAAGCAGTCAACTAGTGGTGGGGACACCCCTTAGGACTTGGGTTGAACTGTTTATGCTCCTCAGGGTGGGTGACACAGTGGGGAATGTCCATGGCCGATGTGCACACAACTGGGGAGACCCTAAAGGGGGCAGAGCCAGTCTGTGCTGTGGACGCAGCTGGTGCTCTGCCACAGTGCCTGGGGAAGGCAGATGCTGCTCATCCTCATAAGACAAACACCTGTCCCCTGTGTAGGGTCAGCGATGAGAAAGATGCCAGGGGCTACCTTCAAGCCCTTGCTTCTAAGATGACCGAAGAGCTTGAGACTTTGAGAAGTTCTAGTTTGGGATCAAGGACACTGGTAAGATGCTGTCTAAAGGTTGGCTTCTCCTAGATAGCTCACTCAGGTGCCGCTTGGGGGACACCTGGCCTCTGTCAACCCAGGCTTCTTATGGAGTGATTTCTTCAGTTGTCAACTTGTGATGTAGCCCAGGTTGACTTAGAAATCACTGTGTGACCAGTCTGTCTTCAAACTCGGGGTCCTCTTGCCACCCTCAACTCCCAAACTTCCTTTCTCAGTGTGTGTGTGTGTGTGTGTGTATGTGTGTATGTGTGTGTGTGTGTTTGCATGTGAGTATGTATGCATTTGTTTTAGCATGTGTGAAGTGTGCATGTGTGGGTATATGTGTGTGTGTGAGCATGTATGAATATGTGTATGAATGTGAGTTGTGTGTGTGTGCACATGTGTGCAAGTGTGTGTATACACGGGTGTATGTGCATGTGGGTGAGTGAGTGTGTGTGTTTATGTGTGTGTGTGGGCACGCACTTCTAAGCACATGGGAATATAGATGTTCCTACAGGCCGGAGGCATCAGAGCCTCCTGGAGTTGAAATTACAAACTACTGTGCACATCTGAAAAAGAGCCCTGGGAGCTGAACTTACGTCCTGTGCGGGAGCAGGTTCTGCCTTCAGCTGCTGGCGCATCGCTCCCGCCCGCATCTCTCTCAAGACTATACATTTATGAGTAGAATTGTGTGTGTATAAGTGATAAAAGGTCGGCTCACATTTTATCCTAGTTGAAGGGCTATTTTCTTAGGGGCAGGGTTGGGGGATGACAGGGGCACAAGGAGAGGTACTCAGCTAAGACCTGTGCTGACCGTTGCTAGCTGTGGTCACGTCCCACTTTTCTCCATTTTTGTCAAAATGCAGCAATTTAAGATCATTCTTTTTATTTTTTATTTGGCTTTTCAAGACAGGATTTCTCTGTACAACAGCCCTAGATGTCTTGGAACTCTTTTTGTAGAGCAGGCTGGCCTAAAACTCCCAAACATTTGCCTGCCTCTGCCTCCCAAGTGCTGGGATTAAAGCCTGCGCCACCACTGCACCATTCTGCCGCAGTCAGAAAGCCGCCATGCACTTTGCCCTATAGTAGATTCTAGATTAAGAAACATGAATTAGAATATTGAGTCAGTTTGGTGTTAGGGCAATAACTTAGCTGGTAAAGTGCTTGCTGTGCAAATATAAAAACTTCAGTCTTGTCCTCTGCCCCTGTCACCCTCACTGGGAGGACAGATGATGGTGAGAGGGTGCTTTTCAGAAAATAAAGGGAGGAAACTCGTGAACAATACCCGGAGTTAACGTCTGACCTCTGTACTTCGCACCCATGTGCAAACATACGCAGCAGAAACAAATAAAATGCTAAAGAAGTTAAAGAATATTCTGTAAATATATTCTATTGCCAGGTGTTGGTAGCGCACGCCTTGAATCCCAGGACTCGGGAGGCAAAGGCTCTGTGAGTTCTAGGCCAGCCTGGTCTACAGAGCAAGTTCCATGACAGCTAGGTATATACCGAGAAACCCTGTCTCAAAAAACAAAACAAAACTCCAAATGTATGTCCTGTTTCCCCTGTTCTGTCCTGGCTGTGTTTGCATGTACAGGTTTGACTCCGTTTATTTGCACTGAGGAAAAGCTGGTTTACTTTATCCACTGTGGCGTCTTTATTCTAGCAGGTTATTCCTGTATTCCTTCTTTTCCTCATAATAATTTTAGCCTTTTAGTGTAAGTAGGAATTAGTAATGACAGGCCCTAGGATGAAGAAGTAGCAAAATGTTTCAGCATATGGGGAGAAGCTAATAGACCCCCATGTGGTTTAGAAATATCCAGTGAACCCACACAGAAACGGTACCACAAAAATTAGATTTATTCTGTTTTAAAATTACAGCAGACATGATGGTGTGCACCTTTGGCCCATCACCTAAGAGGCAGAGGCAGGAAGATCTCTATGAACTCAAGGCCAGCTTGGTCTACATAAACTGTTCTAGGCTAGCCAGGGCTATACAGAGAGACACTGTCTCAAAAAAAGAAAGAACGAAAGAAAGAAAGAGGGAAGGAAGGAAGGAAAGACCTAAGTAGAGGTGCTGGAGAAACAGCCACTTCCAGATGCAGGTAAAGGTTCTTGTTGCCGAGTCTGATGGTGTGAGTTCAAGCTGCAGTGAAAAGAGTGTGCCTCCCACCCTACAGTTCCTTCTGGCCATTGCATGTGTCCCATGGCACAGCCACACACACAAATAAAAATGTTTTGTCTGCATGTATATATGTGCACTACATGTGCTCAGTGCTGGCAGAGGTCAGAAGACGGTGTTAGAGCCCCTGGAACTGGGGTTACAGATGGTTGTGAGCCACCCAGTGAGTGCTGGGGACTGAACTCAGATCCTCTGGAAGGGCAGGAAGTGTTCTTCACTGCTGAGCCATCTCTCCAGCTCAGAATGAAAAAGAGAACAGAAAAAAATTAAGCAGAGCCAAGTGTGGTGATGCACACCTACAGTCCTCAAACTGCAAGCTGCACAGGAGGGTTAGGAGCTTAAGACCAGCTATATATAGCCCGCTTGGGAGCTGGGCTACATATGAGAGTCTCTCAAAGTTTTGTTAGTTTTTTGAGACAGAGTCTTACTTTGTAACTTGGCTGGTCTGGAACTTGCTATGTAGACAGGCTGGCCTCGAACTCTGCCTTCTGAACTCTGGGATTAAGTCCCACCATACCCAGCTTAAGCTCTTCTTTCAAAGGACCTCTATGAATGGCTGGAGAGGTGGTGGTTCAGAGATGCGCTGACCTTCCATGGAACCCAGGCTTGGTTCCTAGCACCCTGGCCTGAACGCTCACAACTGTCTGTAACTCCAACCCCAGGAGATCCAGTGCCCCTGGTCCCTGTGGGTACTTGCACTTACGTGGCCATATGAACACACATACACCCATAGTAAACAAAATTATAAAAAATAATGGCTGGAGATTCATCTCAGTCCTAGGGCACTTACCTGGCAAGCCCTTGCCCAGCACTACAAAAAGAAAAAAATTGCAAATATTAAAACTACAAACAGGACTGATGAAAGTTAATTTGTAAATACAGTACTAAAGTGTAAGACTGAAAATGTGAGTTACCTGTTTATATTCATTGTATTAAGTAAATTTTATTTTTTTCATTAATTTAAAGTGTATGTTTGTTATTTTAACCAATGTCAAAGGATCCACTTTGGAAAGTTCGACGGAGTCAGAAGCTGGACATGTCTGCACGGCTAGAATTGCAGTCTGCCCTTGAGGCGGAGATCCGGGCCAAACAGCTTGTTCAGGAGGAGCTAAGGAAGATCAAAGATACAAACTTATCCTTTGAAAGGTGGGTGTCCTGGAGCTGGGGTCCTGTGTGGCCTTGGAGGATGCCCGTGAGCTGGTCCACACTTTGTTCTCCTCACCTGGGAAATCAGTGGACAGCATTTGCCATTCCAGAGGAGCACACAGGGTCCCTAAGTCAGGGTGACTAGAAATGAAAGGTTTATAGCACACGGTGCTTCTTAATGCAAGCTAGCCGGAGCGCCTGCACCTTTCCTACAGGGAACAGTTCAGTGTTCTCAGGCCATAGTGAGGAACCTCGGTGCACACCTGTGACCCCGGCACTCCAGAGTTCAAGGCCATCCTGGACTATACAAAAGTCATAAAGGGCTGATTGTGGGGGTCAGGTCAGGGGTAGCGAGCCGCCTTGCATTTGCAGTAGCCTGGATTAAGTCCTGTGACCATCATACGTCCCAGTGAGGTAGACCTTGTTACTGCTGTTCTACAGGCGGTAAGACCCAGGTGCAGCTCAATGGAGGCGAGGTCGTGTGCTCAGTGTCCTCTTGATAACGTGTGGCCAAGTCGGCTGGGTCCTGCCCTCCCGGCCAGATCTTATGTTGCTAGCTCTGTCCTGGGACAAGACGTACTTACGAGCCAGGTTCTCGGGGCCCCCACACTCGTGTGAGTTCCCCTGGTGTCAGTCATGGGAAGGTCTTTTCCAGGGCGACAGTCAGATACTCACCCTCAGCTTAATGAACTACCCTGTCCTTGACCAGGACCTTATCTAGATGCCTTTGCTTCACTGGTGTTAAGGCAAGTCTGTTGTAGGCCAGAGCCTTGTCTAGATCCTCCGTCGCTGCTTGCTGGTTGCTGGGGAAACAGACTTGCGCTCCCACAGCCCCTTAACCATGACATTAATTCTGTGTTTGAATTCATGCTTCTGAACTGTCTGTGCTGTGCTGCATGGGAGGCCCGGCATGTCATCAGCCGTTCTCAGGGAGCCAGGAGAGCCCGCCTCCTTCTCTAACACACCGTAAAACACGTACTCAGTGCACTTACAGCTATTTACTTATTTCAGCAAACTAAAGGAATCGGAAGCCAAAAACAGAGAATTATTAGAAGAAATGCAAATTCTGAAGAAAAAGATGGAAGAAAAATTTAGAGCAGACACAGGTAAATTAAAAACGTAAAGGTTTGAATTATTAAATATCAGCCTTTTCTAATGAGTGGTTTTGGTTTTATAGCTATTTTTATTTGTATAAAATACTTCCAAGGTAGTATTGATTCTAATGAGTGGTTTTCTTTTTATAGCTATTTTTAGTTGTATAAAATACTTCCAAGGTAGTAGTGGAAAAATTTTAAGACAGTATGTTTAAAAATACTTCCCCCAAATTAGTGATAGTTTTTGGTCAGTTCTTGCTTTGAAAATGAAAGCACATGCACACGCGCACGCACACACACACCTGTGCGCTCAGTTGTTACACATTCATATCCCCTGGTCACACAAAAGGTAGTCTTATTCTGTGCTGGAGAGACCACAGCCCATGGCAACCATCTGGAGCCCTTGTGCAGCTGCCTTTTGCTCAGCTGCAGGGTGCAGTGCTGTGATGTTGATGTGTAATCCCAGCACTCCAGACGCTGAGGCAGGAAGGTCCCTAGTTTGAGGCCAGACTGGAGTCTATAGATTTTAGCCTCTTGCCCGGGCACGTCAGGGAGTGGCTATGTGCGTAGGGCAGTCCATGTGTTGGGATAAAACTTTAGAAGTAAGACTTTGACCACACCTGAGGGCAGAAGGTCTCCTCTGTCAGTCTGTGACATGAGGGCTTGTCCCACAGCCCACACTCAAAATGGACTTCACATTCAGAATTCTCCACACAAATAAATAGGCGTCATCTCAGTACAGGAATTTGCGTTCGTTTGTGTCTTAAAATTTGGGTTGTCTTACATTTCAGAAGCTTTTTTTTTTTTTGGGTGGGGGGGAGGCAGTGTTTAGAGACAGGGTTTCTCTGTGTAGCCTTAGCTGTCCTGGACTCACTCTGTAGACCAGGCTGGCCTCGAACTCACAGCATCACAGGGATCCGCCTGCCTCTGCCTCCGAGTGCTGGGATTAAAGGCGTGGGCCACCACTCCCAGCTTCAGAAGCTTTTTATATATTGAGGATACAATCCTTTTTTATGTAGGTTGCTGCTATTTTTTCCTACTTTGACTTGCTAAGAAATAGCCTTTCTGGGCTAGGATTGTTGCTTAACATTAGAGTGTTTGCCTTATACACACAGAGCCCTAGGTTTGATCTCTTAACACCACAGAAACCATGTATGTTGCACATACTTGTCTCTACCTGAGACACTGCCCCCCCAAAAAAGCTTTTCATATTTTTGTGTTCAGCTTATTAATTTTGTCTTTCCTTGAAAAGGGAAATATTCCTAGCTGCAGGCTGATCAGAGAACATGAGTCCATTTTCCTGGTCACGTTATTCTGTGTATGTTGCTGGTATGCGTGTCTGCGTCACTTGCTTGCCTGGAGCCTGTGCAGGCTAGAAGAAGGTGTCAGATCCTCTGGAAGCATCTGGGTTGAGCATCTGGGCATCCAGTGCAGGTCTTTGGAGGTGTAGCCAGCGCCGTGACCATTGAATCACCTTCTCAGCCCCCTTCCTCATTTTTTAAAAACAACAAGACAGAATCTCACTGTGTTGCTCAGGCTGGCCTCAAACTCCTGACCTTCCCATCCCAGCCTTGTGAGCGCTGAGGTCATTGCCCCAGCCTGGCCTGAAGCTCATGGTGTCTCCCCAGCTCTGCTCCTTTTAGTCGAGCCTCTGACCTGTGCTCGTGGCTCTCTGGCTTTCTTGAGCGAAATGTATTAACCCCACCTACTCTGGAGTCCCATCAGTTGACACTTCCTTTAGGGAAGACTGGTGGTGTCGATGGTTTTTGCCTCAATTTTCTTTTCTTTATTGCAGGGCTCAAACTTCCCGATTTCCAGGATTCTATCTTTGAGTATTTCAACACTGTTCCTCTTGCACATGATCTGACCTTTAGAGTGAGTACTGCTTTTCTGAAAATAAGTATGCAAGTTAGAAATGGTGGGATGTAAGCTGGTGTGGTGGCGCACACCTTTAACCTCAGCAGTTGGGAGGCAGAGGCGGGTGGATCTCTGAGTTTGAGGCCAGCCCACTGTACAGATTGAGTTCCAGAACAGCCAGTGCTACACAGAGAAACTGTCTCAGAAAGAAAGAGGTGGGGGGAGGGGAAGTAGAATGTGATTTCAGTACCTGTGAGCCCAAAATGGCCCAGGAAACGAAGGTCTGACATTTATGTGAGAGTTGCACCAGGTGACGTCATGGGCAGGGAAGTCACCTGTGTGAAGGTAGAGAACGCTGAAGGTGTTGGAACTGTTCCTGGAGCCTGGGTAGAACTGAGAAAATGCTTAGCCTTTTCAGTGCGGAAATCTACTCTGGCCTCTGGCTGTGTAGTGAGGATTTGGGACAAAATTTAAAATATAAATAATAAGAGTCATGCTGCCAATCTGGGCCTTCTGTATGAGTACAGCTTGCACACAGTGGATAGTGGGAAAGTGGTTTATAAGTGAGTGACTCAATGCCATGCACTTTCCTGTTTCCCTGCCTGTCCTGCCCATCACTGACCAGTGTGGCGGCTTGTCCCCAGTGAATGCCGCGCAGAGTGGCATGAGCCCACTCCGCCTTTCACACAGCGTCCAGGGCTGCTTCTCTCCCCTGGAACAGTGGGTGGACTTGCTCTCCTAGTCCCTCGCAGCACACATGCTGTGGGAACGGTGAAGGCTGGGGTGCAGCTCAGTGGCAGCACTTGCCCCAGTACTTACAGGCGTGGGCAGCTGGGAGAATGAAAGTGCAAGTCATTAGTGGAGCTTCTGGTGAGGCACCTAATGCTGGTGCTCCAAACTTGTTATTTACTCTTGGCCCTTCCAGAAAGTCCAAAGGCAGCATTGTGAGCACTCCCCCTCACCCGGCGTGTGCTACATGTGTGCACGCCACTTCCCGCTCCGCCTGCCTCCCTCCCTCTCTCACAGACGCAGTTTGTTTTCTCTGGCCTAGTTGATAGTGGCTTCAGACAGCAGTGACCGCAGAGTACTCAGTCTCCTCTCTGTGAGCTGTAACACCATCCTAAAGCTGCATCAGCAGCATCACCTCAGGTCTGGCCTGGCTGTGTCCTGGACAGCTGGTTTCTTCCAGTTCAGGACCCACCAGGAGGTCACTGATAGTATTTAATCATCAGGGTCTAGCTAAATAGCCTGTCTCCTCCTGCTTAGGATAAAGTGGAATGCCCTGCACTGGGGGTTCATAGCATGCTCCCCCGTGGGGGGTTGGCATTGAGTCTGCACAGGAGACAGGTTTCCTTTCTGTTCAAAAGATCGCTTTGCAGCCGAATCACTAGGTTGAAGTGGCATCAGGTGGAGTCCCTCCCATTGGGAGCAGGGAGCAGTCGCAGGTGACCACAAGGGCATATTGCAGCACTTACAGCCTGAACCATGCAGGGCACTCGGGCGTTTCATTCACTAGGTTGGTTAGTTTGGTTTTTTGAGACAGCGTTTCTCTGTGTAGCCCTGGATGCCTTGGAACTTGCTCTGTAGACCAGGCTGGCCTAAGTCCTCAGTTCTTTTTTCTTTTCATTATTTTTTTTTCTTTTGTTAGTGTGTTTTGTTTCGTTTTTCAAGACAGGGTTTCTCTGTGTAGCTTGGCTGTCCTAGAGATCACTATGTAGACCAGGCTGGCCTTGAATTCACAAAGATCCTCCTGCCTCTGCCTCCCAAGTGCTGGGATTAAGGGCGTGTGCCACCACCGCCCAGCAAGCCCTAATTCTTCTAATGGATCATAACAGTGTTGCTCACGCTGGACAAACCTTACTGTGGGCAGAGCGGGTTGCAGAGAGCTCAGCTTCCCCAGCATGGGAGCCGCAGCATGGACCGTTCAGCATGGAGGTAGAGCAGTCTGCAGAACACCTCATTTGCTGTCCAGCATGCTGCCATTTTTAGAGCCTCCTCAGCCCTTTCTAATTTGAGTGGTGTGACATGTGTTTCCTTTGAGAGGATCAGGATCCATGTTAACGGTTTCCAGACTTGAGATCTACTTTGAGCTCTTCCTGTACTGCCAGATTAAACACTGCTGCCTTCTAGAAATGGGTCTCCTGGACTTTCTTGCCAGGGTGTACTGGGTGGGAAATGATCATTTGTGTCCTCCTGTCTGTTACACCAAGGACTCGCTCTCCTCCTCGTCTGCATCTTCTCTGCTGGCCTTGTGGGAGGACGTAAGTGACTGCAGATGCTCTCAGGGTCGCTCTCAGAGACAGTGTCCTATATACTCTGGTTTCTGAGTCTGTGTCCTTTGATTAACAACTTAGAAAACTGGGCTTTTACGCTGCTAAAAATTACTTTATAGGCTTGCCCTTCGCTTACCAGGTGGTTCACTAACTTGTTTGGCTTGCCTTGTGGGTGACACTCACATTTACTAGCTTTACTCATTCCCTAATTAATGTTCCTGTCCGCAGAGGGTCCGTTTACCAACTCTAGCACTGCAGTGTGCAGTTGTACCTGTGCAGGGTGTGACCCCCCCCCCCAGGACCCGTTCCCCTCTAAACATGGAGTTTACTCAGGGTCTGATCACTGCAGCTATTGGAAGCTGGGGTCCGAATGGCAGCAGGTCAGCTGTAGACGCTTCTCTGCACACTCCCATGCACTTGCTGTGTGCTGGAAGAGTGGCAACCTGTGCCCGTGTGGCACTGTATGTCTCAGGGATAGCCCTGCACAGAGGTTCCCCTCAGATAGCTCATCGTGTGGTGTGCCTGTGAGCATGGAACTGTCAGAGGAAGACCTTCAGCCAAGTGCCAGCTCTAGCCGTCAGGGCTCTGTGGGCAGGATAGAATCGTCTCTTGATTTCTGGAAGGAAGTTAATAAGCATCTGGTCTGAGGACTGCCTGAGGTTGGTATTCCCAGGTCCATAATGTATGTATGTATGTTTTTACTGTGGCCCTTGCTGGCTTAGAACTCTCTGTTTAGACCAGGCTGTCCTTACACTCACAGAAATCTGCCTACAGGATGCTGCCTAACAAGCCCAGGCCCCAGTTCTGACTTTTAAATGGCTGGAGGGAGAGAAGGCTCAAGCTAGGGAGGTGGCCAGGTAATAGGAATTTGCCACTCCCTGGGAGGCAGGATAGCTGTGAATAAACAGGTTCATGGTGAGAGCTGAGCGCAACTAGGATACAGGGGACCCTAGCCCCTGACAGAATACACTGTCCAGGAAAAAATAACATCCTTTTCTTTTCACAGACCAGCTCAGCTAGTGATCAGGAAACACAGGCTTCAAAGCTGGATTTGTCCCCGTCAGTGTCTGTGGCCACAAGCACAGAGCAGCAGGAGGTGAGACTGGGTGCTCTGTGCACCCTAGGGCCTGCTGTGCACCTAGGACCGCTGGCGGGCTCCCTGCCCATCTCTCCCCCTCAGAACTGTGTGAGACCATCATTTGAATGAGGAAAAGGGGACCTTGCCAGGTGTCTCAACAATGTAGTAAATTAGAATGTTAATAATTTATAAATTCTAGAGAGAAACCCCAGGTAGAACCTGGCAGCTAAGCTGAAACTCACCTCTCCACATTTTCTCCTAGGATATGGCTCGGCCCCAGCAGAGGCCGGCTGCTGTGCCGCTGCCCAACACACAGGCCCTCGCCATGACTGGACCAAAGGTAAAGCCTTTCTATCACTGGGTACCCTCTTGGTTTAGAAGATAAATTTTGTACAAAATACCTGTGTGGGTTTTGAACACACAGGGTTTTGAGATAGTCCCTTCCCTCTGTTTCCTTATTAGTCCCTGCTTGGTAGGCAGTGGAGGCTCTCACATCCAGTTGCTTGAGAGCCATATGGTTCCCAGAATTCAACGGAGATGTCCGCAGTGTGGGTTAAAGGGAGCTGTCCGCAGTGTGGGTTAAAGGGGGCTGTCCTCAGTGCCGGTTAAACGGAGCTGTCCGCAGTGCGGATTAAAGGGGGCTGTCCACAGTGCGGGTTAAAGGGAGCTGTCCGCAGTGCGGGTTAAACGGAGCTGTCCGCAGTGCCAGTTAAACGGAGCTGTCCGCAGTGGAGCTGTCTGCAGTGTCAGTTAAGCAGAGCTGTCGCACCATGCAGTTTGAGCCTTGGCTTTTGCGTGAGCATTTCAAGAATGTGGCACCTCGGAGCACTTGTTTGTCTTCACCTTGTTTTCCTTACGAGCCTTGAAGCCCACTGGGTCATTTTAGGTCTTAAGCTTCCCAGTTGCGCAGGCCCTGAGGTTCTAGCTTGGGTGAATTTAGCCTGTATGCCTGGCACAGGCCCTTTTTTAACTTTAGATTCAGACCTGGTTTATTAATGTTTTTCCTTGGAGACCTGAGTATAGTTTGTGCTTTGGCTTTGGGACTTAGGCTCTTGTAAAGTAAGAGTGCTGTCTTATTCACACTTAAGAGACAAATCCCAAAATCCATTTGGTGCTGCTCGTGACCGAAGTAGAACCAGTTGTGAAAGGCAACCCCGGGACCCTCCCCTGCCAGGCTTGTCTGTAATGAAAGTATCTGAAGGAAGCAAGGCTGCCTTTGAGTTCTGGCTTGGCACCTTGAGGTTAGGTGCCACTGATGAAGAACCCATAGCTGGAGAAGCGGAGTTTGTCAGTCGAGAGCAAATTGGCACACTTCTTCTTGGTTCCCAGTCACCTGACTTGTTTTACTTGGTTCCCGCCCCCTGCAGCCCAAAGCACACCAGTTCAGCATCAAGTCCTTCCCCAGCCCCACTCAGTGCAGCCACTGCACGTCCTTGATGGTTGGACTGATCCGGCAGGGCTACGCCTGTGAAGGTGAGTACCAGCCTTCCCGCCAGAGGTCAGGACAGTTATTACACCGCGAGCCAGAAGAGGGAGGTGCACCTGTTAGCAGTTTGGAGCCGACCTGTGGTTTTTACACCTGTCCTTCACAGTGTGTAGATCAAGTTGGCAGGTTACCTGTCAACTGACAGTCAGTATGAAGCTCAACACCTCCACCTGAGAGTGCCTGTAGGCAAACAGCCACAGCCGTTCCACCAGTGGGGAGACACGGAGGAGGGGTCGGAACTTGTCACTGTCATGCTGTGTGGGTTTTTGTGTTTTTGTTTTGTTTTGTTTGAGACAGGGTCTTTCTGTGTTACCCTGGCTGTCCTGGACTCACTTTGTAGACCAGGCTGGCCTCGAACTCACAGAGATCTGCCTGCCTCTGCCTCCTGAGTGCTGGGATTAAAGGTGTGCACCACCACGCCTGGCTTTGTTTTTGACTTTTTAATTAACACATATTTTTGTATGTGAGTGTGTGGCACATGTGCCATGGTCAGAGGACAACTGGAGAGGTTGAGCTCAGTCTGTCAGCCTTGGCAGCAGTCACCTCTACCCACCAACCTTCTCACAGGCCCCAGGGTGTCTAAACCCCACCGTGATTACATTGTGTCTCTTTGATGGCAGTCACTATTTTTAAATTACAAGAAATCCCTCCTGTGCTCTGCTCCATGCTGGGATTTGACTACAGGCTCTTGAGCCAGTTCCGATTGTGATGGCACACCATGAAGACTTTGAGTCCTGGGTCAGAGCTGCCACTGCTCCAAGCACACAGTGGCTGTGCGTGGCTTCTTAGAGACATTCTCGCTGGGTGTCTTAAGTCTTCTGGTTGGCTGTGTGCCACTGTGACCAGTGACCTGCAGTGACCTGTAGGTGACCCAGTGAGCATATCTGGATCTGATTGGCTGCCTTTGTGGAGACTGCCTGTGTGGAGTAATGCCTCACCAGTGTGTGCTCTTATTCAGAGCCCTCTTCATGTGTGGGTGCCATGATATATGTTGAGCGTTTACTCTGTAGCCTTTTGGGGAATTGTTTCCCAAGGACTCTTTGCTGTACTGGACCACTAGTGTGTGGTGAGCTTGTGCTCAGCAGTTCTGCCTCCTTGGCAGCACGTTGTGAGGTGGGATCTTCCTCTTTTTCAGTGTGTGCGTTTTCCTGCCATGTGTCCTGTAAAGACAGCGCCCCCCAAGTGTGCCCCATACCTCCTGAGCAGTCCAAGAGGCCTCTCGGGGTAGACGTGCAGAGGGGCATAGGCACCGCCTACAAGGGTTACGTCAAGGTAGGAGGAGGCAAGCCTCAGCCCAGCGTGGCTCGTTTTCATTAGGTCAGCTCATGGTTTCTCTGCTGAGGTGATCATAGCTCAGCTTTGCTGTGTAAACCAGCTCTCATACCACTCCAGCCACAGAACGAGGGTCTCAGGCACGACTGGTCTTCTGAATGGCCAAGAGCCTGGGAATTGTCAGAGGTGGACAGTCCACCCAGGGTTCCCACAGTAACTTCCTTGGTGTGTGGCCAGTGAACTTAAAATCAAGGTTCCAAAGCCAGGTGGTGCTTGCAAACCATGGTACTTAGGCCTTCCCTGTGTCCTACACAGCGGCAGCCTCCAGGACACAGTGTGATCCTGGGTGGCCAGCATCCCTTGTCCCCTCCTGCTATCAAGCTCCTCCTAGTCAGGCCCTGAGACTCCAGAGCCAGGACTGTCTTGCCCAGACACCAGCTTGTCTACCAGTCTGGGAAGAGGGTTGCTGGGGGAGCAGTCCCTGGGGAACCAGGACAGTCATAGCAGGTGGACACAGGCTGTCAGAAAGGCAGTCTTTGCCTGTGTCACCCAGATCTGGCCCAGGGGAAACATGGTCACTGTTGGTTTGTAGGTCCCAAAGCCCACAGGAGTGAAGAAAGGATGGCAGCGGGCTTACGCAGTGGTCTGTGACTGCAAACTCTTCCTATATGACCTGCCAGAAGGAAAGTCTACCCAGCCTGGTGTCATTGCCAGTCAAGTCTTGGACCTCAGGTGTGTTAAGTGCAGCAAGACACTGCCCTGCTACCAAGCGCCCACCGCCCACAGTGGCAAGACCTGTGCTGTCCTGCTCATTTCTCTCCTTCAGGGAGCTGTGAGAGCACAGATGGGTCACAGCATAGAATGCGCCCAGCAGTGGCATGTGCCACCCTAAGTGGCACTGTGGTCCCTTGCTACATACAGCTGTCTTAGTCACTGTTCTACTGCTGCTCTGAAGAGACACCATGGTCAGGGCAGCTCTTATAAGGAAAGCATCTCGTTGGCTGGCTTACAGCTCAGAGGCTTGGTCCATTATCCTCATGGCAGGGAGCACGGTGACACACGGTGCAGGGACAGTGGCTGAGAGCTACATCCCGATCCAGAAGCAGAGACAGAACAGAGCCGCTGTGGGCTTTAAGGAACCTCCAAGGCTACCCCCAGTGACACACTTCCTAAGTATAAGCATTCAAACATGGCCTGTGGGGACCGTTCTTACTGAAACCACCACCGCAGCCAGGTTCCATTGAGGGTGGAAGGCAGCTCAGCCTGGCACTGCACCCTGAGCTCAGCACCGTCTCCTTCTTGTTGATGCGCTGTTAATGACCCACTGCCTGACAGCACCAAGGACAAGCCAGAAGTGGAATTGGAACTGGGGAACAGTGTGACAGTGCGAGTCAGACAAGGGGCTCTGTTTTCAGTGTGCCCCCATTAAGGCATCAACTGAGTTGTGAAAATGTGGCAGCAGATCAGCAGAGCTTTTCCCATGTGCGTTTCTTTCTTCCAGAGATGAGGAGTTTTCTGTGAGCTCAGTCCTGGCCTCAGATGTCATCCATGCAACACGCCGAGACATTCCGTGTATATTCAGGGTATGTCTTTCTCTCACTCTATTTCTGGTTGTTAGTCACTTTAAAAAATAAACCACATGGAGCTGGAAAGGTGGCTCAGAGGTTGAGAGCACTGGCTGTTCTTCCAGAGGTCCTGAGTTCAATTCCCAGCAACCACATGGTGGCTCACAACCATCTATAATGAAATCTGGTGCCCTTTTCTGGTGTGTAGGTGTACATGCAGGCAGAACACTGTACACATAATAAATAAATCTTTTTTTAAAAACTACACTATTAAAAGACAGCAATTCTTTAAAAAAAGAAAAAAAAACTGTGGGCATAGTGGTGTGCACACCTTTAATCCCAGTACTTGGGAGCCAGAGGCAACAGAACTCAGTGAGTTTCTGGACATCCAGAGCTATACAGTGAGACCCTGTCCGCACACACACCAAAAAGGCAGTTCCCCAAGCATCTCACTACACATCAGCAAGCTCTGGAGAACATCCCAGAAGGGTCTCCTCCTCCTATGTTCTTCTGTGTACCAGGTGCCTGCCTGGCGTAGCTGGCCCTCAGTGGGCACAGCGCCTCCCACACAGCGGGGTTCCCTGAGGAGTCGGCCTGCCGCCTGCTTCCCATGGTGCCCCTCTCTTCACTGACCACCCTCCCTTTCAGTCCTCCCCTGAGCACCTGTCCCACCTCAGCCAGTGTCTCAGCATGAAGAGACGCTTCACGGTGGATCTGGGGTGTATCTTGCTGTAGGGTTCCCTCCTCCCTGGATCCATACTCTCCACTGAGTGAAAGGGGCGATATTTAAACGTTTGTCTGTGTTTCTCTGCCTAGGCTGGAGCCCTCTGCTCCCCCAGTCAGTGTCGTGTACGGGAGCGTCAGAGAATGCATGCTCCTTCCGGTTGTGATGTTTATAGACACGTGTGGTTGCCCACAAAGACAAGTCTAAGAGTTGTTTTCTACTGAATCACACTTTGAATCAGAAACAGCCCTTTTGTATATAATCCAGAAAATCACTACCATTCTGTGATCAAAGTGACAATTACCCTATAGCTGCAGAGCCTCCCCGTTCCTAGTGGTTCCTAGTGGTCCCTAGTAGACAGTTACTGGGGACATGCCCTAAGAGCCACATCATAATCATAGTCAAGTTTTTTTGGAGATAGGGTCTCTCTGGCTGTTGTAGAACTTGCTCTATAGACCAGGCTGGCCTCAAGCTCACAGAGATCCTCCTGCCTCTGCCTCCCAAGTGCTGGGGTCAAAATTATGTGCCACATGTGCCACAGGGCAGGGCAAGAAGGCGAGTTTTAAATGTGCACTTACACATTAGTGTTGACGACTGCAGAATTAACTGCAATCTGGCGGGGAAGGGTCTGTGTGTGCAGCGCTGCCCCTTCCGTTCAGCTGCCCTGCCAGCAGCCTGGGTGCTGGCTCAAGAGATTGGTGGTCTCTGGGGCAACTCAGGGACATTGGCGTGAGCATCTTGCCTTACCATCCCGTCGTGACCTCTGGGGCTAGGCGGTCCCAGCACAGTCCCTTGTTCTGATCCGGCTGGCAGCTCATGGCGTTGTCTTTTGTTTTCTCATGAAGGTGACGGCCTCTCTCTTAGGTTCTCCTTCTAAGAGCAGCTCACTACTCATCCTGACAGAGAACGAGAACGAGAAGAGGAAGTGGGTTGGGATTCTCGAAGGGCTGCAGGCTATCCTCCACAAGAACCGGCTGAGGAGCCAGGCGGTGCACGTCGCCCAGGAGGCCTACGACAGCGCTCTGCCGCTCATCAAGACTGTGCTTGCTGCGGCTATTGTGGGTATGTCTGCAGCGCCTGGCAAGCATGGCTGTGTGGCCCCGCCCATCTGAATGTGTGGGCAGAGTCTCCTGACTGAAGGAGCAGGCTGTGGCTCACAGGACTGTGTGTTGCTTCCCCAGATGGAGACAGGATTGCGGTGGGCCTGGAGGAGGGGCTGTACGTCATTGAGCTCACCCGAGATGGTGAGTAGAAAGCACCGGAGGCCCACGGGCTGCCTCAGAGGCTCAGTGGCGGCACTCGGACTTAGCGCGCCTCAGTGCCAGAGTGTCTGCGGCCCTGGGGTCCGTTTCCAGTGGCTGCAGAAAAGGAAGATCCTGACATGTAAATAGAGTGACAGTGTCAAGATGTTAGGAAAGTCTTAGCAAAAAGTGGAGAAAGAGCCAGGCGGTGATGGCGCACAACTTTAATGCCAGCACTTGGGAGGCAGAGGCAGGTAGATCGCTATGAGTTCGAAGTCAGCCTGGTCTACAGAGTGAGTCCAGGACAGCCAAGCTTACACAGAGAAACCCTGTCTCAAAAAACCAAAACAAAAGATTTATTTATTTACTATGTATAGTGTTTTGCCTGCATGTACACCTGCAGGCCAGAAGAGGGCAGCAGATCTCATTACAGATGGTTGTGAGCCACCATGTGGTTACTGGGAATTGAACTCAGGACCTCTGGAAGAGCAGCCAGCGCTCTTAACCTCTGAACTAGCCCCCCTCCCCCACCCTACCCTCAGGTATTTTTTTAAAATGTGCACTTACTTATTTATGTAATACAGGTTATAAAGTGGCAGGCAGTTAGTTGGTGGGTCCTGGGGCTCAAACTCAGATTTTCTAGTTTGGCAGCAAGAACTTATACCTACCGAACCATCTTGCCAGCTTATTTGTTTTTGAGACATAGCCCTGACCATCCTGGAATTCACCCTGTAGAGCAAGGTGACTGGTAACACAGAGATCTGCCTCCCTCTGCTTCCTGGGTTCTGGGGTTAAAGGCATGTGCTTCCATTGAGTCCTTTAAAGAGAATGGGATGGGTGGGTCTCCAAGCCTCTCAGGAGAACCCCGCAATGCAGGTGTACTGAGACATAGCAGGGCTCCTGTGTTCCTCCTCTGCGGGCCAGGGAAGGTGGCTTTCCCTGCCTCTCCCACTCCGAAGCCCTTTCTTCCTGTGGAGTGAGAGTGAGCCAGAGCATGCATGTGGGCAGCTGAGTCCTTCAAGCTCCAGACCAGGGAAGGAGTGGAGCTTCCAAGCCAGCTAGTGTCCTAGTTGGAGTGAGATGAGACTGGGGGATTCCAGCTGCAGCTCCCAGGACCCTACTGTGCTGTAAGTATCCAGCTAGGGCCTGCACAAAGTGAGCACAGGACAGGCAGTGGCAGGACCAGGTTGTCAGGAAGCGGAGACCAGGCTGCCACTGTGTCTCTGTTAGAGGCGTTTGCAACATTGGTTCTGGGGCGGATTGTTGGGGGACCCAAGGGCCGTGTCAGCCAGAGCAAGTCACCTGCATCCTCTGGCCACAGTGATCGTCCGTGCTGCTGACTGCAAGAAGGTGTACCAGATCGAACTGGCGCCCAAGGAGAAAATCATCCTCCTCCTCTGTGGCCGGAACCGCCACGTGCACCTCTACCCCTGGTCCTCCTTTGATGGAGCGGAAGCAAGCAACTTTGATATCAAGCTCCCAGAAACGAAGGGCTGCCAGCTCATAGCGACAGGGACACTGAGGAAGAGCTCAGCCACCTGCCTGTTTGTCGCCGTGAAGCGACTGATCCTTTGCTACGAGATCCAGAGAACTAAGCCTTTCCACAGGAAGTTCAGTGAGCTGGTGGCCCCGGGCCACGTGCAGTGGATGGCCGTGTTCAAGGACAGGCTCTGTGTTGGCTACCCTTCTGGATTCTCTCTGTTGAGCATCCAGGGGGACGGGCAGCCTTTAGACCTGGTAAATCCCACTGACCCCTCGCTTGCGTTCCTCTCACAGCAGTCTTTCGATGCCCTTTGTGCTGTGGAGCTCAAAAGTGAGGAGTACCTGCTTTGCTTCAGCCACATGGGACTGTACGTGGACCCTCAAGGCCGGAGGTCACGCATGCAGGAGCTCATGTGGCCTGCGGCTCCTGTCGCCTGTAGTATGTATATGTTTTTCTGTTGCCATATCACTGTTGCTGCTTCTCACATGGACAGTCGGCATGTGTTCTGTTTGCTTTGGTTTGTCACCCAGTCCCTGAGCTGAGAGTTAAGGAGGGGTGTGTGCAGGCCAGGTGCTGTGCTACAGCAGTGTTGGGCTGCAGTGTGGTATTGGCCAGCCACCTCACCCCCAGGACCCTGCCTGTTCCTCCACTGTGTGACAGCAAGGAAGAAAGGTAGTGGATGGGGAAAGGACCTGGAGTCTTATTTAAGAAGGCATCCCATAGTAGATGACATCACAGGGCAGCATATAGGGTCGAGTTTGAGCCCCATGCAGGCCGGAGCCTGCTGGTCTTTAATGCACTTGCTGTGAGAGCCGTCCTGGAGAAGAGTGAGGCCGGGAGAACTAAATGCGTCTGGCGTCTGGGCTCAACAGTGCTGCCGGCCAGCTTGCCACTCCGTTGCTTTTGAAGGCCCTAAGCCTTTCCACCCTGCCCAGCCAGCATGGATTTGAGGTCAGCAGCAAGGAGTCCACAGCCAGCAAAGCACAGGCTGGTTTTGGCTCCTCTGGGGTTGGTGGGATAGGCTGTGGTATCATGTTCCCCTAATGGCGGACAAGTAAAACATGTAGGCCGCCTCCTCACTGGTCTGGCCAAGCTAGACAGCCAGGGCTGTCAAAGCTGATAGCCCAGTCTGTGGTGGCAGTGCTCTCAGTCCCCTCCCTCTCTCCTTGGGAGCCCGAGCGGCGGGACGGCCAGCCTTGTGACTCCTGTCCCTGCCCCTGCAGGCAGCCAGCGCAGCACTCTAAGCCGTGCACTCCGTACTTGGGATTTCACTCTCGGTCTGGAGTTGGAAAGGGCCCACGTCCCTAAGTGCAGGTCCCATTGGCACAGATCACGAGCGTGGAAACCCAGTGTTCTGCCTCCCACTTCTGTGGTTTTTCCTTCTCAGCCCCGCATGTAACAGATCCCTGTCAGCTTTAGGAAGTTAAGGGACTTTGAAGGGGACACAGTATTCCTGTCCGTGATGCCTCCTGGTCCAGTCTGAGGAGGCGGAGAGCCTGTAGCCTGAGGTCTGCCCAGCTCCAAAGCACACACACCCTCCAAACACTTCAGCTTGAACTTCGCCTGTGTTGACGAATCAGAAGTCCCCCATATATTCAGCAAGAAAGAGTGCTTGCCTAGTGTTCCCGTGTGGAGAATTTTCATCTGAGAGATGGCCGAGGACCAGCCTCTGCACATGGCACTCAAAAATAGCACCCACCCCACCCCCACGTGTCTGAAATGCCCCTGCTAGACAGGTTTGGTGGCCAGTTCCCGCATCTTATCCTGCCTAGGCTGACTACAGGCTGCTTGGTCACACAGCCTCAGTGCGTGCTGGCGTCATCATTAGCCCGGCCTCAGTGCAGAGTGCTCTAGTGCTCCATGGGGCCTCTCGGGGTCTAAGGCCTGCCACGACCATAAAGGAAGGCCCTGGATTGTATGTGAGGACACTGAAGGTTCCTGGTGGTTGCCAGGCCATCTGCAGTAGCAGAGCCCGGGGGAAGTGGACATCCACTCCTTGTGTCTGGCAGGCCATTCAGATGGGCTTTGGGTATCTCCTTCAACCTGGCGTGCTTGGAGGCAGCGGGCCGAGGGCACGTCCCTGCAGTGTACCAGGTCAGTTGTCACAGTGTTTCTTAGAGGAGGGGACTCCATCCCAAGATGCTCCTCATCTGAGTGTGGGTTCAGAGCAGATTGCTAGCATGAGGCCCAGCACTCCCTACAGGATAAGTAGTCCCAGTGTCTCTAATGTGAAACAGGCAGAGCCAGGTCATGCCCCAGAGCTAGTGTGGGTCTTAGAAATACTCACCCAGAAACCTGGCTTCTTTCTGTCCTTTTAGAAGGCTTCGGGCACTGGAGAGGTGGCTCAGTGGTTAAGAGCACTGGCTGCTGTCCCAGGAGCTGGGACTCAATTCCCAGCGCCCACATGGCAGCTCACAACCGTCTGTAAGTGCAGTCCCGGGGGGTCCAGTGTTCTGTTACTAGTCTTCTTGGGCACTGTGTGCACATGGTGCACAGACAGACATGTAGCTCAAACATCCATGCATATAAAAGAAGGAAAAAGTGAGAAAAACATTAGGAGCTTTGCCTGGCAGCGTAGAACAGGCAGTCCCTGGCTGAACTCAACAGGTGTTGAGCTTTGCTGGGCTTGTTTCTGATAAGAGAGCTGAGTTGAGGGACGTCAGCATTTTGCTGTAGTATGGGAAATAGACCCTGGTTGTGGTAACGGGGGGATACCACAGTTAAACACATGTGACCTTCACATGAAAGTGACTTCTGGCATGGGAGCCCCACCGCAGGTGGTGCTGAGTCCCTGCTCCTCACCAGTGCCTTGGTGGCCCTAAGAGAGGGCAGGCGAGGGTGGAGCCTGTGCTTACTTGCTCTGCTTCGTCTGCACCAGGTTGCAGCTCCTCCCACGTTACAGTGTACAGCGAGTACGGGGTGGATGTGTTTGACGTGCGCACTATGGAGTGGGTGCAGACCATCGGCCTGCGGAGGGTAAGAGCATGGTGGCCCCCCAAGGGCAGCTGCCCCCTCCCCCATCTCCTGGTGCCACGTGTGATGGGGCTTCTCTGCTCCTTCACAGATACGACCTTTGAACTCTGATGGCAGCCTCAACCTGCTTGGCTGTGAGCACCCACGCCTCATCTACTTCAAGAACAAGCTCTCAGGTGAGCTTCCTCGCAGGTGGGAAGAAGGAAGGCGGTGACCTCGGGTGCCACAGGTTTGCTGGTCGGCCTTAGTTGATCATTTGCGGCCTATGTGGCTGCCCCTGCACGCAGCAGCCGTAGTGACTGTTCCCCTACAGGAGCTGTTCTCAATGTGCCCGACACCTCGGACAACAGCAAGAAGCAGATGCTACGGACTCGGAGCAAGCGGCGGTTTGTCTTCAAGGTTCCGGAGGAAGAAAGGCTACAGCAGCGGCGGTAAGGGCGGGTCCCCCTGGCTCAGGTACCTGAGTCCACGTGAGCGTACAGGGAAGGGCTTGCTGGAACCAGAGGATGGTTCCAGATTCCTGAATCTCACATGTGTACCTTTTTGCAGAGAGATGCTCAGAGACCCAGAATTGAGATCCAAAATGATATCCAACCCGACCAACTTCAATCATGTGGCTCACATGGGCCCTGGGGATGGGATGCAGGTACTCATGGATCTGCCTCTGGTAAGTGCTCAGCCAGGTGTGCGCAGGCGCACTACTGACACAGTGGTGGGTGTCTGTACTAGTGTCCCTTAGGAAACAGCTGTCAAGAAAGGGGTTTCTGGCTCCTTGTGTGATATGACAGCTTTTGTCTTTATTTTAAACAGTACACTTTCTGTAAGTTTTTTTCTACAGTTGCCGTAGCTAGTCCTTAGCTCAGAAGCATTGGTGGTGTAGCAGGGAACACAACCGCCTGCCACTCTTAGCTCCCACTGATCAGAAGCCATATCGGGGGACCGCAGCCGGCCTGTTGGTTGCCATGCCATCATGGTGGTCCCCGTCTGTGTTCACGTGCCACTCTCATGTGCAACTCTTCCCTCAGAGTGCAGCATCCGCTCCCCAGGAGGAGAAACAGGGCCCTGCCCCTGCAGGCCTCCCTCGGCAGCCCCCGCCCAGGAACAAGCCCTACATCTCCTGGCCCTCATCAGGTACCACGGAGGGATTGGCGCTGGGGCAGCGACTCCACTTTCCCTGTTCTCCGCCTCTTCCTGAGGTCACAGTGTCCTTGTCCTTAGGTGGGTCTGAGCCTGGAGTGAGTGTGCCTCTGAGGAGCATGTCGGATCCCGACCAGGATTTTGACAAAGAGGTATGTGTTGCTCTAGTGCAGAAAGGTGTGGCCACACGGGGCTGACAGAGTGGGGTCAGCAGTTCTTATGTGGGGGAAAGTACCTCATTACCTGTCACCCCAGCACCAGCTGGCCATGAACTGTAACAAGGAAGCCAACACACCTGGGAGTGCAGAGTCTGGATCCCTCTGGAGCTCTGCACAGCCTGAGCACTGTGCAGCACTGGGCACAGACCCCAGCAACACTGGGCAGCCCAAGGTGGCCAGGTACCCACCTTGAGTCATGGATCCCCCTGCAGCAGTGTAACCAAGGTTGTGGGGTCACCAGGCACACGCCCCACCTAGGGGTAAGGATTTCCCTTAGAGTTGAGCCAGGTTCTGCCAGAGGCGCCCTCCTTCTGAACCTCTTTTTTCTCTGAGGCAGGTTCACACAGCTCAGGCTGGCCTCCAGCTGACTGTAGTTGGGAATGACCTTGACCCCTGCTTGTCCAGGACAAAGCAGGACTGTGGTGTGTGTGGTCCCATGCCCTGCTGCATAGACGGCTGTGCCTAACAAACTGGCCCCTCCCCAGGCAGGGGCCTCCTAAGGCCTGTGCGTCACCATCTTCTTCCATGCTCTGGTTACAGGCGCACACCACCACACTTCCCTTCCCTCTGGACTTGATGTAGTTGGATGTTTTGTTGGTTTTTATGCAGGGTCTCACCGGGTAGCCTGCTCTGGCCTGGAACTCAGATGTTGACCAAACCTAGAGTTCACTGCAATCTGTCAGCCTTTGCCTCCTGAGTGCTGACTGGAGGTGGCCACCACGTGGACCCTGCTTGTCTTTGCTTTTCCTGACAGGGTCTCAGTCCATTGCACGCTGGCTCTGTGGAGTCCTCCCACAGCCTCCACTACCCTTCCATCTAGCCTTTCTGTGTGCTCTTGTCCTGGAGAGCCATCTGGTCACCTGTGCTGCTTCCTTGTAGAGCACTTGCTGTGAGGGTATGAGAAGGCAGCAGTGGCCCTGCCTCGGCTCCTCTCTGTGGAATGAGAGCAGATGAAACAGGACTTGTCTAGCGCCTGAGGAACTGCGAGTCTGTACGCTTTAGGGTCTTTCTGGAAAGAGGAGCTGGCCTCTTACCCACTGAGCCACCCAGCATGAACGTGGTGATTGACATGGCCACTTTCCTGCTCCCTCCACAGCCCTGAGGCTCACCATGCCAGCCACCTTCTTCTCCCTGGTGAAGGGACCTCCTTCCATCTTTCCACACCTGTGGCAAGCATGCTGGGTGACGCACTAGATTTCTCTAGTGTGCTTTCTGAAGTCAGTCTTTAAATGTGGGGGGTTTTGTTGTTTTGTTTTTGTTTGTTTGGTTTTTCGAGACAAGGTTTCTCTGTGTATCCTTGGCTGTCCAGGACTTACTTTGTAGACCAGGCTGGCCTTGAACTCACAGTGATCCGCCTGCCTCTGCCTCCCAAGTGCTGGGATTAATGTGGTTTTGTCTTTTATGTGTGTGGGTTTGCCTGCCTGTATGTCTGTGTACCATGGGTATGCCTGGTGTTCAAAGAGGCCAGAAGAGGGTGCCAGATTCCCCTGGAACTGGAGTTACGGATGATTGTGAGACATCCGTGGGTGCTGGGTACCAAACCTGGGTCCTCTACAAGAGCTGCTGAGCCGTCTCTCCAGCCCCATGTTTCACATTCTTTGTGCTGCCCTTTGGCATGTAAAAGTTACTTATTTTGACAAAACCTGATTGTCTCTGTTACACATGTGTTCTTAGCAGTTCTCGAGACTCTAGACCTGTTTTAGTTGTGTGTGTGTGTGTGTGTAGTGTATGCCGTGTGTTGCGGTCTTTTCTTGTCCATTGGATGATCTTGACAGCCTTGTTGAAAGTATTGAAATTTCGTGGCTGTGTCTGCCCCTATTTCAACCCCACACTGTTGCTTTGTACTAGACTGAATCAGAAACAGACAAATCCTGGGAATTGAACCCTCTACTGCTGAGCCTCAACTCCAGCTCACTTTGTTTTTTATTGTGACAAAGCATGAGTTTCCAGGATGCTTTGAGCTTCTCTGGCACAGCCTCCCAAGTAACCAGGATGATAGAATGGTTGGAGTCACCAGGCCCAGCTTCTGTTTGATAGTGGAAATTCAGGAGGTTACACTGAGTCAGTAGACCACTTTAGGGATTGGTACCATCTTGATAATTCAGTCTGTGAACATGGGGCCTTTGTATTTGAGTCTCCTGTATTGTTGCTTGCGTGATCTATAGGCTAGATCCTAGAGGCAGTTATGAGCTGCTTAATGTGGGTACTGGGAATTGAACCTGGGTTCTCAAAAGAGTAGTATGCACTCTGAACTGCTGAGTCATCTCACCAGCCCCTTAAGTAGCAGTTTATAGTGTACAAGTCTTTCACCTCCATTGTTTTTAAAAGATTTACTCTTTAAGTATACAGTGTTTTGCCTGCATGTACACCTGCAGGCCAGAAGAGGGCACCAGATCTCATTATAGATGGTTGTGACCACCATGTGGTTGCCTGGAATTGAACTCAGGACCTTTGGGAAAGCAGACAGTGCTCTTAACCTCTAGCCATCTCTCCAGCCCTCACCTCCATTTCTAAGGTTATTTTTGATGGTATTATAAATGGAGTTGTCGTCTGTTGCTGCTAACCCTGAGCCTGCTGTATTTACTTGTAGCTCGGTTTACTCCAAATGTTGTATGTGACTTCTTTGGACTTCGTGTACAGAGTCATGTCACTGTGAATAGTGTTATGTCCCTTCCTGTGCAGTGTTGAACTGCGACAGTAAACAGGTCTCATCCCAGTGTTGACACCTGTGGGCTTGTGTGACAGCCTTTGGCCCCGATGTTTATTCCTAGAGTCCCTGCTTGGCTCGAGGTTGTTGGTTCCTTCTCTTGTATAGGAGTCAGTTCTGAGTGCTGGGGCAGTGGCTGATGTGGTCTCACCTGCCACCTAAGGGGCATGTGCAGGGTGTGCACGCAGGCAAGGGCAAAGGGCATCAACTGTTGTCACATTTTCTCTTTACAGCCTGACTCCGATTCTACCAAACACTCAACTCCATCCAATAGCTCCAACCCTAGTGGCCCCCCAAGCCCCAACTCTCCCCATCGGAGCCAGCTCCCTATGGAAGGCCTGGACCAACCAGCCTGTGATGCCTGAGGCTGCCAGCATAGCACCGTGGGGCCAGGAAGCCCAAATGGCCCCACCACCAGTGCCAAGACTGAGCTGACCCTCCAGTGTTGTCCACGGAAATGTAGAATCAGTTTGTAGATAGATAAAATAATCTTTATTATAATGATGAGTTTTGTGCCACGTTGTTGGTGGCAACCGACCAGATGTGTTTGTCTGCACAGCCGCAAGGCAGCACTGTTCCGTTTGCACATGAAGGGCCAGCACTCACCTCTCCCACCAGGACCACCAGGCCCAGACCAGGCTTCCCAGCAGACGCTGGGGGTGTAGCCTCAGACTTCCCTCTCTCCTGAACTGTCTCTAGGACCTTCAAAGACTAAAGTTGTCACCATTCCAGTGTCACAGAGGCTTGTTTGTGGCCTTCCCATTCACTTAGCCCTGACACAGGCCGCTGCAGCAATCCTGCTGGCCGCCTGTGTCCCTGTGTCCGTCCATTCTGGGCCACAGCCATGAGATGCCCCCTGTGAAGGCAGCCGTGTACTGGCTCCCACTGCGCCTGCAGCCTGCCACAGGCCAGCACACACCTGGGGCAGGCAAGCCCATGGCCTGCTGAATTCAGAGGAGCCTGGGGAGCCATGCCCAGGCCCTGGGACATCCCCCCACCCCATCTCCCTCCGCCCCCCGCATGGAGCCTCTGGGCTTAGTAGCCCGGTCAGTCGTATAGAGTCACCAACACTTCTGCACATCAGCCCACACTGCAGGCCCAGGAACGCCACATGTAGTAACCTCATCCCTCCATGTGTCCTGTGTTGAGTGATCAGGTCTGTGGCCCAGCCCTTGAAGGCTTGTGACTATCTGGCAGCAGATGTGCCTTGTCCTCATCCTGGACAGGCCTCCCTTCCCCATTGGCGTGCTTGGTGATGCAATTCAGGGTGTGCACTTGGCCTAGTTGGCACTGAGGGTCGTGACACTGCTGGCCATGGCTGCATGTCACACCCAGCTCCTGCCTGCCTGCCCCATCCACCCTCCCCGGCTTCGTGCCGGGGCAGGCACCTGCTGGGGGTTCTGGTTTTTACTTTTTTAATGTAAGTCTGAGTCTTTGTAATTATTGAATTGTGAGAACATTTTTGAACAATTTACCTGTCAATAAAGCAGAAGGCGGCAGTTTTAAAGTTCTCAGTTGTTTGAGGGTGATGTTGCCCATTGTGCCCCACAAGTAAGCCTCCCTCTAAGACGATTAGGGACACACATGCCACCTGCATCCAGAGCGTGAGCTGCACCTTCACCTACTGAGGCCCACGGGGCACGTCACCCGTACCATGACAGGCAGGTCTGCCCAGAGGCTTTTGCCAGGCTTGTCGGGTCGCACTAAGAAGCCGCTGCAAAAAGAAAACCTGGCGTGTCAGCCTGGGCAGAAGCCGCTCACACTCAAGGGACAGGGATGGGAGGACGGCCTGTCCCTGAGCCCAGCGGAGCAGTGCATAGACACACCGAGGCCTGGCCAGCAGGACCTGCCCCACGAGCCAGCTTTCCTGAGGACCGAGGGTGTCTGCCACTCACCGAGGGCTCCAATAAGGCCTAGGAATGAGAACAATAAGGCCAGTTGGCACCTACTTAAGGCAGGCAGGGGCTCTGAGCTCACTCCCTGACAAAACATTAGACCAAGAATTAACCATCTGGAGCCCTGCGGAGGTGCTGCGTCCTTTAATCCCAGCACTCAGGAGGCAGAGACCTCTGAGTTAGGGCACCCGGGTCTACAGAGTAAGTTCCAGGACAACCAAGGCTGCACAAGGAAACCTGGTCTCCAAAGATCTACAGTGGGTGGGAGACATTCAGGAGAACAGACAACCAGAGCACAGAGAAAACCAAAGGTGGCAGCTTCGCGATGGCAGAGGCCAGTCCTGGGCCAGCAGACCGAGGAAGCCAGCCAGGAAGCAGCCCCTCCAGCCTCTGCCTCAGCTCCTGCCTCCAGTGCTGCCCTGTTTGAGTTCCTGTCCTAATTTCCTTCAGTGATTAAACAGTCTTGTGGAAGCATAAACCAGACAAACCCTGTCCTCCCCAATTTGTGTGGCACTGCTGGCACTGTCAGCCTCGGGCCCCTGCCTCAGGCCACCTGAGGAGGACACGCCCTAAAGCTGGGAGATGGGCTAACTAGGCTCTGGCTTGGGCGTTGTCCTCTGCTCCATGCTGGTCCTGCTTAGATACCTGCCCCATACTTTGCAGTTCTCACAGTGCCTTCCGGCAACACGCTGGCCCCTCAGGGAGCCCCCTTCCCTTCCTGTCTGCCTGCTAGCCCTCCGTCAACACCAGCTGCTGCTTGCTGAGAGAGGTTAGTCTAGGGAGTGCTGGGCCACTTCAGTGGGCTGTGGTCCCCCAGAGCTGCAGGCTGAAATGACCCACTGGGTCCATGCAGCGCTTGGGTGGAACCTTTCCAGCATCATCCCTAACTATGTGGCATAAGAAAAGGCCTAAATGTGCATTTTCTTGTTAGGTCTGAGCCAAGGCAGTCCAGATAAAAGTGGTGTCTTAGGGTTTCTATCACTGTAGTGAGACACCATGACCATGACAACGCTTACAAAGGAAAACATTTCATTGGGTCCAGCTTATAGTTGAGAGGTTTGGTCCATTACCATGACAGGAAGCATGGCAGCGTGCAGGCAGACACGGTGCTGCAGAGGGAGCTGCTCCTCAGGCAGCAGCAGGAGCCTGGGCCGCAGCAGGCCTAGCTGGAGCATATGAGACCTCACAGCCCCGCCCCCACAGTGCCACACTTCCTCCAGCAAACCACACCACCTAAGAGTGCCACTTCCTTTGGGCCAAGCATTTCCACACACGAGTCTGTGGGGGCACATTCCAGTTCAAACCGCAGGTGGACTGTCTAAATCCTTGTGGGTGGGACAGGCCAGTGACCAGTTAGAACCTCGGTTAGACCGTGAGAATGGAAGCTCTGGCCCCTGAGGCTGGACGTGAGATTGAGAAGCAGGAAGTCTCATCACTGATGGAGTGGCTGGGATCAGTGTGAGGTCCCTCCCAGATGGCTTCTAGAAAGAAAAACTCTAAACCATCGTTTGATTTTCCTCCCATAAGGCTCTGGAGTGTTAATCAAGCCAAACACGTGATGTGCCATATCTGGGCAGCATTTTTTCTCATCAAGAAGCTAGTGAAGGGTGCTGGAGAGATGGCTCATCCAGAGGTCCTGAGTTCAATTCCCAGCAACCACATGATGGCTCACAACCATCTATAATGAGATCTGGTGCCCTCTTCTGGCCTGCAGGTATACATGCAGGCAGAATACTGTATACATAATAATAAACAAATCTTTTTTAAAATGAAAAAAAAAGCTAGTTAGTGAGAAATAGTTGTCTAAAAATTGTCTGATAAAGCTAGGCATGGTGGCACACGCCTTTGACCCCAGCACCTCAGAGGCAGAGGTGGCAGAGCGCTGTGAGTTCAAGACCAGCCTAGGCTACAAAGTGAGTCCAGGACAGCCAGGGCTACACAGAGAAACCCTGTCCAAAAGGGGGGAAATCTGATACGGATTTAAGGATATGTCTAAGGAACGTGATCTTTGACTATTAAACACACCCAGGAAGCACACATGGGAATCTTGAGTTCAAGGCTATATAGCTAGTTCTGGGCCAGCCAGGGCTACATAGTGAGACCCTGTGGGGGCAGGGGGGGAGAGACAAAACCAACAACATGCTAGTCTTTGGTTACACTTTACTGCTGGGTGTGTAAGAATAATTTTATTCTTCTGGCTCAATTGTTGTCTGGGAGGTTTACTACCTCCTCCTGCTAATCTCTAGTCCTAGCCCTGGAAGCTTCTAGCCTCCCTACAATCTAACCTAGGCCTAGAATGTTTTCAGCCCCTGAGACTTAGTGCTTAATAAGCTCATCCTTTCTGGTTCCTACAGAGCTCTGGGCTGGCTGGTCAACGCAGCGGTTCTGGCTCAAACTCCTCCCAGCTGCTTTATTTAGTGTAGCTTCTCCCTGCCCCGGATTGCTCTGCTTGGCCTCAAACTAACTCAGTCATGTGCACTAATCTCCTGGCTTGTTCCATCTTCACCTGGTCCTTAGGGTTCACTTACTTTTGAGAGAAACCCTGGCTTCCCCAGCCTTGCTTTTGGCCCTTGCTCCATCTGCTGTGGCATCTCTTGAAGTGTAGAGGAAATCACCTCTGCACTGAACTTCCTGTTTCTATGTTGGGCACTAGTGAGAGCTCTCCAGGTGGGGTCTCCATTCCTCCCTGAACAAGAGAACAGGTGATTCCCCTTAGCCCTTCCCTAAAGCCCTCTGGAGGACCCTGACCTTGGAGGGAAAGAGTTAACTCTTCTCCCTTTTGATTCCTCTGATAATGAGGGCATAGGCCTCCAGGTGTGGTTATTGGGCACCCAGAAGGTCAGTTACACCAATACTTTATTTTTAGTTTTTTGAGACAGAGTTTCTGTGTGTAGCCTTGGCTGTCCTGCTCTCACTCTGTAGACCTGGCTGGCCTCGAACTCACAGCGATCCGCCTGCCTCTGCCTCCCAAGTGCTGGGATTAAAGGTGTACATCACACACCTTTAATAAATAAATAATAAAGCTTAGGAAAAAAATCAAACTCTTAAATAGACTTGAATTATACATTTTGTTCTTTAAGCCAGTCCTTATAATTGTTATGAAGAATATAGACCATTAACTCCATTGATTTAAGCAGAGGGTCAACATCAACACATTGGACTTTTTAGATCTTTTACAAACCTTAGGCAACTTGCTCAAGTTTGTAACCTGCTTACCTCATCTCTTTCTGTCTTAGTTAGGGTACTGTTGTGTGGCATATGCAAATTCCTCAGGAAGGAAGTCAGAACAGGATCCCGGAAGCAGGAGCTGAACCCGAGGCCATGGAGGGGTGCTGGTTACTGGCTTGCTGGGCCTGTTTCTTATAGAATCAAGGACCATCAGCTCAGGCACCACCCACAATGGGCTGGCCCACCCCCATCAGTCACTGATTAAGAGAATGCCCTCCAGGCTTGCCTACAGCCAGATCTTAGGGAGGTGTTTCCTCAGTTGTGGTTCCTTCCTTTTAAATGACTCCAGCTTGTCGAGTTGACATAAAACTAGCCAGCATATTTCTCACTCTGGGAGACACCCAGCCACCTTGCTTGAGCTGTGGCAGTCGGCGAGCCCACCAGGCTGATCACAGCAGACGCCGTGGCAGTTCTCTGGCTTGGAAGACAGTGCCTTCTAACCCCACCTTAAACAAAATCCAATCCAGACTACACGCATGTGCATGTTAAACTGTGGGGCTTGGTAAGGTCCCAGGTGCCCTACAGAAGACACAGGACCATCTAATACAGCGTGGGGAGGGCGATGCTGGAACCTTGCCTTTGGTTTTCAGCATGAGGACCATGTACAACCAGCTGCTGCTGTTGCCATCTGGAGAGCTTTTTCCTCTCTCCTTTTTTTTTTTTTTTTTTTTTTTGAGTGAGATAAATAACACCCATGGTGCCTGTACTCTTTGGTTCTTCCGCTGTCCCTTCTTGCTGTCACAGAGTCAGGGGCCAGCCTGGCTTTGGAGGACATTTGTGAGGGCCAGATCCATCTCCAGAGCCAGCTTCTCAGGGAGACTAAACAGCACATAATTTACCCAAAAGGGCTGTTTGTTTCTCTATAAAACTGATCCCAGAGGTTTTCAAGTCCAGTGAGAACTGGCTGGACCCAAAGCACCTGCCCTCATAACCAGTACAGACCCGTCGAGCCAGTCTCATCCATCACTTGGCCACACACTGGGAACGGGGACTGGCAAGAAACAAGACATTTTTCTTTCCTTTGAGAGTCTTTAAACATTATGTTCATGGGTGCGTGGCAGTGAACGCCCTGATCAAGGAAGGTCAAACTGACAGAGATATCTGCCTTTGCGGGCATCTAACCTGAGACCACCCATGGCTACCCTTGAAAGCCTCTGCCCACAGTCGGTCCCAACAAATGGAAGAAGATGACATGAAAGTCTCTGTAGTGCTGGGTTTTCTTTCTGCTCTGCTAAGCAGAAGGCTCTGAACACAGGTGAGTCAGAATCCTCCCATGGCCTGCAAGGGATTTGGAGACATGACTTCAACAAAAGAAAAAGTCAAGGTGTAGGGGTGTGTGTGTGTGTGTGTGTGTGTGTGTGTGTGTGTGTGTGTGTGTGTGTGTATGTGTATCTAGTTAGGTAAAGGTGTGTATGTGCCTAATTGTGTATATATACGGATGTATCTAAATAGGTGTAGGGGGGGTTGTGTGATTCTGCCCTGAGGGGCTGGAGAGATGGCTCAGAGGTTAAGAGCACTGGCTGCTCTTCCAAAGGTCCCGAGTTCAATTCCCAGCACCCACAGGGTGGCTCACGACCGTCTATAATGTGATCAACTGCCCTCTTCTGGCCTGCAGGCTTACATGCAGGCAAAGCACTATATACACATAATAAATACATCTTTAAAAAAAAATCTGTCCTGAGTTTGGGAAGCCAGCTGAGTGGTGACTTTGGAGGAATCTTGGGACCATCTGCAGCCAGGTGAAGGTTGAAAGAGACTAGCCAGGAGTGGGCCTGTAGCCCCAGCAGGGCAGGCAGATCGCTGTGAGTCTGAGGCCAGCCTGGTATACAAAGTGAGTCAAGGACAGCGAGGGCTTCACAGAGAAACCCTCAAACAAACAAAGACAGGAGACTGGGTCAGGGTTGCTCCTTCCTACCCACCAACCCTAGTCCGCGTGGTGGGCGGCTTCAGCAGTCAGCCTCTGTTGTCCCGAGGAGGAACTGAACTAAGCAGTGGTGTTTTTGCGCCTCCCCAGTGCCTCAGTCCCTCCCTGCTGTTCCGTGGCTCCTGCCCGGTGCCTCAGTCCCTCCCTGCTGTTCCGTGGCTCCTGCCCGGTGCCTCAGTCCCTCCGGTCAGTTCCATGGTTCCCTCCTTGAGTCTTTCTTGGACCTGCATCACCCTCTTGGCCTTCCCTGCAGGGACTAGGGCCCAGGACCCTAGACGTTTCACGTCAGTGATGTCAGCTCTCCTCCTTTAAGCCATGTGCGCTCAGAGGGAGCAGAGCCCCTTCACCTTTGCTAACAACCGTCCACGTGTGGACAGAGGTGCGCTGGAACATCTGGACCTTGCCTTCCTCTGTAGAGGCCTGTGTCCTCCTTTCCTCAGTATCTACCATGAGTGGAGGCGGAGCCGTCCTTGTTTAGGTCAGGGTTAGGCAGCCATGTTGGTGAGTCCTCATGCCTGCAGCTTGGGACATTTCTAGGGGACACAAAGACAGCAAACTGTCCACACCTTTGGCTCTTAGAATCTTCCTGCTGCTCTTGCTCTTTCCCAGTGGTCCTTGGGTACAGGAGTTGTGTTGTACATGAGGCAGTTAGCCTGGGCTCATAACTCTTGTTTTGATTGGTTGTAGTTTTCTGTAATGGGCTCCACCAACAGACGTGCTGACGTGGGTGGGGCGTGTTGGGGAGCTCAAGCCTAGACCGGGCACTACAGACAGCTGAGGGATGCTGAGTGTAGGAGAAATAGTCTTCCAAGAAAAGAGCTCACCGACTGATTGCCCAGCACCAAATGGTCAGCCCTGAAACCATGCATACATGCAAGTAGCATTGTAAAGACTGAGTAGGCTGTGTATATGTATTTAGGAACACACTCATGCGCACACACACACACACACCAAACATACATTCAACAGTAATTAAAAAGAAGCCATAAATATGAAAAAGCAAAGGGTGGGGCCACATGGGAGGGCTTTTGAGGGAAGACAGGAAAGGGCGAAAGAATACAATTATCTCAAAAAATTACTTTTTTTTTAATTAAAGAAAGAGCTGGATATGGTGGCGCACGCCTTTAATCCCAGCACTAGGGAGGCAGAGGCAGGCAGATCGCTGTGAGTTCGAGGCCAGCCTGGTCTACAAAGGGAGTCCAGGATAGCCAAGGTAACATAGAGAAACTCTGTATCGGGAAGAAAAGAGAGACAGAGACAGAGAGAAGGGGAGCCTGCTTGTAAGAGCCGTCCTATGTGACTCTGTGACCTAACGAATAAAGCACCATTCACAACAACCTCTGGAGTAAGCGGTCCTTTAACACCCTCCCTTTTTTTTTTTGGTTTTCGAGACAGGGTTTCTCTGTGTGTGCCACCATGGAAGGGCCATTTGCAAGGTCACAACTGTGATCCCCAGACAGTCTAGCTGCTCCTGCCACCTTGGCCCCTGCCTCAGAGTTCACGTCAAACATTCTTACCTCAGGAAAGCTCCGAAGGGGAGAGAGGACAAGTTTCCAGCAGCTGTGTAGTTCCTGACACGTAGTCAAAGGCTGTGAGCTGTGCCAGCACCCAGCAAAGCTTTGCTTTGAAGAACCTTCCTCCTAGCCCACGCAGAGCAGCCTGGGATTTGTCCATGTCCCACCTCAAACTCAAAACAAGCCTGGGATCTCTTTTTCCCTCTCTACCAGAAAACTTCAAGAGGTCAGGTTTGCCTGCATTCCAGATCAGCTCAAGAAGTGGCAGGGAAGCTCAGTGGATTTTCCCTCCCCCAGGCAGCCCACCCAGGTGCCTGCCCTTAGCCAGTCACGGGCTGGGGGCCCACCAGCAGCTAGGGCGAGGAAGCAATGGTGGGTCCCAGCCCACCTTGCCCAGGTGTATCCAGTGGAGCATCCCCGTGCCCTCCCCTTCCTCCACAGGGGAGTTTGCGCTGTTCTCAGGTCTCCACTCTGGTCCTTGAAGGGAACCTTGAAAGGATCCTTCCTGCCAGCAAAGATGAAACACCTCACCCCCCTCAGAGCCTGTGCCCGGCTGTCCCTTCTCCCGGTGCAGGCTCTCACCATGCCAGTCTCGATGCAGGGGGCTCACTCAGGGGCCCCTCACAATGCCTGACAATCGTGGTCACCTCCTAGTCCCTCTCCAGGACCCACAGTCTGCTATACAATTGCTCCTCAAACCCAGGATAAGTGCCCTGAAAAATCTAACAGGGGTGCTAGATGCCATTGCGAGGATCTTTGAGTTCATGCCTGGTTGGGACAAAAATAAAAAACAAAAACAAAACAAAAAACATCCAGGAAAGACAAGGCTGAGGGAAAGTAACAGATTCCTCCATTCAGGTGCGTATTTTATATGGCCCCTGGGTCCTCCCCTTCCCCCTATTGGTCCTGTTCAGACAGACAGACAGGCAGACACACACACACACACACACACACACACACACAGTGATAGGCACAGTGTAGCCAGGAAGTCTGCCACCAGCTGCAGCCCAGCAGCCCAGCAGCCCCAGGCCTCAGTGGGGCAGAAAGCAATGTGCTCTCAGGAACATCAGTCGCACCATCTTACCCACAAGAGGTTCACACAGTCCCCTCCCATTTCTTGGGCAAATCAACCACAACCTCCTGGGGAGCACAGAGCAAGCAGTCTTCCAGTGAGCCCTAGACGGGCTTAGGTGGGACCATAGTAGGCTGCTTAAGACAGAGGCTCTTCAGAGTTGGAGGCTAAAGGAGAGGGCATCAGGGATGCAGGGAGCAGCCGGGCTGGGCAGGGTGACTCCCACTCCTACTCCAGCCCCACCCCCACCCCCCACCCCTCACCCCCATCTCCCACCCCTTACCTCCCACCCCTCACCTCCCATCCCCCACCCCCACCCCTCACCCTCCACCCCTCACCCCTGAGCTGCACAAGGTAGGCTTGAGGTTTAGGGAGTGACCAAGAAAGCGATGGCCATAAGCTGGCCACTCTGGTCTGAAAATGCTCAAGCGTGAACCACTTTTTAAAAAAATAGCCTCTGGTCTACAAAGCGAGTCCAGGGCAGCCAAGGCATCACAGAGAAACCCTGTCTCGAAAAAACAAAAAAATAAAAACAAAACAAAACAAAGAGAAAAGAATCAGGAAAGGAGAGGCTCGTGCGTGTGCAGTGTGCCTCCCACAAGGCTACACAACCCACTTCTGCAGGTACATTTGCCCAGGGACTGACTTCAGTTCCCGGCTTGCCCCATTCTGTGAAGCCTTCCAGCCAGGGATTTTTCCCCCCAAGACAGGGTTTCTCTGTATAGCCCTGGCTGTCCTGGACTCACTTTGTAGACCAGGCTGGCCTCGGACTCACAGAGATCTGCCTACCTCTGCCTCTTGAGTGCTGGAATTAAAGGCGTGCACCACCACGCCTGTCTTTTTTTTTTTTTTTTTTTTTTTGCTGTTTTTAAAACCTTCCCTTTGGGGTTGGAGAGATGGCTCAGAGATTAAGAGCTCCGTCTGCTCTTCCAGAGGTTCTGAGTTCAATTCCCAGCAACCACATGGTGGCGCACAACTATCTATGTTGTGACCTGATGCCCTCTTCTGGCCTGCAGGTGTACATGCAGATAGAGTACTCATAGGCAAAATAAATAAATAGATCTTTAATGCCAGGCATTATGTCTGGAAAAACCAAACAAATGAACAAAACAACAACAACAACAAAAAGACTGGATCTGCCGCTGAAGCCTGATGGGAGCCCAGGTTAGCCCTTCAGGACCCACGTAAAAAAAGCTACATTGCAGAAGGAGCAGCCGGAGAGGTGGTCCACAGCTAAGACTTCGAATTCTTACAGCGCGCGTGTTTGGTTCCCAGTACTCACATGACTGCTTTTAACTCCGGCTCCAACAAATCCAACCTGTGTCCTCTTTGACCTCCATGGTCACCTGTACACATATTCCACACACTCTTACATGCACAAACACACAAACGATAAAAACAAAAGCTTGAAAAACAAAACAAAACTGGGAGGCAGAGGCAGGTGGACTTCTGGGAATTCAAGGCCAGCTTGGTCTACAAATTAAGTTCAGGACAGCCAGGGCTACACAGAGAAACCCTGTCTTGAAAAACAAACAAGAAAGAAAGAAAGAAAGAAAGAAAGAAAGAAAGAAAGAAAGAAAGAAAGAGCCACAGGTGTGGTGTCTCATGCCCGGCACTGGGGAGGCAAAGCCAGATCAGTGAGGCTTGCTGCCAGCCAGCCTAGCCCAGCCAGTTAGCTCCAGACTCAGTGAGGGACCTTGTCACAGAAAAGTAAAAATAAATTGGAGAGTAATAGAAGAAGAGTATGTGGAGGAATGCTGAGTGGATGTGTCAACCATCAATAAAGCGCTGTTTAGCCAATCAACTGGGCAGAAGGACAGGAAGTGGTAGGCGGGGCTTGCTGGGGGAGGAAAAGCAAGTTTGGCAGTTGAGGAGAGGGAAGGTTGACTTGGGGAAGAAGACGAAGGGACCAATGGCCTGTGGAGCATCCTAGTAGCAAATGCTTGGGGTATATGTATTATATATCAGTTTAGAGTAGTTAGTTTGTTTACCATAGTTTAGGAGAAGATTTGTATTAGTTTAGATTCTGCCCAGCGTTGTGTTAGCAGCTTTAAAGTACGCTTCAATCCCTGTGTCTTTATTTAGCTACATAAGCCGAACCGATAGGGTTTCAATGTAACGAGAGTAATAGAAGACACCCCCCCAAAAAAAAGACCCCCAAGGCCCACCTCTGGGCTCCACGTGTGCACATGCAATTCAGAGCTCAGAGATGCTGGGTCCACACAGCTAAGAAAGCTCATAAAAGCAGACAGACCATCCACGAAGCCTTGTTCCCTTTATATAAAACACTGGTTTTCTGTTGTTGTTGTTGTAATAGTTTAAGATTTATTTGTGTGCGAGCCTGCTTGTCTGGATCTGCACCAATGATGCCCTTGGAGGCCAGAGAAGGCGTTGGATCCCTTGGAACTGGAGTTACAGGTAGTCGCAAGCCACCATCTGGATGCCGGGAACCCAACCCTGGTCCTCTGCAAACGCAGCAGTTAGCTTAGCTGCTGACCGTGTCTCCAGCCCCGTCACGTACGAGACACGTCCCTACTGCGTAGCCCATGCTTGCCTCAAACTGGCAATCCCCCTGCCTTAGCCTGCTGGGGGTGGGCTTACGACTCTGTACCTCAGTGCCAGGCTTCATCGTTCGTTACTGAAAATTTTCCCTCTAAATTATAAAACCTTGCTTTTCTGAGTGTGGGGGGCAGAGCTCTATGCTGTGCTCCGGGTGCTCTGTGTGCAGGGAAAGGCCTGAGCTCTGTGGAGCTGGAAGCAGGGGAGAAGAGCGGCTTTGTGAGCAGGGAGGACGCCGCCATCTTTACTCCCCTGACTAAAATGAACAGGGTCTTCCTTTTTATGAAAATACTGCTCCACACGCAATTTCACAGAAGCCCGCTATGTGTGGCAGGATGCTTAAAGCAATGACAAGTCCCTGGTTCCCGCAGCCCTTGCTTCAGTGAGTAGATAATGTCATGTCCCTGAGACCTGCTGTTGCGTGGCTTCTGTGGTAAATTGTGTTTCTCTCCTTTATTTTTTTTTTCCTGGTTTCTCGAGACAGGGTCTCTCTTGTATTAGTCTTGGCTGTCCTGGACTCACTTTGTAGACCAGGCTGGCCTTGAACTCACAGCGAACCTCCTGCCTTTGCCTCCCGAGTGCTGGGATTAAAGGTGTGGGCCACCATGCTGGGCTCTGGTTGTGGTTTTTAAGGTGTTTTGTTTTTCTCCCTCTAGACTAGAATCCATTCTATAATCCTTGCATGCATCACTAATCTTTTTTTTTTTTTTTAAGGAGAGTGTACACACATGTATACATATTCAGGTGTATAGAGGAACACGTGTGCATGCAGGCATGTGGGGCAGGAGACCTTCCTTTGGCGTTCACATAGACTAGACTGGCATCTGCCTTCCCAGCACTGAGGTTCACACTTGTGCCCCATGCCTGGCTTTCTTCCGTGACATCTGGGAATCAAACTGCTCCCCCGACTTGCAGGGCAAGGAAGTGTTTGACCCAGGAGCCCTCTCCTTAGCCCTCCCTGGCCCAGTTCAGTGTATTTGTTTTTGTTAATTGCACTGCAGCCCAGGCTGTCCTCAAACTCTCCATGTTCCTGCCTCCACCTCTGGCCCGCTAGCATTTCTGGCTAGCGCTGATCCATTTCCCCGCCCCGCCCCCCCCCCCCCCACACACACAAAATTACGACGAACAGGCACGGACCTTTCCTAAGACTCTGTAAGTGTAAGCTGGGCAGCCTGAGATGAACCAAAGGACAGGCTTCCTGTCCACCATGTGGCCGCAAAGAGCAAACCCCTGCTGTCAGCCCATAGCACGCTGACAGGGGCCGGGGCTCTCTAGTCCAGTGTGACTGAACCTGGCGGAAAGAATTTAAAGCTCACCAATTGCTTCCCCCACCCCCACCCCCACACACGAGATGCAAGCTAACCGGGCCAACAACTGGAAAAGGCCCATCCCAGCATCAATGGCCATTTGAAACTGCTGGGTTCAGTGAATCATACCCAAAGCCCAGCTAATCCTGGAGGCTAAAACAGGGAGATACTTGAGCCTAGAAGGTTAATGTCTTCCTAGAGTATACCTTGGGACTCCCATCTCAAAACCAAACACCATGGCTGAGTGGTAACAGCATTGGCTGCATGGGTGTGAGCACCTGAGTTCAGATCCCCATTAACACAAGTAAAGCGAGGTTGCAAGTGTGACCAAATAGGTCCATCCATCAGGCTAGCAAGTAAACAACAACAACAACAACAACAAACCCCCCCAAAAAAAACAAAACAAAAAACCCAACAAACAAGCAAAATAAAACCACAACAATTATTGGGCAAGGTAGGCATGGTCCTTGACACCAGGAGAGAAGTCATGGTCGCAGAGGACGCGACTAGTCCACAGGTTGGAGGCCTAGTACCCTCCCAGCAGGTCAGGCCTCTGCCTCTGCTTCCCCGGCAAAGAGTGGGTTAACGAAGTAGCTGAAGTTGGTGTCGATTTCCACTTTCTGAGGAGAGTCGGGCGGCTTCACATCGGGCTGTGAGGTCACAGTGTCAGGAGGCTCACAGAGCTACGTACCAAGCCCAGGGGATACCCACACGGCTTCTCCATCTCACCTGCTGCTTGAAGACTATCACGTCGAAAATCGGATTTCGGAAACCCAGCGGCACCCCAGGCGCTGAGGGCTCAGTCTCGCCATGCCTTCTCCACCTGCGGGGATGCGGGTGCAGGTGAACCCCTGGGGCAGCCTGGCCAGCCTCTGGGAGCCGGCCCTCAGGAGGGGCCACACTTGGTACCTGAGCCTCCCGCTGCGGTACAGCAGCAGCAGCGCCGCCCCCAGCAGTGCCAGCAGCACCAAGGCCGCCACGCCGCCCGCCAGTCCTGCACGGAACCCGTCCTGATCCAGCGCGGAGTCCTCCGTCGGCTTGCCGGAGCGCCGCAGTGTCGCCGACTGGATGCCGAGCACGCTCCCTGCAAAGAGACAGGCTCAGCGGGCAGGGTCAGCAGGCTCGGCGGAGGGGCAGGAGGGCGCGGGGTTACCTTGTGCCACCGCGTCCTGAAGGAGCTCGTGGCCCAGGCGCCCCGCTGCGCCGGTCTGGTGCCCGGTCTCCACGAGCACCACCTGGATCTCTGTGTGAGCCTCGCGCAGCACCTTGGACACAGCCACATGCAGCCCCTGGTACTGGGGCTGGGGAGGGAGAGGATTGGCTTGGCCTCTACCTTCTGGCCGATGGGGACAGTTGAGTTGGAGCTCAGCTGCCAACAGCTGGGACTCGCCCTGTAGTCTCGTTACCTGCTTCAGGAAGAGGTCCAGCAGCCGCTTTCGGTACCGCTCCAGGTCAAATGTGGGTTCATGGATTAAAGACACGATGGCTCCTGTGACGGGAGGACAGGTCAACGCCCCAGCAAGAGAGGGGAGGCCTCGGGGAGCGCGTTAGAGGGCGGACAGAGAGCGCTCACCGCAGAGGTCGCAGCACTGTCCTTGAGGCAGTAGGGGGTCGCGGCAGGTGGCCGGAGGGCAGTGGCCGCCCAGCGGCTGCAGCAGAGACGCGCAGACCCAGGGCAGCGTCTGAGTGGGGACACGGAGGTGAGTGCAGGAAAGCACGGCGGCAGCCACACTCCCCACGGCGGCCGGGGAGGACCTCGCGCTGTCCCCGTCACAGCGCACTCACCTCGGCGTTGCCGCAAACGCAGCCCGACGCGTCGGTGCAGGCCTGGGAGCCCACACTCAGCGTGCCCGGCCCGTGGAAGCGCAGGCGGCCCTCGCGGGACGACAGGAAAGCAGTCAGGTCTTCATCCCGCGTGAACGTCTGTGGGTGGTGGCATCAGCAGAGGCCAGGTGAGCGGGGGCGGCGGTGGGGGGGGGCGCGCAGCTGCAAGACGCCACGGGGACGCGCATAGGGGATGGGACCCGAGTCCACCTGCTCACCTGGCCCACGGCCGAGAGGCTGCGAACATGCACCAGGTTGGGGCCCGGACCGAGCGCCACGCGGAAAGACGCGTCGCGCGGGAAGAGGACGTCGTCGTAGCTGCAGGGTACGAGCTCGGCGTCCACGGAGAAGAGGCCACGTGCCTGGGTCGCGGAGCTCCACAAGTGTGGATCAAACCACGAGAAGCGGTCCGGATTGCGGAAGAGCAACGGGGCACCTATGGAGGAACGCACCAACCCACGCCGTGCACTGAACCTGCACTGCCGGGGGGGGGGGGCATTCCCGCGCCCACCTTCTACAAACCACGCTGCAAGCCATGCCTATCTTTCTCACCAGAGTCACAAGCCGGGTCCGAGCCAACTCCTGCAGCACTGAATGAGGCTCCCGAAGCCAGGACGATCTCCCCGTCCAGCGGCAGGAGCTGCGGAAGGGGCAGGCTGAGGTGGCTCGTGGTCCAGGCACACACTGCAACCCGCTAAAACCTCCGGGGCACCAGGGAGAACCCAAGCTGGGACCTTGGCGCAGATCTAAGTGAAGTCAGGGCCCCCCCCTCTGGAGTCTTCGCCTGCCTGAGGCTAACAGGAAGAGCTGGTCTCCCCAGGGAAAGAAAAGGGAAGGGTGTTCTACATCGGGCACAATAAGTGCCCGGGATAAAGGACCCCGGACTCCGAGCTGGAGCCAAGACTAGATGGTCCCGTAGGCCTAGGTGGCAGAGTCTGGTGCTGAGGAGCAGGACACAGCTGAGACCCTGGGAACCCATGGAACACTTGAGGCAGGAGGTGACACTTGCCAGCACCCATCACTCTGGAAAAGATATAAGACAAGGTCTCCCAGGTCGTAGAAGCCAAACTTTAAAATGCTCCTATGCCACTGGGGAAGGGGCATCGGTTTCAGGACCAGGGGTGCCATAGAAGGCAGGGAACCTAAGAGTGACTGTAGCTAGCAGCATGGTTCTGCTATGGGAGCCTTCTCACTGCCCAAATCCAATTCTAAGATAGGACTGTGCTATGGGCATGGGAAAGGATGGTCCCTAACACCATTTCCTGGTCCCCTCCATCTTTTCCCCAGAGCTTGAGGGGACAGGAGCATGTGGGAGCTGCTCCCTGCAAGGCATCACCCACAGCGCAGGCTCTTGTCCCCACTTGGCCTTCCAAAGTTTCAGACCTGCCCAAAGGCTCGCACTAGCCATGGGAGATGACGTCACAGGCCAGCCACACCCATGCCAAGGGTGAAGCACTGTGAAAGCCAGGGATCCACCCACAGGCAGGGCCAGCTGGGGACAGACGCAATATGTTGTAAGCATAGTGCTACACACAGCCATGTGAATGGAGTGCATTTTTTCATAAAGAACGGGGCGGGCTGGCATAGAGCTCAGGGCTGGAGCACCTGCCTAGCGTTTTTGTGTGACCCTGGGTTCTGTCCCTAGCATCCCAATAAAAGATCAGAACTGAAGAGGAAATACGACGAGAATGTGGAAAACCACGGTAGTTAGAGAACAGTCGTTAGTGGGTGAGATAAACACCAGGGCTGATCTAACTCCGGGTGTCCAGTGATAGCTGTCCAAGTCCAGGCTCCACAGAAGACTGCAAAGAAGTCCAGGAGCAGGGTGGGCATCTCAGTACCAAATTCATACATGAGGGAGGGGAGGCCGAGGCAGAAACAAGAAAAGGTAGGGGAGGGAGGGGGGGGCAGGGGAGCTTCTTAGACCTGAAGTTGGGAAACTTCAGCGCCACACGTGTACAGTATGTTTAATACCAAAGTCAGAATATTCTAGCTTCAGAAAGGAAGAACAGAAAGGAAGCAAAACATAACGGGACAATAGACAGCCAGAGAGATAGATGGCCAAGTGGTTAAGGACACCGAGCTAGCAGAGGATGCAGGTTCCATTTCCACACGGTGGCTCACAACCGCCTGTTCTCTGTCGCCCTCTTCTGGCCTCTAGAGGCACTGCATGAACATCGCGTTGCCTGGAGGACCGGAGTCTATTTTGCAAGATTTAAACATGAGGAAATAACACTGAAAATTTCAACAACATACTCAATTTTGAAAAACTTGTTATCTTTAGCAATAAAATTTCTACAATGTTCTAAAGCTTATGACCTCCGAACATAGAGCCAACATGGCAGCCAGTACAGAAATGTGACACGCTTTACATGACAGGGCTCCTACTTCCATAGGAGTGGTGAGCATGGCCAGTAAGAAAAGAAAAAGAAGGAAGTAGGCCTGAGAACAAGAGAAATGGCTGCCATTTTTTCTTATGATAACCACCAATGGAACTACATAGTATAAATTTTAAGGGCATCATTCACGATTGACACCGACTCTATAGAGTACTCATGAGTCAATCAGTATTATGTACAGACTGTTTGTCGTTGTTGAGACAGGATCATTGTGATCCCTGGCTGACCCAGTGGTTCTCAATCCTCCTAATGCTGTGACCCTTTAACACAGTTCCACGGGTTGTGGTGCCCCTCAGCCATAAAATTATTTTTATCGCTACTTCATAACTGTAATTTCAGTTATGTTGTGAATAAATGGCTATGAATCATGACGTAGATGTTTCTGAAGATAGAGGTTTGCTAGGAGGGTCAAGATCAGCACTCAGGAGGCAGAGGCAGGCGGATCCCTGTGAGAACAGCCTGGTCTACAAAGCGAGTCCAGGACAGCCAAGGCTACACAGAGAAACCCTGTCTCAAAAAGTAAAAAAAAAAAAAAGTGTGTGTGTGTGTGTGTGTGTGTGTGTGATAATCCATGTAGACCAGACTGACCTTGAATTTAAAGAGCTCAGCCTGTCTCTGCCTGAGTGCCGGGATCAAAGGCATGCTCGCACCATGCCTGGCTCTGCAGAGAACAACTTAAAACCATAGAAGAGCCGGGCGGTGGTGGCCCACGCCTTTAATCCCAGCACTTGGGAGGCAGAGGCAGGCAGATCGCTTCAAGGCCAGCCTGGTCTACAAAGCTAGCCCAGGACAGCCAAGGCTACACAGAGAGACTCTGTCTCGGGGGGAAAAAACAAAACAAAACAAAACAAAAAACAAAACCGTAGAAGAATGAAACTAATGGAAATATTGGAAGGCACAGCCCATGCTCTAGAATGGAGAGAGCTGCCGAAATGCAAGTATTCTCTGCAGCACTCAGAGCCACAAAGAGCAGCACAGGGGGAGGGCAGGGCGCTCTCCTACCCACAAAGACAGAGACAGAGATACAAGGGGGTAGGAAGTGGGAACATCCCAGGGAAGACCTCTCCGCTCAGGAGAAATGGGTGAGGAACTGGTGAAGTCCAAGATGAGGCAGAAGGATATCACTGGGAGCTGGAGGGGACTCCAAGAAATAGGGTAACCCTCTGCCCCCTCAAAGTGACCTGTGCCCTTGTTCAGCAATGGACGTCCCTGGGCAGTTCACACCCTGAGCAGGAATGCTGAAAAGGAAAGAGCAAGGAAAAGAGAGAGAGGTAGTCCTGAGCTGTCCGCTAAGTGGAGAATCTTTAAGATTTTGTGGTAATAGAGACACCAGGCAGGAGTCTCTGCCTTTGAAGGTTACACACACACACACACACACACACACACACACACACACACACACACACCACTGTCCCTGAGGCTGGGGAATGGTGCCTCAAGTGGGTGAGGGTAACTTTGCTGTAGCCCAGCCAGGGACTGTCCTCTGGGTCTGCCACACCTGTGAGCCCCAGGGCACACTCAATGAGGGATGGGCTCGGGTAAAACTTGGGTATCAAACCTTGGCTAGCAGCTCACACCTGTATTCCCAGCATCTTGGAGGTAATGTGAGAAAAAAAATTCCAGGTCAGGCTCAACAATACAATGAGTTCAGGGCCAGCCGAGGCTACTTGAGACCCTGACCCATAGAAAATATAATTTCTTGCCCAGTGTGGTGACAGGCAGATCTCTGAGATCCAGGCCAGCCTGGTGTACAAAAACTAGCTCCAGGATTGCACACAGAGAAACCCTATCTTGAAAAACCAAAAGACGACAAGCAAAAACCAAACCAAACACCAAAAACCAAACAAACAAAAAACTTGGTCAAGGAGATGGGGCTTTTATATTTGAACTGCCACGAAATAGTGTCCTTTTGGTTTGGTTTGGTGTGTTTTGGTTGGTGGTGTTGATGGTTCAGCAGTTAAGGCCACTGGCTGTTCATACCAAGGGCCTGGGTTTGAATCCCAGCACCCATAAGGTAGCTCACAAACGTCTGTAACTCCACCTCCAAGGGACCAGTCACCCTCTTCTGCGCACTGCACACATGTGGTGCACATGTATATTATGCAGACACACATACACAGGAAAAGCAAAAATAAAACCAAACAAAAAAACACCTCTTAACAAGAACAAAGACAAACAAAACCCTCATTCGTGCTCCAACCGCAGGGCCTGAGCACAGTGTCACGGGAGGTCGAACTGAAGCCTTTGCGTGTGGGCGAGGCACAGGCTGTTTAACTTCTTGCTTCCTACCCTCCCGGCTGGGCCGGGCTAGGTGGGCCGCCAGCTTTGCATGCAGGTTGCTAACGTGGCCTCCTCAAGGACAGGGTGGGGCAGGCAGACTTCCCGGAGCCCACCCTGCACAGCAGGATGCGGCGTGGGGGGGGGGGGCGCAGCCCAGCTGGGCTGGGCGGTCCCCACGTGCTCTCTTATGTCCCTTCCCAGAGAGCCTCTCCATCCAGAGGCTCCTTTGGGCCACACAGAGGCCTAGGAAGGGGCTTTTGGCGACCCTGGGCCAGCCATGGCCCCTGTGGCTACAGCTCCGAGCCTTACCATGTCCGAGATGGCGTGACTGTCTCGGACCATGACCGACACCATCTGTAACAAGAGGTGGCGTCAGGCGCTGGACTGGCATACTCTCCACCCTCCGCCTTGTCCCCAACCTCCACCTAGGCACCTTGTCCGCCGGGAATTGGACCGCATCTCCCGCACACGGGGTCCGGTTCTGGCTCCAGTTGGAGGCAGTATCGAAGTAGGTGTCGGGGACCCAAAGTTTGTAGGTGGCCCGAGTTAGTGCTGGAGAAAAGAAGGCTGAGCGTCTCTTTCGGGGAAGGCTACCCTCGAGAGAAGCGCGACACAGGTGCAGATCGGGTCCCCGAGGTGACCCTGACCCGGTGCTGATCTGTCAGCGCCTCAGGTCAGACCCGGTGAGGACCCAACTGCGGCGTTCTCTGTTGCACTCTTAGCGGATCTGCAGAGCCCGAGCAAACATGTCCTCGCCCTCCCACGGGACGTTGTCTCCTGTTCACGGGACGCTGACTTCCCGGGATGGGGTCCGCAGGGCTCGGAGAGGAATTAGCCGCAGGAAAGAGCTCTAGTGGGAAGCGCACTGGGCGCAGAGAGGGGTACCCGGAGCCTGGAGCCCCGGCCCTGTCACAGCGGTGCGCAGAGGAGCCACGAGGGGCTCGGAGCCCACGAGGACAAGACGTGGTTTCTCCACTTCCTGGCCATTGGGGGCCTCACCAGCCCATGCCAGAGGACGGCGAAATTGAGGCAGGCTGCAAACGCAGCCTCCATATCCCACCCTCTCCTGAGATCGGAACCTTTGTGGGCTGGAGAAGCCTCAGCCTTAGGGTTCAGAGCCGGGATGACGCGCGGCCTACCGCAGAGCTGCAGCCACAGCAGGACCTGGCCCAGAGTGCTCATCTCGCCGCCCCGCCGCTGCCACTGAGGCTCACACGTCGCAGGTACGGACTTTGCTCCTAGGGGCCCACGTGACCGGGCGGGGCTGAGGGGCAGGGGGCGCCCAGATGTTACACATTTACCTAGGGACCCGCCCAGCTGTCTCCTGTGGCCCCTTGGATGAATCTTCTCAGAGGAGATGACCTTAGCATCTGCCCTTTAGGACCCAGGGCCCTCGGTACCCAGTAAGAGGGTGTTGGCCTGGCCTGACTTTCCCTGGGACATGGGGTGGAGGTGGCCAACCCGTCCCCTCATCTTCTCCAGGCCTGAGTTTGTGGCCTGCAGGGATCGTGTGTGCTGGAGAAGGGAAGGGAACACATGTCGAAGTGCAGGTGTGTGGTGTCCTGAAAGTGAACAGGTGGGAAGGGCAGGGCGGGACACGCCTGACTAGATGTGAAGTTGAGTTGTAGGAGACTGGCAGGGTGGACGATGGATGGGGAATGGTCAGGGAAAAAAATGGCACCAAACGGGGGTGGCAGGGGTGGCGTGAGGAGAGCTGACATGAGTACACGGTAGACCGTAGCTCCTGGTGTTGGATATTAAATTCCTGAGAGCAATAGGTGATGTCGGTGGCTGCAGAGTGACAAGGCCAATGGCAGAGGGTGGCTGACAGATAGGAGTGGGTGGTGGCAGGGTGGTTAGCGATGGGCAGACATAGACACAAAGGGGCTGTGTGGTCTGGGCAGGGTGCCTGACGATGGCAGTTAGATGGACAGTGTGCTGTGAAGGGCGGGTGAAGATGTTGGATGAAGGTTGCTTGAGGGAACTGGGGGGGGGGGGCGAGGAGAGGGGGTGGAGTTTCTACGGGGAATGGGTGGAAACGGCCTGTAAAGGAAGGTAGGCCACTCGGCTGGAAGGATGATGGAGAACGCGCAAACAGGGGTAAAGGGAGGCTAATAGAAAGGCTTCTCCCAGTCCAGAGGTCAATATGCCACTTGGAGTTGTCTCTTGTGATCCAGCCCTGCCCAGTCACATGTCCCTGAGGGGCAAAATGGACGAGTGCAGAAGGCACCAGGAAGAATGTGGGTGAGCCATGGCGGATGAGCTGCAGTAGGTGGGTGTGCTGCTAAGACTTCATTGTCAGCTTAACTGTTTCACCATGGAAACACCTCTGCCGTGGCTGTGAGGGTATTTGCAGATGCCATGCAGGTAAGACCTGCACAGAATGTGGGCAGCACAGCCCCATGGGCAGGGTCCAGACTAAATATAAAGGGGACAGCAAGCCGAGCGGCTTCCCCAGACACAGCACAGCGTCACCAATATCACGGGATGACCAGCTGCCTCATGCCCCACCCACCGTCCCTTTCAACTGAAAGCCCAGATACACTGCTCCTTCCCGAGGCTGCCTTTTGTTGGATGTTTTGCCAAAGCGTGGGCATTTGAGGCATCACCTTGGGTTCAAGTTTGTGGTAATGGATGGATGGATGCTGTGATGTCTGCCTAGTGATGGTGCACCTGGGGACGGTGGAGGGATGTGTGGGGGGTGGGAGACAGTAGGGGAGGGTGCTGTAGAGAGGGAGGGCTGCTTGGAGACTGCCTGAGCTCTTCTCCCTGGACTCAAGCACTTACCTAACTCCACTCTTCTTCTCCCATGCAGGAGGCAATTCATCCACTAGGGGGCACCTGTTGTCACACCCAGATTGGGTGCAAACTGTCCAGGGCACCGACTCTGTCTAGCCCTTACCCTGAACAGTTGCCTTCAAAGTGGGCATCAGCTCTTCTGGCTCAGGAGTAAGTGTTGAGAAGGGTTTGCCAGTGCCTCCAGATAGATCCCACACAAAGGAGACTCGTGTGTGTGTGTGTGTGTGTGTGTGTGTGTGTGTGTGTGTGTATGTGTGTTTCTGTGTGTGTGTGTGTCACATTCTTGTTGCCTGTTGTTCTATTCCTCTAGAGACAGCACTGTCGTAGACTGGGCTCTGGCTCTCATTGCTGAGCCAGTCTGACCCATGGGACACAAGTGCTAGTGGCCAGGTGGGTCCTCAAGCCACACAGTGGCCACATGGGAAGGGCAGTGAGAGTACCAGGTGAAGAGGCTTCCTGTAAGAGGCAGCATTCCCAGCAACCACATGGTGGCTCACAACCATCTGATGCCCTCTTCTGGCCTGCAGGTGTACATGCAGGCAGAGCACTGTACATAATAATGGAAGGACAGCATCAGGAAGCTGAGTTCACAGTTCCCTACAGTCCCGCAGTAGGAGGAACGGCAGTGTGTCTACAGAAGACCCTGATGGTAAACAGGACCCCAGGCACTCAGGCACATGTGGACACACACTTGTAAACTGTCAGGACCCTCAAGAGGAACTATGGGCTGGAGAGATAGCTCAGCTGTTACAGGCTAGGCTCACAACCAAAATTCGGTTCCCAGCACCCAAGGCTGTCTGTCTCTCCAGCCACCTCCCCCCACCCCAAAAAGAAAAAAGTAAAGAGAACCCAGGAGTACTCAGTGTGGCTACTTTGGGTAAGGGTGGAGCCACAGGATTGGCTTGACTGTCATCTTGGAACCTTCTTGTGCTAGGGAGCCGTATCCCTCACTAGGCCACTGAAACAGTCACCAAGCGGCTTCCCACTAACTAGTTCATTCAAACTGTGCCAGGAATGCTATATCCAGATGGTTGTCTTCTTGGCATTGTAGTTCATGGCCAGCCTGGGGGTTGTGGGAACCTCGAGTGACAGCCCTGCAGTGCTGTGGGGGAAGGATGGGTAGGTGGGGGATGGGATGGACAGATGGACAAGGATGTGTGCAGAAAGAGAGAGCCTACCGAGGCCCCGAGGCACTGAGGAGGCTGGCAAGGAGGGCAGGGACACTGTTGCTGGGCTGGGGTGGACTTGATACAACTTCTGGGGTGCGGTGGGGAGGAGAGTGTGAACTGGATGGCTTGGGGCTCCTTACACTCTGAGAGATGCCATTAAGTAAGTCACTGGCCTTTCTCAGGATGAGGAGCCAGCAGCTTCTGTCCTTCCTTCTCCACGTGGTCAGTTGTCACCTCCTGTCCCTTTGCTTTGAGACTGTAGGACCACAGGTATGTGGGTCAGGGGAAGCCACAGCTGGAGGCCAGGCATCCTGACTCCTGGCTTCGACACTCTTTGTTCCTCCTCGGTGGGGTCCCTGCAGGGACAAAGGCTGCTTGACAAGGAACAGTTTGGCTGGTGATATCCCAGTGAGTAGCAGCTCCAGTGACCTGGCCCCTGACAGTGCGGTCACATGGCTGTTCCACAGCTAGGGGGCACACAGGTGGAGCCTTGTGGGGCTCAATGCCTGTTGTGTTCCACCCACCTGGGGCTGCAGTGCCAGACACCCCAGGAACTAAAGCACCACAAAGTGGAGGTGCAGGATCCAGCTGTCCAAGGCCACCAGAGGGTTTACCCTACATGGCACCCTGGGAACAGCTGCTATCATGACCACACACAGGAATCCCACTCCAGAAGTCAGCACTCTGCCATGGCTGAAGTGCCTGGGTTCCACTATCTATGGCCCTGGGCAGGCAGGCAGGCTCCTCCCACTCATCTTCAGTTGTGAGCCACCAGCTTGTGCTCCTTTCTGCTGCCAGGGGCCCTCAAGTGCTCAGGAGAGAACTCGGTGAGCGGGTTAGGGCAGAGGGGGCCTTCTTGCTCAGCTCTGAATTCTCCAGGTTTTTTTTTTTAATGAGGTGTGTGGGGTTATAACATTCTATCGTCTATTTCCAATAAAGGGGACACCAGGCTTCCCAGTCTCCAATGCTCCCACTTGTGGTTCTAGTCACCTGGCAGCGTCCTGCATAGCAGGCAGTGGGCACAGAGTGACTGCTGGCCACAGGCAGCAGTCCTCCAAAGACAGTGCACCCGCCCCAGACAGCCCAGGGCCTGGCTTCCTGTCTAAGCCTCATGCTCCCTAGCCAAGACAAACCTTTCAGAACTTGGGCTCCCTGGCAGGGCACAGCTCATATCTAGCCTGGTTCCCATCAGCACACTGTTCTTCACCCTGAACCAAGCCACACAACCTGGTGTGCTACAGGCAGGACCTACGGTGACATAAGCAGGCCTTGCTCAGAGCCTTCTGGTATCTCAGGATGGTGGCGCCAAGTCTTGGAATGAAGGGTGGCCCCTTGTAGCCACAGAGTGTCCCCAGGCAGCTGTCAGCCAGCCACTTGTGAGAACAGCTGGAGGAAGGCCACCCCTGAAGCCTCAGCAGTAATCAGCTACAGCAAGAAAACAGGACTCTTAAGTCAGCTTTATTTTCCTCTAATAGACACGTTAGCATTGCAAAATTTTGCATTCTACAGTCTTACAAACTTTATTATTAGCAGCAGAACAGAAACATTGCAAGACCTCAAAAACACAAATAAATACCAAAGGAAACCACACATAACACACAGTAAACAGAATATGAAACATCATAATGCTATCAGGAAATGAGACGTGCTGCTAACTCCCAGGACAGGATTATTGCTGAGCAATAACTCATTCTGTCTCAGTTTCTTAGAAGAGCAGAACACAGGACTCTAATCACTGGTCACAATCACTTGGACTGTCAAGATGGGGCCTCACAGCGAGCGGCTACTACAGACGGCAAGTGTCAAAACAGGCAGATTAAAAATACAGTCAGATGAAAGATTGGCCTTCTTTGGTCTTTGTTTTTGGGTAAGAGAACTGAACACAAGAGGTGTGCCATCAGAAAGAAGAACGCAACTCTACGACAGTCTGCACTTGTCTGCACTGGCCCCCACTTACTCAGTCAGAGCACCCAGACTCTTAGGGAAATCCTTGGAAGGAAGGCTGGCTTTTGTGTTTTCCAATTAGGTCATTTATTTGCCTTTGGAGGTTATCTTACTTGGCTAAGGGGACTACGGGTGTACGCCAGTCACCACTCACTATAGAGTGGCAGTGACCCTGGACTTGTAAACTCCATTCCACAGTGAACTCACAAGAAAGACTCCAGACATGGGGTGGCTAGGGAAATGGATTATACACTCTGCTTGGCTGCTGGGGCCTGCTTAGCCGTATGGCTGGCTTTGGTGTGGGCTACTGCCTAGCAATGGTACCCAGGAAACCCTCCAAATGGACAACAGGCTAGGTATGTCCAGGCCTTTGGGATGGGCTGCTGACCTCTTTTCACTGTCCCTGCTAACCCAGCTCTCTGACGCCACAGCACCCAACGGCAACCAGTACCAGCTGGGGTGGGACAGTTAACTATGGCTGGGTCACTTGGCAACTATCACCTCACCTGACCCAGATCCTTGTGGGCACATTCTATTTTGTAGAAAACAGCTGCTATGTATTTGCAAACAGAAGACAGAACCATGATCTTAGTCTGAGAAGATTGGGGGGTGGGCAGACCCTTACTGGTTACACACGCTCAGACACAATGGCATGCCTGGAAACTCATACTAGCCAGTAAAGGGCTGGGTTGAAAGTAAAAAATAGTACCATATGCTCCACCGAGCCCCTCTCCGTTCATCCTCCCAAGCAGAGGGATGTATGAGAGGGTAGGGACCGACCCTCCCTGCCACCTGTCAGGTGGGGTATGTCTTGGCCAGGTACGAAGTGCAGTCCCTGCAAAGCTTGGCAGTGTGCAGGGGGAAGAGGGAAGGGCCATGCTGCTGGCACTGGTACCCCCCCTGGTCTCCTCTCGGACTGGCAGGAGTGGTCCTCCCAGGACCCTGTTGCTTGGTGTGCCCAGACATCCCCCTTTGCTGGATGCTGTCCATTGGCTGCCAGGCCTGCCATGGGTGACTGCTTCAGTTACATTGGTATCATTAATGTTAGGCCCAAGATAGCAGGCATATGGTCCCAACTCCAGGCGCAGACTAAGGAGGGTTTGGGAAGGTGGCTAGCTATCCACAGGGGACTGTGTCTGAGCTCCAGGTTCTCATGAGGCCGACCACAGATCTGGCGGTGGTGGGTCTGAAGGCCCCGGTGGAGGCTGCCTGGGAAGCAGAGCCCCGGTGCTTCTGGCTACAGCTCCCCAGAGTTCCTGTCCTTGGAGGAAATGGAGAAGGAAAGGAGGCAGGACGGTGGCCGTCAGCAGATGCCTCCCTCAGCTGATGGCTGTGTTGTCTGACTGTTGTGCTGTCTTAGGGACATGGTGCTCTCTGTGCACAGGCTACTCCAGGAAGGGGAGATGGATGTAGACTGAGATGCAGACCCCTTCAACAGGCCTTTGCTGCTTCGAATGCTGGGCATGGGCTCTAGAGAAACAGAGCTGGTGGGCTGGGGTGTGGGCGCTGCTGTCCTGCGTGCGCCCACCACCCACGCTCATTCACGTTCTCACCCATTCCTGTCTTACCTGCAGCTGCACGGCCTGCGGTGGGTCTGTGTAGCCCCAAGAGGTACAGGAGGCCTGGTCATGGCCCCTCAGGCTACCTTCCTCTCCCTGACAACGAAGGGAGAAGGCCCTCACTCCCAGTCTGGTCCTGGGTTGTTACTGACCCAGGCTTTCTAGCTAAGTCACCAACACCGTGGGCCAGGCCTCAGGACACACTGCCCCTTAGAGGCCCGCATCTTCCTAGGAGCAGCTTTGGGCAGGTATGACACTGCTCCTGGCAAGCAGGAGTTGTGTCCAATTTCCTCATGGAGATCATGGAACAAATGGCCCTTTAAAAGATGAGCAAGTGACACTTTTGCACAGCCAGGTACACACACTGCACGACCACCCTGTTTCTCGTGGCCAGGAGGACCCTGTGAAATGGTGAGGGCTGGCTGCCGGAACTGGCAACAGGGCCTCAACTCTGCTGAGACCGCAGCCCAACACTGGCCCAGGTGGTGAGCACCAAAGGAATGCAAGATGGAGTGGAGCAAGGCATGCCCAGGCAGGACGTGACACGCTCCACACCTCCCGGGAGACGTGCCTCATCACGTCCTCCACACAGCGAGAGACAGGGCACAAAGGTATGAGCTTCCCAGCTACTTTACCAAGAAACACAACAGACACACTACAGGAAGCTGTGACAAGCCAGGCCCTCATCCCAGGGGACAAAAGTTACTTAGTTACTGTACTCACATCCTGCAGGTTCCTGGGTGAGGCTAGGAGGCCCCTGCCCTCACATCAGAAGGAGCCTTGTAAAAGTCTCACCAGAAGGGAGGGAGTGCCCGAGGAAACCTTAGAGTCACCCTTACACCACCAGGGTCTGAAACTGAAGACAGGCAGGGGTTTTACTAGACACAACTGTCAGCCTACACCTGTGGGCACTGCTCTGATTTCTTCTAAGGAGGAGCTGCAGGGATGTCCCTGTTGCTGACCCCTGGCCATGGTAACGCTACCCGAAGCCAGCTAAGGACTTCCAGGTGGTCCTCCCAACTCTAGGTCTTTGGGGAAGAAGCCCGGGGGACAGGCCTGGAGGAAGAAGAGGGCACCTTTGAAATGACGTGGGCTCTGCAGTCTTTCCCTATGAGCAGGACCACAGCCACTGACTTACCCCAAAGTGGTCCCAGCAGAGTGGAGAAAGGAGGAAAGGTGAAGAACCAAATGTTTCAGCCATGGAAGGGCAGGGCAAGTGCTTGAACCAGGAGGTCACTCATGGAAGCACGGGGACAGGTGTGCGAGAGGAGGGCACTTCCAGCAGGCACTGGGGCGAAGGCACACCCAGGACAGATGGCAGCACCAGAGACAAGGTGGGCCACCGGGCACCAACCCAGCTGTCCCCGCGCGACCATGAGGAGAGCCCAGAGGCAGGCAGTCTGAAGCGCGGGCCCAGCTGGCCAATTGTGGGCGCGCCTTTTGGGCAAGTGGCACAGATGTGGTGGTTCGCACACACTGGTTTTGCCTAAGAAGCACCCGTCGCGTGTAGCACCCATCAGTGTAAGAGCACCGTGGAGCGTGGTGCACAGCAAAAGGGGCACCGGGGCAGGGCTCCAGGCTTCTAATCACAGTTGGACCATCGAGGGAGAGACGTAAACAGTGAGCTCAGAGTGCCATCTGGACAGGACAGGCGGGGACATCAGCTGGCCACCCTTCTAACAGGAAGGCCAGGGCTGCTGTGGCCAGCCTGGGCAGGCCCCCAGACCAGTGGTCTCGGGAATGCTTGGGGGGGGGCTTCTCCTTTATGCTGTGGGGGGCTTCAGGAAATGTGTGGCTTCCACTCACACCTCCCTCCCTTGGGGCGGGGCTGAGCTGCTCTGGGGGGGGGGTCTAGAGTTGGACTCTGAATACGTAGCAGCAGAGGTTTCAGAAGCCACCAACGGAGGCCTGGCTTCCCCAGGCAGGTTGGGAGTCGCCTGAGGGCCCTGGTAGAGACAAAGATCTGGTGGTGGTGGAGAGAGAGAAAGAGAGATCTGGTTAAACTATCACTTTCTAGAATCATGGTGAACGCAAACCCAGGGACAAGAAGCAGCATGTCACATCTAAGGCACATGTACCGTATGCCACCATCTCTGAGCACAGATGTTGCTTTCGGAGGTCATTAGCCGAATGCAGCAGTATGACAGCATGGGAAACGCTTGCTGGGGCCTCCTGCAGCACAGGTCACCTGCCTATCCCCGCACACTGGACACTGGAGACCAAGGCTGGTGCTGTCAGCAACACAGAGCTTGTCTAAACATGGGGCAGAATTTTAAAAACCTACAGGATTTTGTTTAGAACTCCAAAGTTCAACTAATGCCCTATTTTAGGGTGAGAACAATTTAAGTCTGAAGTGATGCACAGCATCCATGGGCACTGCCCCTCACAGTCATTGTGAAGTCGTGTCACTAACTACGACAGATATCGAAGGGTTACATTTCTAACGAGAAATAACAACAGGTTGAATATTCTCTTTCCTATCACAAGTGATAACCAGTGTTTGATATTTTACATTTTCTTCCAAGAAATATCAGTCTATCAACGTTTTAAAACAAAATGTCTGCAGTAACAATTATTTGTAGAACTTTAAATTAAAAATGACTTCTGAATTTTGAGACCTTATGCCTACTCAGGGTCTTCTGACAAACAAATTATTAAAACAGAGACCAGATGAGGCCTTAAAAATAGACAATATACTATATTTGAAACAAGATTGCACTCTTGAATTTTAGGATGAATATATCAGAATTGTATTATTATTTCATAAGTTCTCCTTTTAAATTAACATGCTGACACATCCAGCTACCTCCATGTGTGTTTTCTTTTTTGGTGTTCAAGTTAAGGAAGAAAAATCATGTTTCTTTTTAGCATATATGTTTCCACCTTAATTAACTAGATCTTTAAAAATGAAAATGAAAACCTTCTCTGGCAGCAGTATTTATCTTGTTGAAGGATAAATAATTCCTCGGAGTGAATGTGGCTAGTCTATTAGGAAATCTGTTGGGGTCTGTTTTCACATGTGGCTCCTCCTGCCAGCCACGCCTCCTCCTCCTCCGGCTGCTTCCTCTGTTCCACAAGGTCCTTTCTGAGGGCGAAGACCTTTGTGAAGACAGACCGGTTCAACCCCCCAGAGGAGTTACCTTCTGCTGAATCCACCTCCCCAGCTTCTTGTCAGGGGTCAGGCAGATCCGAAGTATCTACTATGACTTTAATAAAAATTGTATCATCTTTAATATACGTCCCGTTCTCCAGAACAGTCTGGGCGACAAAGACAGGGCAGCCAGAGGCGATGTTCATCTCTCCAGTGGGCTTCTTGAAGCTGCTGCTGTTGGGATCCGGCTTGAATGCGTCTCCCAGGTGGCGTCGAGAAGACCCCTGATCCATCAGCATGAGTGTCACTTTCTGCTTGAACGGCCACGGCAACAAAGCATCGTATTCTCCACGCATAATGACAAAAAACAGCGACAAGTGTGTCCCTTTCCCCATTCCGTCCCCATTCAGGTAGACCCTGGCACACATCTTATAGCCGAAATAGCCTGTGTAGAAAGGCTGGCTGTAGAGAGACAGGGTCTTCCCCATGACGGCCTCCTGCTTCCGGCGCTTGTAGTCACGGATCTTCCAGATCAGCACACCGTTGTAGCTGGCAGTCTCGAGAACCTGGAACCGCAGGTCCATGTCGGCCAAGCGGATGTCATGAACACTCAGCATCTGGTCATGCCGGCTCAGCTGGGACTCCAGCAAGCCTGCCACAGGCAAGAAAACATTTGGCAAATGAGACACGCAAACATCAGAGAGGCACATCTGCACCAGGGTGTGGAACAGCAGCCCACAGGCACTCCTGTGACTGCAGAAGGTGGACATGTGCAGAGCGCACAAGGCGTGGGCATCTGCACTGTGCCTCCTCCCCGCCCCGGGTTGTCAGAGCCTGGCGGCCTGTTTGTTCACCTTCCCCTGCCCTATGGCCGTGGCATCCCCAGGGCCTAAGCTGTCTCCTGTTTACTCTAACAACATGCCTTCCATCTGCTTAGTACAACCCATGCAGCACAAGAATCCATGCCTGGCCCTAACCCTGCCATGCAACTCATCGCTGTGCTCACTCAGGCTCAGAGCTACACGCACACATCTGCTCACAGTGTCAGAGAGGCTTGGGTGATGCTCGGCTGCCCATGTCCCCACCTGGTCTGCCCCGTCCCTGGAACTTCAGAGTGTGTCAGGGGCATGTTGACCAACAGGTCCTGACATCCTTAAGTCCTGCAGTTCACCTGCAGTCCAGCCCCTCTGGTGCGGAGGGACACATCCCCCCCCCCAGGACTTTCAGCATGCACCGCCTCTGCCTGAAGCGACTGTTGTAGGGCAGCACATGCTGGGCCTGAATTCCACTCCCATGGCTACTGGTGCTGTGGCATGCCACTGGGCGCAGCTGCCCTCACCTGTGTTGCGAGCCACCTGCCCTGCACTCTTGTCCACACTTTCCAGCTCAGTCACACGGTTTTGGAGGGACTCCACACTGCTCTTCATGCTGTCTGCTTCCTCCCAGTTCTGCCGGAAGGGGCGGATCTCCTTGTCGAGTTCTTTCAGTTTCTCTGCTTGGCTGTCTATCACTCGCTTCCAGACCAAAGGGGTTAAGGATAAAAGCCAGTCAGAACGCTGAGCATGCAGTGCTGTCACCTAAACATACGCTGGAGCCATCAGCCCCTGTGCACCCGTCAGCCTCCTGGAGTCCCTGGGGATAAGGACTAGTGCAGAACACAGATGAAGTAGGAGCAGTCAGACCACAACCATCTCATGCCAAGGACCTCAGATGTGTCAGCAAACCCAGCCTGCGGCGCTTGCTTCCAATCACCAGGAGAAGGCCTGGCTGGATCAGATGAAAGGGGACAATAGCCAACACTGCAGGTGTGCACATGGCCCAGAGCAATTCTTCCTCTTCCTGCCAGAACTCCTACACAGCCTCCCCACCTGGGGCCATTTCTGGATGGCCAACTGCCTGTTTGTCACATGTCTGCATCCAGGCATCCTGTCAATACCATCAGCTCTCTTTTCAGAACCCTGGCTGTGACCTTGACCTCATCCTCACAGTGTCATCTCCCTATCCTCCTTATAAATATCTCACCAGATTGCCACAGGCCTCACACCCTCCACCCACATACTCCCCTGGAGCAGAGGAGATGGGACCGAGGCCAACGCCTCGCCTGCTGATTAGGGAGGATTCTCAGGGCACCAGACTCTTGGCTCCAATCCATCACAGTTTAGGATAATGGAGTCCTGTCATCACAACGATCTGGTCTGTCTGCCTGTCCTGCTGCCTGGCTCAGGACAGAAATGCTGCTTCTGTCCTGTGACTTCAGAGGGGACCCTAGAACTGTTCCCATGGAAACAAAGAGCTCCATCCATCCTGTCTTTACCTGAGACCCCAAGCATTAGTGGCCAGAGAAGGCTTGCTGTGGGTCCTCAAGCCTAGAAAGAGGTTAAGTGTTGGCTAATGACAGTAGGTTCTGCACTCAGGGGCACCAGGACGTATGTCCTGACACAGGGCCTGCCAACAGCAAGGCCCGGTTCTGCACTGTCTTAATTGAAGTAATTCAGAAAACCTTTCTATGGGAACCTCCTATAGGGACCTAGGAACAGAGACTTGTGCTCTGGATGGGTGTGTAAGGGCTGTGTGTGTTCCTGTGTAGTAGTGGGGAGAGTCTCACGCTCCAGCTTGTCTGCTCCCTGTGATGGAGTCAAGGAGCTGAGGATTTGCCATTCATGAGAAGAATCTACACGCGCTCCAGAGGCAGCAGAGGATCTCTGGAGCCGCTGGTCACGCAGAGTGCTCAGGGGACAGCCCCAAGGACAGCCTACTGTCTTCACTTCTTCTTTTGGAAGTCTATATTTGAAATTCTGGGTTTCGTATCTTAGTTGGCTATGACTAACCAGGAAGGAACAAACAAGGCAGGTCTGGATTCCCTCGCTACAGAGGAAAAGGCTAATAATGTGCGCGCCTGTTTTCCCCAGGAGATTTGACGCTGATAAGTAAGAAGAATGACAAGGGGCCAAGAAGATGGCTCAGCAGGTGACAACACTAGGACACAAATGCCAATCTCCAGCACCCATGCGAAAGGCTGGAGACGGCAGTGTGTGTGCCTGTAAACCAGCTTTGCAGGGAGTAGAGCAAGGAGGTGCGCAGGGCTTTCTGGCCACCAGCTCAGCTCCCATTTACTGAGAGACCCTATCTCAAAGGAAGAAGGCAGAGTGACAGACCAGCATCCTTGACATCTTCTTGTATCCTCAGGGCACACATATGTACATACATATGCACATATAACCCCCTCTATAGCATAGATAATATCCTCGGTCTTCCAAAAACCTGCTATGTAGATGTTTCTGTATTTGTGGCTGTGAGCTTAGCTATCTTTTCAGCTCCATGTCTCTATTTAAACAAGAATGTATAATCAGGAGAATATTTGGCTCCACAAGAACTGTTTTCTAAGGGTCAATTGTACTGACTTTAACAAACACCCACAGCCTTGAGGTTCTTGAATGAACTATCCCCATAAAGCAAAGCTATTAGGGGTATTGTTAAGAAAGAAAAGCCTAGCCGGGCGTGGTGGCGCACGCCTTCAATGCCAGCACTTGGGAGACAGAGGCAGGCGGATCGCTGTGAGTTGGAGGCCAGCCTGGTCTACAAAGTGAGCCTAGGACAGCCAAGACTACACAGAGAAACTTTGTCTCAAAAAAAGAAGAAGAAGAGGAGGAGGAAGAGGAGGAGGAGGAGGAGGAGCAGGAGGAGCAGGAGGAAGAGGAGAAAGAAAAGCCTGACTGTGGTGTGAGAGGCGGTGTTTGGTTACTTAGAGGACCAAGGAGGAAGCTGTGAGCTGCTCCTCCTCAACAGCTAGTGACATGCACAGGAGGGGATGAGAGCACTGCACTGGCCAGGGGACACTGCCTCACACTTGTCAGCCCATACTCTGTGTGCAGGTGCATGCTCCACACAACGGGCTCCCCAAACAACTTCTAAGTTGCATCCCAGCAAGGGACTTCAGCTAGATTTTTTTTTCAGACAGACCTTTCACTTGCATAACAACCTTCAAAGCAGAATGCAGGTCTGTGTCAAGCCTTCTTTGCGAAGAACAAATGAGTTTAATGCCTAGAGTGTCGTGGTGAAGACTCAGCCACTCAGTGTTTCTATAAAGGCCCAGCCTAAGTGCAGGTGCAGAGTTTAACTACGAGGTCAGGAGCTGGGAAGCAGCAGTCTCTTAGAATAAACAATCCTGGCTCAGGCCTGTTTCTCAGGACTCAGATGAACAGCTAGCTGTACGCACTTCAACTTCAGAGTTGCAGTGACTCTCCTTTGCCCTTGTCATCTTTAGGTCACTAGGCCCTGGCCATACAAGCCTGTAAGCCTGGAGAGTGAGCAAGGTGGTGTTGCATGTGGCCTGTGGCTGCTGACCTGAGCCCTGCCGCACGCGTCACTGGTTCATTCAGCAGCTGGCAGCAGCAAGTGTAGATAAAGTCGTCACTCAGCTGACTTGTTCTTATTTCCCCTCTCTTGCGGCAGGAATCACACTATGCTGTGGTTCAGACTCAAGAGATCCTTCCACCTCAGCCTTTCAAGCAGCTAGGACTACAGACATGTGCTACGGGGCCTGCCTGCCTTCTCTCAGTGTGTGTGTAGGTAAGTACGCGTCCCACCGCACACACAGGAGTCAATGGTCTCCTTTTACCATGGGTTCTGGGGACTGAACTCAAGCTGTCAGGCTCAGTGACACTACCTCTCCCCACTGAGCTGTTTCACAAGCACTCTTTTCTTTTTTTCCCCCTAATATCCCTTGCAGGGTTCTGGCATGCTAGGCAAAGACACTACCATTGAGCTATATACTCAGCCTTTTTTAGTTTTATTTTGAGACAGGATATAATTAAATTGCCCAGGTTAGCCTTGCAATCTCTAAGCAGACTACAATTTATTTTAAATGATTCGTTTTTATCTTATGTGCATTAGTGTTTTGCTTGCATGTGTGATGGTGCTGGGTTCCTGGGAACAGGAATCACAGACAGTTGTAAGCCGCCATGCAGGTGCTGCGACTTGAACCTGGGTCCTCACAGATCCTCCTGCCTCCCACGTGCTGGATCAAAGGCAAGCACCAACCACCACACTTAGCTGTTCTTTAAAATTCTATTAGGCTGGCAAGCTGACTCAGCAGGTTCAAGTGCTACTAAGCTAAGTCTGAAGACCCAGGTTCACTCTCTAGAATCCACATGCTGGAAGGAGACCAGGAACTGAAGACCAGCTTGTGATCTCGTGCACATGTGGCAGATGCACCTTGCCTATCCAAAAGAACAGGTGTAATAACATCAACACTTCCTGAGCCAGCAAAATGCATAGATAGATCTCAATTCGACTTCCTTAAAACACCCTCAGCAGCACATGCATGCACTGCCCATGGAGGACAGGAGAGGGCATCAGAGTTACAGACAGCTGTGAGTCACCTATGTAGTCACCTATGTGCTTCTGGGAATCAAACCTCAGTCCTCAGCAAGAGTAGCAAGTGCTCTCAATCACGGATGTGTCTCTCCAGTCCTGCAGAAGTGTATGTATTTGTTGGTTTGGGGGCCTCTCTGAATTATTATGGTGAAATAAAGTTGGACATATATGTGTCAAAAACTCAGAACAAAGTACTTGGCTTGATTTCACTTCAGGAAGTGAAACTTGGCCCCCAGGGCTTATGGACAATGTGTACTCCCAATGCAGGGCGATGAAAGCAGACTTTAACCTCCTCCTTCTCTGCAGTGGTGGGGACGAAACCTAGGGCCCTGCACCAATTAGATAAGCGCACTACCACGGAGCTACCCCCCATGCAAAACAGCTAAGTTTTAAAACAAGGGCTTCAAGCTTTACTTTGCTCCAGGGGTTGAACACACAGAAGCGGGGTTTGGGTCAGACTCCTCGGCAGGACCGTGCCAACCCAAGTTGCCCCTGAATGTTCACCTCAGAGAGTGACTCCTGGTGGCATGCGGGCTGCTCACCTGCAAGTGAAGGATTTTGGATTCATTGTTTCGAAGCATTTCCTTTTGTCTCTCGATTTCAATTTCAAAGCTACATATCTGATTGTGCAAACTTTGTATGCTCTTGTTTTTCTCAACACTTTCATTCTGAAGCAAGGAAACCTGAAAAATAAATTCTTCAATTAATTTAACAAAAAGTGATTTGGTATTAATTAACAATAATGATAGTAATTGAATTTTCACAATGTAAGCTTTCTGTTGGCTTCATTTTTTTTTTTTTTTTTTTTTTTTTTGGTTTTTCGAGACAGGGTCTCTCTGTAGCCTTGGCTGTCCTGGACTCACTTTGTCGACCAGGCTGGCCTCGAACTCACAGTGATCCGCCCGCCTCTGCCTCCCGAGTGCTAGGATTAAAGGCATGCGCCACCACGCCCGGCTGTTGGCTTCATTTTTAAAAAAGATTTATTTATTTATTATTATGTATACAGTGCTCTGCCTGCAAGTACATCTGCACACCAGAAGAGGGCACCAGATCACATTATAGATGGCCATGAGCCACCTTGTGGTTACTGGGAACTGAACTCAGGACCTCTGGAAAAGCAGCCAGTGTGTTTAACCTCTGAGCCGTCTCTCCAGCCCTTCTATTGGTTTCTTAAAAGGAGCCCAGGAGAAAAATCTCTCCACACAAGAGGGGAATTGTGGAGAGCTGGCAGGGAGCTGGGTCCAGGGCAGGTGACTGAATATCAGAACACAGGACTAGTTTGTTTGTTTGTTTGTTTGTTTCCCTTTTTTTTTCAGGACTAGTTTTGAAGTGCTCACTGAAAACAAATCTTTTACCAGTGTAGCTTCCAAATTCTGGCCAGGACACAAAATAAGAAACAGTTTTGTATTTACCCAGCTTGTGCAAACCCTGAGTATATATCTGAAAAACGGGCCCCACAGAATCATACCTGCTCTAAAAACACAATGTGCTTGGTATTTTCTGCTCTGTTTTTCTATTTGATATAAAATAATAATAAAAAGCTAGTCTCCTAGCTGACACAGGCATAGCAAGACAGATACTGCTTGGCCAGGCGGTAGTGGCGCACGCCTTTAATCCCAGCACTTGGGAGGCAGAGGCAGGTGGATCACTGTGAGTTCGAGGCCAGCCTGGTCTACAAAGTGAGTCTAGGACAGCCAAGGCTACACAGAGAGACCCTGTCTCGAAAAACAAAAAAAGAGAGTATTTTTTAAGGGGGTGGAGAGATGGCTCAGCACACTGGCTTCTCTTCCAGAGGTCCTAAGTTCAATGCCCAGCAACCACATGGTGGCTCACAACCATCTATACTGGAATCTGATGCCCTCTTCTGGGATACATGTGTACATGCAGATGGAGCACTCATACATAAAATAAATTAATAAAATCTTAAAAAAAAAAAAAAGACAGATACTGCTTGTTTTCACAACTGAAACGTTGAAGCTAGAAGCTAAGGGAGACTCTGCTTCTAAGTTCTCCTGGGCAAGATGGTGGTAACTGTTAACAATGTAACAAGCCACCAAACAGCTGAGAACAGATTTGAAATGTTCACACCATTTTAAAAAATGTGAGGCAATGTATAGGCCTATCAACTGGCTTGTTTTAATTGTTTCCTAATATGCCCACACCCAAACATCACAACCACTATCTGTCAATTTTTAAAAAGCAAACCACAGCCGGGCAGTGGAGGCGCACACCTTTAATCCCAGCACTTGGGAGGCAGAGGCAGGTAGATCGCTGTGAGTTCGAGGACAGCCTGGTCTACAAAGTGAGACCAGGACAGTTAAAGCTACACAGAGAAACCTTGTCTCCAAGAAAAAAAAAAAAAGAAGCAAACCACAGCCCAATGAGTGTGATCTCACACGCTGCAGTGACCTCACCCACTAGTGCTGTATCCCCAAACACGAGGAGGGTGGCTGGGCTGAAGTTACATAGGCACTTTATCTCACCCCTGGACCAGCCCATTAACTCCTCACACACCCAAAGAGATCCTGATGCAAAAACTCAGGTAGTTAGTCAGGTATGGTGGAACACACCTTTAATCCTAGTACTTGGGAGGCAGGTGGATCTCTGAGTTCAAGACCAGCCTGGTCTACAGAGTGAGTTCCAGGACAGAGAAACCCTGTCTTGAAAAAATCAAACCAAACCACAATCAAACAAGTAAGCAAAACCACCAAATCAACCAAAATAGAAAGAAAACAACTGGAACAGACAAAACTTGCATGTCTCATAGGCAAACATGCCTTTACTTTTCAAGACACAGCAGACCAGCTTTGTTCCCGCTGTGTAAGGCCATAAGCTCCTGCAGTGCCAACCTGCACTAACGCAGAAGGGCAACAGCAGGCTTACAAAACTCTGCTGAAGTTACTGCTCCAACATCCCCATCCAGCAAAGCCAGCCTGAGTCCCCAGGTTCTTCCTATCCTCACCCCAAGTGGAGACACCATGTTTAACAAGGAGCTCATTGATATTTCTAAAAATACCAATCGCCCTGCAGCAATCAGGTCTTAGTTGAGCAGAAGTAACTAACAGTGACATGCACCGTGACAACTGGTCTCCATTTCTTCCCTTATTTGACTACGAATCACTCTTCTGTTAGAGAGCATAGCTGTGGAGTGTCTGCATACGACCACTTCATTTGGCTCTCAAGTGACCACACGGAGGGAGCAGACAGGCGTGTTCCAGAAACAGCCTTCTCACTCTCCAGTCAGTGCAGACAGGGGCCGGCCTCCACAGCTGTACAACATCCTTTTGTCTCAGCACTTCCTGGGCTGCTGTAGTGAACAGCCAGCACATACCTCAGAGACACTAAATGTCTGCCTGTGTTGCTGTTAAAGTGCAGTGAATAAAACGGACAAATGAACAAAACAAAAAACTAATTCTTTTTTTCTTTTGTTTTTGTTTTTCCAGACGGAGTGTCTAGGTGTTATCTTGACTGTCCTAGATCAGGCTGGCCTTGAACAGATCCAACTGCCTCTGCCTCCAGAGTGCTGGGATTAAAGGTGTGCGCCACCATGACCCGCCCTCTTTTTTTCTTTTGAGACAGGGTCTCAAGGAGCCTAGGCAGGTCTTGAACTTGTATGTTGTTAAAGATGACCCTGAACTTCTGACCTTCTCTCCCTCCACTTCCATAGGGCTGGGATTACAAGTATGTGCCACAACACCTAGGTTAAAACTAAGTAAGTAAGGGGGCTGGAGAGATGGCTCAGTGGTTAAGAGCACTGGCTGTTCTTCTAGAGGTCCTGAGTTCAATTCCTAGCAACCAGATGGTGGCTCACAACCACCCATAATGAGGTCTGGTACCCTCTTCTGGTGTGCATGAAGACAGTATACATAAAATAAATAAATAGATCTTTTAAAAAAAAAAAAAAGGAAGAGCCTTCAAGACAGGGCTTCTCTGTGTAGCCCTGGCCGGCCTGGAACTCGATCTGTAGACCAGGCTGGCCTCAATCGCAAAGAAATGTGCCCGCCTCTGCCTCCCGAGTGCTGAGGTTGAAGGCGTGCCCGGCTCTATCAGTTCTTGGTGCTATTCTGTTTTAAGTTTTTAATCCAGCATAACTGACCTCCAGTGAGTGTGAGCCCATAACCATTTCTCCTGTCACTCTTTCCTCATGGAGACACAGCCCTGCTGTGGGGTGAACACACGGAACACATGGTGTGAGAGGGCGCACTAACTGGAAGACCCTTGCTCCAGGCTCACAGCAGTTAGTGCAGCCACCAGGAGAAACAACTGCAAGCACAGGACGAAGGTAAATACCTTCCTATCTGGGTCTTAGAAAAGACATAGCTGTAGATCATGTGACACATGGGGACTGGCCAACTTGCTCTGTGAGGAGCCAGCCAGTATGATCAGGGCCAGAGCAGCATGGAGCATGCTCACCTGAGGGGTGGCTGCTTTTCACAAGACCATGGAGCTAAGGACTAGAGTATGGAAGTTGGAACAATCTTTGTCCTAAATCGGCACTAAGATAACCTTCCAAGTGGTTAAAGAGAAAAGGAAAGGGAAAGTGGGCATTGAACGTTGCTTGTCAGCTAAACAGAAGTAAACAGAGAAGCTCAAGATTCCAGAACAGAACCGACTCTACGACTCTACTGGCAATCTCTTCATGTTGGGCCTTTCATTCAAAGACCATTGAGAGTTACAAATTACATTTACTCGTTAAATAGTCTGAAGAACCACAGAACCCGGCAAAAGCTAAGAGACCCATGTGTGCCTACCTTCTTCTCCAGGGAGTTGCTCCACTCCTTCAGCAGGTTGACGTGCTGAACCGCGGAGCTGGCCTCATGGGCCTTGATCTGCTGGTTTGTGCCCTGCAAGAGCAACGATGGGTGACACTAAACCAATCGCTCCACCCAAAGGACAGAAAACCTAACATATAACTCTAGAAGCAGCACTGCACATGAAGGAATCCCAGGGGCTCTCCATCGGGGCCTCCGAGGCTACAGTGCAGCGAGCGCAGCAAGAGCACGGAGATGCTGCAGCGCTAACTTCAAGTCACGGCCCTCCTTCCTCAAGTTCTTCTCACCCAGGTTTCATACTAGTAAAGTGAGGGAGCTAAACTTGAAACTCATCCTGTTCCTTTACAAATCATTTTCATGAAGGTAATCAGAGAGAATGTTCTGGAACCCACAGCTACAGCCAGTTGCTGCTACAGCTGCCCAGTGAACTATGGTACAGCATTGTATCCAAAAAGGCACCGCCTCACCAGGGTGAGTGTGCTGAGAAATTTACATACAAAACATAAACAATCTACAGAGTACATAAGATGCAGACCATTCCAGCCAAGAGCAAGCACATTAAATAGTACTTTTCAAGGACACAGTTAGCATGAGAATATAATTTGTTTTGATACCAGAAAATTAAAAAAAAAAATCAGAAAAAACATTTTCATGATCTCCAAAACATGTACTCTGTACATAGGGTCTCTCTATATGCTGATCTGAGCTTGGCTCCTCATCAGCATACATACGTACACACACAGAGGATGACGGCACTACGCACGACACAGAAGGGAGGTGCAGCGCCTCCTACGCTAGAGCAAGGGAGAGCTTCACTCTTATTTTCAGCTTTTCCTCTTCTCAGAAAAAAATGCTACAGTGCAGCTCCCTGCCTCTGTACTGACCCATAGCAGGCACCAGCGACATACGTGAAACTAAACATACACTTTGTATCATATTTTGCCTTTCGGTAGATAAATATTAGGATATATATTTGAATGAAAACTCAATCCTAACTTACTAGCAATCTCAGGAATGTTTAAAAAAAAATAAACAGAACAGATGCAGGTTTCTAACGCTAACACTGTTTCCCAGGATGTAGATTTTCTACAGGCTTTGCTCAGTCAAATCCAACCTGGGCAGGGGTCAGTCGGCACACATGTGTAAACAAAGCATTATGGACACCCATGTGTGATTCTTTTCAGCTAAGGGCTGACAAGCAATGCCAAAACTACACCCAGTTTAACTGTCGCTCATACTCGGTAATAAACAGTTCAAACAGCCACAGAAACTCCACAGCTGTCACTGCGCTCTCACTGTGCGGAGCTGTTTGGGGTAGCAGTTCTTCTGACGGCCGTGTTGTTCTGCCTGAGCCTCAGAACACCCAGGCCTAGTAAGTGAGCACCACACCTGCTGCATGTGCAGCTTTTTCACCCATACAGCAGGGTGATTTGGTTTCATGACAAAGACTAAAAAGAGTGAGAACTCAAATGTTAAAATATTAAGAGAACTTTCTTCAATGGCAGAATGTCAGTAACTGGGAAGGACAAATGTTGGATACTGACCTGAAAAACGCAGCCATAGCGCTTAAAACTACAGGTGCTGGGGGCATTGACACACTCTGACAAGTGTGCACTCAACTGCAACGGGAAAGAGACGTGAGTTGTGACACAAACATCTGCATGAAAATGTTCAAACATATCAGGGCACAGAAAGCATCCAGGCTGTACTGCTAAAAAGGCTGTTTATCAGCAGCAGGTGTGTACGCATCAACTGCTTGCTGGACTTCAGGCAGTAAAATACAGTTTCATCACAAGTATACACATATACACACCAATATACATGAATACATTTACTGTAACAGTTCTTAAACTTCCAAATTTTTTTTAGAACAAATTGTTCAAACTGTGACATGCCGTCTGAAGTGCCAGAGTTAAAAATAGAAAAGGGAAAAAAACAAAACAAAACTGAAATGCACACTTAAAGACTGTTAACAAAAACTGTATGAAACACAAAAAAATCAGAAAGCATTTGGGATGCAACTGGGTCACACACCTACTGTACAGTACACAAAAATAAACCCATTTTCAAAGCAAGCGCACACACGGAACCATTACTACTAACACTTGAGGTGGCTGGAGGTAGTTACTGCTTCACTGAAGAGGCTTTTCCTGCATGTTCAGAGGTTCATAAGCTGTTCAAAGATTCCTGCCGCCATTCTAACAAGAATCTTATGCTGTCTCCTCAGCGGATAAAGGAAAAATTAAGAGTGCCTAGAAAAATCTATGCTATCCTGAGAGAAAACAGCCTCTTGTTTAGCTCTAGGATGCCTCAAGCAAGAGACAAGGGAACTAAAAAGATGTATGCTAAGGACAGCCTTGTGTCGCTGTGGGCTGGAACGCACTTCCTGTGTGCCTGCCGCCTTCTCACAGCTCACAGCTGTGCCATCTGTGTCGATATGGGGAGGTGCAGGTTTGTGTAGCGTAGGATTTTTCCTCAGTCTACGAGGACCACGGTGGTTATTCTCTATGCTTGGTACTTAGGACTGAGGGGCAGACAGGGATCCATTTTCCCTCTGTTCACTGACCCTTTTACACAGCTCGGAAGAAAGGCAACCTGGCATGGGCTTTGAGGCCCCTACCACCACCAATCATACAGAAAAGGGCCTGGTAGCTGGACAGTCATAAAGATTAGCACCCTAGTTTCCCAAAATCCAGCCAGGATGACAATGAAATACCAACAGGGGTTTAAATTATGGGCAGATCAGCATGGCCCTGCACACAGAAACTGTTCTTCACAAAGTCTGTTTAAAACTTTGTCTGGTAGTCTTTCAAGGCCAGGGTTCATAATTACAGACATGACCAGCTAACACTTCTAATGCTACAACCAGGGCATGCTGCTCTGACATGCTGTTTCTACTATAACCTCACTGTCCTACCTTTTCCTAACCTGGTTTTATTATCAGTACACTAAGAACCCTGAGGATTGTACAGGAACGTCAGAACAGCAGGAGACTAATGCACAGCCCCACAGCTCCCTTCATGAGAAACCAAGAGAAAATGCGGTTTAAATTTTTATTTTAAAAGAAAAGTAACCAAGAGGCAAATTTTCATCTTAATTCAGAGCTCTGAGCAGACAGAATGGAAGTGAGGGTTATAACTTCAGGGAATCATTTCAGCAGTGAGAATCTCCATATTTCGACTTTAACAGAGACTCTTCCAGTGTCTGGTGTGGGTATTTAGTTGTACTTTACACATGTCCTTCCTGAGGCACATATGGGGGCCCAGAGGCCTGACAGCAACCTTATCCACCACTGTCCTGGAAGATGTACCTAGGTGAGCAGGGCTCTCGTGGTCTCCCCAGCACTAGGCCCACACTAGCCCTCCTACTCCATACCAGCTTGCATCCCAGGCTGCTGGAGAAGACTCTAGCGAGCAGGCTCTAAAGGTCAGAGCTTTGAGTACTAAGTAACCATGGGGCTGGTCAGCTCACATGTAAAAATATTCAAAATCCCTGGAGTTTTCCATATAGTATCCAGATGGACAGATCAAATGAAATCAGCGATAAAAATCTACATGTCTTTAATCCCAGTGCTTGGGAGGCAGAGGCAGGCGGACCTCTGTGAGTTCAAGGCCAGCCTGGCCTACAAAGTAACTCCAGGACAGCCAAAGCTACACAGAGAAACCCTGTGTCGAAAAGCCTTAAAAAAAAAAAAAGGTACCTGGGCAGGGTGTAGCGTGGTCACTGGACTCCTCACGTGTGCCCTTAGGGATAATGTAAACTGCACAAGTCCCTTTACTCAGCATGCACTGTGCATCTATCTATCACTGCCCCCGTACATGAGGTGGTCAAACGATTCTAGAAGGCCTAAATTCACTTTTCTGAGAAAATCTTACAGAAATTCTTGTTTTGTAGATTTAAAAACAGTACTTCAAAAACAAAGCATCACCTTTACTTACATTTACAGATAAAGTATTCACATTTTTTCAATTCTTAATATTTTCAATCCTCAATTTACCTTTTTGTAGCTTTGGGCTGTTTGCTTCTGACTTCTAAAAACTTCCTCTCAGTTTTGTCTTTTTTGTTACACACGTTATCATACTCAACCCTCAACACTCTAGATGCCCGAGACTGTAGCACACTGGACCCAATGTCACAGGGCTCCTGACTGGGCCCTGGCTGTGCCTTACCTCACTCCTCAGCAGAGTCTGGACACTGCACTTATGAGGGCAGGACACCACCACACAGGGACAATCAGTGTCTTCATGTTTCTACAAAAAAAAGGAGGTATGTCAACTCTGGAAAACCAAAGCCTATGCTGGCAATGCCTGTCAGCTCTCCAATGTAGACATGAAGGAAGCTTAGCCCACGTTGTACTCAGCAGACAAGGGAGTGTCTGGGGCCTTGAGAGGTCAGAGGGAACCTGTGAACACTGCTGGTGGCGCCCTCCCCAGCAGATCCCAGGTCAAGAGCCCTATACGCAATGTGGGGTTGGTCACAGGCCCATGCTCAGATTTTTCCTCTAGCCTTTCAACTTGGAATCTGGACAGGACACCCCTCTAATAGATGAGCACGGCATGGCTTACTGGACTGTCCTGAACTCGTACCTGGATTATCTTTAGCATACAAGTACAGATAAAGTTCCGTCTAGGCCCTACTGAAATAGTATGATCTTTAGGTCTGCAGAGGATGGATAGGCCCGGCTAATCTCAATGCCAGTGGCACCTGTCCAAAAACAAGCCAAGGGCAAGAACTTCTTAGAGGACATCACACCCAAGGGCCCAGGAAAGCACCATGAATCCCACACTAAAGGCGAAGGCAGAGGCAGAAGTGCCAGTACAGCGGCTGCCGCTGGGCAAGGATGCTCAGCAGTTCTTCCGAGGCCCCAGGACACTTCAGGGACTCAGTAGGTTTTCCAGTTCCTTTGGCTTTCAGTGGCATCTGTCTCTAGGTGGATGAATGGGTGGTGGCCTTTGTTCCAGTCTCAGTCTAACTAGGCAGGGCCAGGGCCAAGGACAGTGGCCCATACACGGGAAGTACATGTTTTACGGAACACTGACCTGGGAGGGTACCAGCTCAATCCTGTTGGAACTGTGAGAGCCTGGGCCTTCTGGGTGTGCACCCTGCATTTGCAGAGCAGGGTCTCAGAGTCCTCCAGAGTACCTGGTGAGCAAGTCCACTACCATTCCCTACTGACCGGAAGGGCTGAACAGGGAGCGCTTAATCACAGGCTTCCCTCAAGGGATAGCCTATATAAGAACCCCATCATGTGGGGTTTGCATGGACCCAGAGGTTACAAGTACCACAAAGTCAAGGCATTCTGTTCATTTCAGAGAGAAACCCTAGAAACGAGCCTTGCTCCTCTGATACCTCTCACATCTGTAAACCAAGTATGATGAGAATCAGACCACCCTCCCTAGAGCCCAGGGCACAAGTCTACAGAGAAGAGTGGGGCCTCTGAAACACAGAACCACGGGGTGGGGGGCCCTGTCAGCTCTGCAACCAGTACACTCCTGTCTTCACTCGCTGGGCTGGGCACTTGCCTGATGACTCATCAACATAAGCACGGTGGAGGGGAGACCAGGATGGCATGGGGGTGGGGGTGGGGAGGGTCTGGCAGGGCTGGCGAAGGGGGCTGGGCAGGCTGACTTGGAGGTTAGTGGGACAGAAGAGGCAGTATGCTTTTTTTTTTTCCTTTTGGTTTTTGGAGGCATGGCTTCTCTGTGTAGCCTGGGTGTCCTGGAACTCACTCTGTAGACCAGGCTGGCCTTGAACTCACAGAGATACATCTACCTCTGCCTCCAAAGAGCTAGAATTAAAGGTGTGTGCCACCCCACCCGGCTTATGTGAGAATATCTAGAAGATTTAAAAAGCATCAAAGGATGCCCTTGTTCTAAGTTAGATTTTGAGGAATTGTTGCCAAATTGCCCTTCAAAAACCTGACCTCAGTTTGGAATCTCATTATCATAAGGAAGCATATTCCTTTACTTTATCAATCCTATTACATTAAAAAAACCTACAATAATCTAATGGATAGGGTGTGTGTGTGTGTGTGTGTGTGTGTGTGTGTGTGTGTGTGTGTGTGTTGTCCTGCAACTCAGTTCCTCTTACTAATCATGAATGTTTCTTTTCATGATTCTTGAATTGCCTGCCCAAGGCTTTACCCCATAGAAGTGACTGAACAGTGTCAACCTACAATGCTGTTCATGTACACTCAGAAGCTTTGAGTAAGACCTTATTGGATCTGGCTCTTTGCAGCTGTCATGAATTAGGACGAAGTTTCATGACTGGCATCCTTAGAAGCAAGGACTTGGGAGCACCAACCTAAACACAGAGACAGAGTACGAGCTGTGCAGCTACTAGCCAAGGGTGGATGGCAACCCAGAGAGTCTAGGAAAAGAACATACTCTCTCAGAGCTGGTGGGAACATGGCCTTGCCAACACCTTGGTTTCTGGTTTCTACTTTTTAAAATATATTTTATTTAATGAGTGGATGAGTATTTGTTTGTATAGATGCTTGCACACCACATGTGTGCCAGGTACCTACGGAAGCCAGCAGAGGGAGCTATGGATGGCCATAACCTGCCATGTGATGTCTGGTGATACTGCGTTGTAACAGCCGAAGGAAAGCATGCACCATTGAAAACACAAACAAAGCCGGGCAGTGGTGGTGCACGCCTTTAATCCCAGCACTTGGGAGGCAGAGGCAGGCAGATCACGGTGAGTCTGAGGTCAGCCTGGTCTACAAAGCAAGTCCAGGATGATCAAGGGCTACACAGAGAAACCCTGTCTTGAAAGACAAAAAACAAAAACAAACAAACAAACAAAAAACTCCCAACCCCCCCCCCCAAAAAAAAAAAACAACAAGAAAACACCAACAAAAACTTGGGCCAGGCAAGCACATGGCACATCTTTAATCCCAGCACTTAAGAAATACAGGCAGATTTCTGTGAGTTTGAGGTAGGCCTAATCTACATAGCAAGTTCTAGGCCAGCTGGGGCTATATAATGAGACTCTGTCACAAACAAAACAAAAACTTGATATACTCATAGTGGTTACCTAGAAAACAGTGTAGCTTTGAACCTCTGCTCTGCCTCTTGAGTGCTGGACTGTAGGTGCACACTCCCAGGCCTGGCATAAGTGCAGATTTGACTGCATATGTGCTGCACATGATCAACATTTCCCACCTTCTCTGTTCTTCCATCAAGTAACTACTCAAACCATTCTGAATGTTGTATTTCTGCCTTTCATGTAAAAGTTTTATAACACATTTATGTGTGCTTAACAAAATAGGTTTCATTTGGGTTGTTTTCAGATTTTTTTTGCTTGTTTTCTTTTGTTGTTGTTGTTTTTGGGTTTTTTTGGTTTTTGTTTTTCAAGACCGAGTTTCTCTGTATAAGAGCCCTGGTTGTCCTGGAACTCTCTTTGTAGACCAGGCTGGCCTCGAACTTACAGAGATCCACCTGCCTCTACCTCCCAAGTGCTGGGATTAAAGGTGTGCGCCACCATGTCTGACTGTTTTCAGATTTTATTAAAATACAATTTGCTACAGGAACTATATGTAGTTTGGTCCTGCACTAGACACTTGCAGTAATGTACTGCTGGCTATGCAGTGTGTTACAGGTCTAATCTGTAGTACTGTGTATTTCACAGCTGAGAGATTAAGTGTGTTAGAGCTGAAAAATAAGAAATATTTGGCGTGCAATCCTGGCATTAACTAGAATGGAAGGAGGCCCAGAGGCAAAGTCACGGGACTCCCGAGTTATGTAGAGAAACATACAGGCTGATTAAAGCCACTGCTGTGGCTAGAGACACAGCTGATAGGTAGAGGGCTTGCCTGGCTTAAGTTCTCAGTATGGGTGCAAAGGGTTAGAAACCAGAGGAGAAAGCAACATACGTCTTAATACAGGCAGGTAGTGGCGGCACATACCCAGAATGCCAGTACTTAGGAGGTGATGGCAGGAAGACCACAAGTCCATGGTCATCCTCAGGTATGCAGTGAATTTAAGTCCAGCCAGGCTTTTTAAGTGTATTTCGGGGCTAGAGAGGTGGCTCAGCGATTAAGGGCACTGGCTACTCTTCCAGAGGACCTGGGCTGGATTCCCAGCACATATATGGCAGCTCACACCTGTCTGTAACTCTCAGATCTGACACTTTTATACAGACATACATGCAGGCAAAATATCAATGCACATAAAATAAATAAATTATTAAAAAAAAAAAAAGGCCAGGCATAGTGGCGCACACCTCTAATCCCAGCTCTTGGGAGGCAGAGGCAGATGGATCGCTGTGAATTTGAGACCAGCCTGGTCTACAAAATGAGTCTAGGACAGCCAAGGCTACACAGAGAAACCTTGTCTTGAAAAACCAAACCAAACCAAACCAAACAAACAACAAACAAAAAAGGCTATTTCAAAACAAAAATGAAACAAAAGGCCATGATGTTGCCACATGCTGATGACTTCAGCTACTTAGGAAGCCAAGGGAGGAGGATGCAAAATGTAAGGCCAGCCTGGATGAGTCGGTGATTTCAAGGACAGTCATACGCTGCCTTAAAATAAAAAAATTTAAAAATGGGCTCTGGGGGCTGGAGAGACGGCTCAGTGGTTAAGAGTGTCGCCTGCTCTTTCAGAGATCCTGAGTTCAATTCCCAGCAACCATATAGTGGCTCACAACCATCTATAATATAATCTGATACCCTCTTCTACAGATAAAGCACTCATTTGCAATAAATAAAATAAATAAGTCTTTTTAAAAAATGGGCTCTGAGGATGGTTCTGAGTTCAGTCCTGAGTAACATAAACAAAATGAAAGCAACAAGAACATTCCAGCATCACTGTTACGCAGCCTACAGCTAGTTCTCATCACAAAGGTCGCCAGAGATTTACAATGACCAGTCATTTCTGTGGGAAATTCAGATCTCAAGCTACCTGCCAGGTCCAAGTCTTTTCCTTCCCTCTGTGGCTGCCAGTATAAACCCAAGTGAACCAAGCACCAGTCCCACCACACGGACTGACTCTTCTCACTGCTGTTTTGCACACACTGCGGCCTCAGTACTTTCCACACTACAGAACCTAACTGTGCACCTGGCTCTCCTTTCTCAGACAGCGACTGAAGATAGAAACATCAAGTTGTCCCCTTGGCTGTCAGCCTGTAGTTAAGCATGCACCTGACTCTTACAGCTTTGCATGGTGTTCAGAGGCAGCTACTTATGTGAGGCTTAACTGACATGTTTTCAGTTTTTTTCTCAAATGAAAATTAATTACTTGATTCTACTCGGCAAATAATTGATTTCTGCAAGCAGCAAAGTGTAACTCTGACAGCAGTGGAATAGCATGCGTGCACCTGAACGGCTACTCGTTGTGTGAGTGCCTCACTCACTGTAAGCTGTTAGTGGCGACACTGCTCAATTATAACACATTCTAATGCTATTTCCCACAGGGGAAGCTCTTAGTAACTGGAAATATCTATGATACATCCTAAAAGAAGAAAGATTTCAGATAAAGTGAGGCCCAGACTCAGGCCTGGCTGATGACGGGAGTGGAAGCTGAGACAGCAGAGCAGAACACACCTGTTGCACAGGGCAGGAGACTCTCCTACACTGTGGCCATGACATGTCCCAGGACAGACACCAGACACTCAGCAATGGCTCTGGAGCCCTGGCTATATTCCCACAGTCCCCATCTGATGACCTCAGCATCACTACCAAGAGAAGCCCACACCTGCTTAGCTCCCCAGCTCTCCTGACACGTCCTCAATCTCCTCTTAGCATATCCTGAAATGGCACAGCACACAGTAGGCACACAACCAATGTTTACTCAATAAATGGCTGCTTTTGGAGCTGGTCCTCTACCCTCTTCGCCTCTTCCATCTTTCACACAGAAATGATGATTCCACTACATACACAGAACAGACTGTGCCGGAACAACGAGGCAGGAGGACATTTTTATCCTCATCTCTCTCCAAGACAGACAGCTGCCTTCGACACGGCAGGACAGGGAGCCTGTTGTGAGTGGTGGCTGTGCCACACAGCTGTGAGAAGATAAGCACTCCATCAAAATCTGATGCTATTCTTTGGGACAAGTTACAAATTCTACCTTTTTCTGAATCATCATTCTTCATTTTTTTTGACATCTCAAATGAGTCAATCAAGGCAATGGAAAATGTTAATCATATAAATCAAAATAGGCAAAAACAAATACAGCTTTGCTCTGAAATAAAGTTAGATGAAACCTGCTATTTAGTCCCGCCTCTCTCTCTGCAGAGGAAGTGCACCTGAGCTGAGCAGAAGGGGCGGAGCGGGCAGTGTCGCACCTGCAGCGTGATCATGGGGACTTGGCTCTTGCAGTGATTGCATGTGGCCTCTCGGTATTTACAGGCCTTTTCCACATGATCCCGCAAGTCTTTTCTCAATACTTTTTCTTTGCAGTCAGCACGCAGACAGGGAAGTTCCTCAAACTGGCATTCGTTTTTTAGGTGCACCTGTAGAACAAAACAAAGTTTTCAACTGGCAGAAAGTGTAAGTGTGAAATGGCAGACTGTAACTGCCTTATAATGAGGTCCTGTAGGACGCTGTGACCCTGCTGCTGGGACAGTTCTGTGCAACAGAGTGGCAAGCACGAGAGACACAGACTCACTGTGTGCACCTTGTATTTTCTCAGCACATGTGGAAGGGACCATGTGCTTGATATCTGTTACCAGGTCGGGGAGTCGGGGGTGTCTGGTAGGAACTATTTTAGCAAGATGGGGCAATTTAGACCTGGAATCCTAGAAGAATGGGCTGAAGCAGAGGACCCTGAGTTCACAGCTAGCCTGAACTATACAGCCAGACCCAGTGTCAAAAGCTACACCCCCCCCCCACATGTGAACTATACAGTAAAACCTGTGTCAACCTCTCCTTCCACAAAAATATCACATACACACACACCCCAACCTTTTATTTATTCTAATTCAATTATCCACTCTGAATAAGATACACAAATTTTAAAAAAACAACAACCTTAAATTATGTGAAATATTATGGTAGAAATGAAGTTCTATAGTGCCTTTGAAAATTAAAACCCGGGGGCTGGAGAGATAGCTTAGTGGTAAGATCACTGACTGTTCTTCCAGAAGTCCTGAATTCAATTGTCAACAACCACATGGTGGCTCACAACCATCTATAATGTGATCTAATGTGCACTGTATACATAATAAATCTTAAAAAGAAAGAAAGAAAGAAAGAAAGAAAGAAAGAAAGAAAGAAAGGAAGAAAATTAAAGCCCAATTCCAATTTCTTTACTTGAAGTACTTGAAATTCACTGGCATCATGACAAGTGATACTGTGTGTCTTAGGACTGGACACTTTCTTGCATGGTTTTGTTTTAGAGAATAAACACAGCACTACAGCTAATGGCGTTGTGTCTCCCTGGCCAGGCCGACTGCTGCTATTGGTGCTTACCAGCAGATGCCCCAGAGCCAGCTGTTCTGCACAGCCTCTGCCTTCATTCCGACAGTAGATCTGAAGGGCCAGAATCTCTCTCCTGCAGCAATTATCCTTAAACACCTGAATTGAAAAGTAGTTAGAGGATTAGTACTTCCTAATCTTCACATGTTGCAATTTTGGACAAGGCAAAACCACTCTAAAAATCCTAAGAGCAACTCTTAAGTGGGCCTCAGAAAGCATTAAGGACCATCTTAATTTCCCTAAGTAGAATGAAGAAGCCGGTCCCACTAAGAGACACCATTTAACTCATATAACCTTAAATGCTATCTTTTATTAGGCAAACCAAAAGACATCTGGGGTGAAGACATTTTAGAGCATTATAGTCCTTGAGTACTGATGTGGCCTCTGGACAGGGTGGGCTGGAGCTCCCGGCCGGCGAGGAGCAGGCGGCCCTGGAGCACACACACCTCTTGCCAGGACTTGGCAGCATGCTGGCAACTCAGCACGTTGTACAAAGGGCTTGTTAGAGAGTCAGACCAGCACTTGTGGAGATGAGGCTTGGGGACAATCTGTAAATAACTGCGCTTCCTTCTGTATATGTTGCTTATAACCCAGTTTTCACCAAAGAACATTTTTTTCTTTTTCTTGCCCCCTCAGGGCTGGGGATGGAGTGCTGAGCAGGGAGGGAGACACTCCACCACTGACCCACTTCTTATGCAAAGGAAGCACTAAACAAGAGTCACAAGGTTGAGCTAGTACTGAACTATTCTCCTAAAGATGGACACCTGTTTCCTTACTTCTATTTTCCCTTAGAAAACAGGCATTCTGCCTCTAGCAACAGTCTACAGCATCTTAGTCATCAGGCATTTCTAAGACACTCTCACCCATCAATACTCAATGACAGGACAGTACGGCACTTAATATGGCCTTTCTAAATTTCCAGGCAGAGAAGGAATCAATAACTGGTAAGACTGAAAACCAGGCCAATTGTGGTGGTGCATACCTGCACTCAGGGAGGCAGAGGCAGTGGGATCTCTGTGAGTTCGAGGCCAGGCTGGTCTATAAAGTGAGTCCAGGACAGCCAAGGCTACACAGAGAGACCCTGTCTCCAACAACAACAACAAGAAGCCACCTCAATTTGTTGCTTTAACTTGTTTTTCTCAGTCACATTTGCCAACTCATGTGACGAGGGAGGCACACTGCCATGTAAGAAAGGAGTGGCATAAGTGACGTGCTTCTGCTAACAGGTGACTGAGTCTTTAGCAGCAGAGATGCTAGTGTGCTAAGGAACAGCATGGAGGGTTGGCCAACTCCTAACTACCCAGAACAAGCTCCGTAAGATGCACTTCTCCCTAAAGCTGAGGGGCCCCTGTGGCCAGCAGCCTCACCCACGCTGCCCTGACCAGCAAGTCCAGCACTTGCAAATGCTTCTGACAGGAAACCCCAGAGGAAGAGTTTTACTGTGGAATTTAATAGCCTACATTAAAAAATTGTTAGGTTCGTTAATCAAAATATTGGACGCACACATTTTTATTGATATTTAAGACCTTAAAAGTGAATTGTTTCAAGCTACAAATATGCCTGGAAGGGCTTAGCAGTATGTGGGTGGCCATGTGCCAGAGGAAGGGTATGGATCGGGCTCAGGGGAAGACGGGGGAAAGCGCAGTGGTGCCCATTCTCTTGGCGTGCCCATGCGGACACTCACACGGGCAGACAGCAGGCTGCCCTCACTCACTGTCTAAGCACTTCAAGGTACTGGTCGGGGAACAAGAAACACATTTCAACAGCCATAACAGGCACCTCAGTACTTTCCACAACTCCCCACTCCTAATACACCTTCCCATGGAGTTAAGAGGTCAGACCAATACTGTTAGAGGCAAAGCAACCGGCTCAGAGGACAGCATGCCTTTCAGGAGTTACAGCTTCAAAGTGTCTGACTTTTCCTCTACCACTAGGCTGCCCAGAGGCTCACACAGCACATGTCAGGCCTGTTGCACCACTGTAAAAACTAAGAGCTGAATATTGTGGCACATGCCTGCAATCCTAGGAGGCTGAGACAGGAGGAGTGTCATGATTTTTAGGGCAGTCTACGCCTCATAGGAAGACCCAATCTCAAAAAACTCAAAACAGAAAAATAGAAGAAAACAAACAAACAAACAAACAACCCAGAGGGACTTGCCATGTATGGAGGCAGAGGCAGGTAGACTCTGTGAATTCAAGGCCCATCAGGGCTGCATAGTGATACACTGTTTCAAAAAACAAACAAAACCCAAGGGACTGGAGATCTATCAGGTGGTGGTGTGCCTGCTCTAAGTACTTCAAGCCCCAGAACAGATCCTCAGCACTGCATAAATTAGACGTGGGAGTCACAACTGTAATCCCAGAATGTGGGAAATGGAGAAGCAGCTCAGGTTCTACGTGAGTTCAAGGCTAGCCTGAGCTACACTTCCACCCTCACCTCCCCATAAAAATATTAATTTTTTTTTGAGACAGGGTCTCTCTATTACGTATCGCTGGCTGTCCTGGAACTTGCTATGTACCAGGCTGGCCTCCAACTCCCAGAGTTGGCTAACTCTACCTCCTAAGTACTGGGATTAGAGGTCTGCGCCATCATTTCTGGCTTAACTTTAAAAAGTAAAACAAAACTGAATTTCAATGCACTGCACAAAAGCTATGTAAAAACAAGGTGGCTCAGGGGGTAAAATAATTTCTGTGCAACCCTAGCAACCTGAATTGATCCCTGGAACCTACTTAAAGGTAGAAGGAGGGACCCCACAAGGCTGCCCTCTGGCTTTTACCTGAACAATAAGGCACACTTGTGATTCTCCCAATAATAAATAAGGTAAACTTTTAAACAGAATTCCAGAGCACCCAATGCAAGCTACGTGAAATGTGTTAGCTATCTAAAATAGCACGGTGCCACACCCTTGCACTCAGAGGCCATGTGCGGCAAGAATATCCACTACCTGGGGCACCCTGGACTACAGAGCAAGCCTCTTCTGAAGAAAGGACATGAAAAGAATACCTTGTCTTTGATGATGCTTTCTTGGCACGCTGTACATTTTGGACTCGAGGAGCTGAAGGAAACAGAGTACGTATGTTAGAGCAGTAGTCAATCCCCCCCAGGCGCACACAGAATGTTCTCTTCGGTAGCCGGGCCTGCTCTAGCTTGCAGCAACAGGCAGGGCTCTGGGATGCCATGGAAAATCTAGTTTAAATAGTAATTCACAGAAGAAAAAGAACCAAACTTTTAAACATGGTAATTTTTCAAAAGGAAGCTATTACATTCAATAGCTCAGTCCCATTGGAAAAAATTAAAGAACATGAAAGTGACATGTCCTACTGGTGGCACTCTGCTTCTCAGAGAGGAGTCTTTTGGAAGGAGCACTCACAGGTACTAAAGGCCTTCTGATACTCTGGTCTTGGGCTACAGAAAAGCTCACTATGTACAAAAATGCTAATGGCACCTCCACAGGGAAGCTGTCTCCATCCTCTAGGTACCCCACTATAGGCCTCTCTGGAGCCCAACTGGTTTCCCTGTCCTGTTTTATAGGAATTAGGTGAGCATACTGGGCCATCACCAAGTTCAACTTGGGTCCTTTCACCCTCAGCAGGAAAAACTAAGTGGGCTGTTTGGGTCCAGTGAGTGGGTGCAATGAGGGAATGGGGTACACAGGAGACTAGCTACTGGGTTGTGCCTTAGTCTCAGGCACCCAGCTGTGAGTAGTTGGTTGGGAGGAGAACTTGGTGGCCTTCTCAAACTAATGTGTCTGAGGGTACTGATGGTGCAGGATGCCCTGTGGTGATCAAGTGCCAAACACAATGCCTGGCAAATACACAAAGCTGCAGCTTGAAGTTTTCCCCTGGTCAATTCAACTTCTGTCCTCCAACGGCAGCTTGCCCCCGTTACTTTACCACAGCAACCCATAGGCTCATGGGCTTCCAGGGTCTTGGTATAAGCTCTGTGTGTACCCCCTAGGCAAGCATGCAGGCTTGCACCTGTTTTGTTCTGCATGTGACCCCGACCTTCCTCTACCCTGGTCCAGTGGCACCCTTCTATTTTAAGGACTTATGATCATTTAACATTACCACCATAAAACATAAACTTCCTGCACAGATGGGAGACATAGAGGCTTTATGGACAGAGTGCTGACACCACTGAGACTTCAGGGAGAAGCCGGGGGAATGGGATGTAAGGTAGGCAGGGCAAGGTACAGAGGCCTCAGAAAACTCAGCCATGAGACTTGCCTGAGTTTTCCTAAAGCCCTCCCAAGCTGGACTTAAAAACATTTAAAGTCTTGAGAGAGACAGGCACAGATGGGCACAGCTGCCCTGGCCAGGCAGCCTGAAGCTGTGTGCAGCACCCACCTGAGCAGGGCAGCCATGCAGCTCTCACAGAACCTGTGCCCACACTCAGTCTGCTTCGGGTTGCACAGCACCAGGCGGCACTTCTCACACTTGTACTTGTCCTCCACTGTCCTCACGAACTTCTCCTTGTAGCCTCCTTGCTCTGGCACAAGCACCGACCCAGCACTGCGATCAGGCTGCAGCTTTAGGGGCGGGTTGGGCTGCAGTGCGCCAGAAGCATCCATCTTTTTGCTTGAATCCATCTTAGGGAAGAGAGATTCTGCCAGGAGAAAAGAACGACGAGTGTAGGTCATCCCCTCGCCCCTTGAGAAGGCCTAAGAAACATGGCTGAGAAAAGCAAAAGTACTCTTGGTATTTAGACAATGCACCAGAGTCCTCCCCAGCCTTAATCTGCCATGGGGTAAGACAAGACCAAGTCACTTCCTTCTTTTTACTTTATCCAGATGGTATTGTTAATACTGCTGTTCAAAATACTTCCTGAAAAATACACTTGGTAAATTGTATTTCCAAGATTCTTTAAAATACACATAGTATTTTTCTGTGCCAAAGCTTCATTCACACCATTTGGCTAAAGCAACAGCCATTGTTGTTAATATTTATTTTGATTTTAATTGTGTGCATGTGTATGTGTGTGAGCTCTTTCAAAAGTTACCAGCTCCCTTTTAAATAATGCACTTGTGTGATTTACTTTTGCTACTTAAAAAATGTCTAGGTTTAGCCGGGCATGGTGGCGTAGCCTTTAATCCGAGCACTTGGGAGGCAGAGGCAGGCGGATCGCTGTGAGTTCAAGGCCAGCCTGATCTACAAAGTGAGTCCAGGACAGTCAAGGCTACACAGAGAAACCCTGTCTCGAAAAACCAAAAAAAAAAAAAAAGTCTAGGTTTGACTGGGCATGTATTTAGTTCAATTGGTAGAGAGCTGGCCTGGATCTGATCCCTAGTATCAAATAAAATGGGTCATGGTGGCATGCATGATCATGAGTTCAAGGTCAGCCTCACCTACACAGTGAGTGTGAGGCCAGTTTGGGATCCATGAGAACCATCTCATAAAAACAAAACCCTCCAAACCAAACAGGACAGATCCTTTGAACCCACAGTATCCAGAGCACCCACCTCCAGGAGTCGCCTCACTTCTCCTGTCAGTGTGGGACTCAGAGCTATGAACCAGGACCAGACGTGAGGACAAGTGCTCACTCAGGAGACAGCGGGGGCAGAGCCGAGTCCTGCGCTCGCCTTAAGCCTTGCTTATGTACTGCTTTCTGCCGCTCTTTCTGAGGTGCAAGGAACAAAGGCAGCAGAAAGAGGGTAGGGCCACTGGGCCTGGTTTGGGCATTCGAAACCCTAAAGCTCACCCTCAGTGACATACTTCCGCCAACCCCTGTCTCAAAACAAAACACCACCACCAAACCTGGGGTGCAGACATGGCTGAACGGTTAATAGCCCACGCCACTCTCCAGAGGCTCAATTCCCGGCACCCATATGGCAGCTCCCAACCATCTGTAACTCCATCTGGTTCCAGGGATCTGATGCTCTCTTCTGGCCTCCTTGGGTATCAGGCATGCACATACCACAGACGAACGTTCAGACAAAACATTCATACACATGAACTTTTTTCCTTTTTCTTTTTTTGCCCCCAAGACAGGATTTCTTGGCTGTCCTGGACTCTGAGCTTTGTAGACCAGGCTGGCTTCAAACTTACAGAGATCTACCTGCCTCTGCCTCCCTGAGTGCTGGGATTATAAGCGTGCGCCACCACATCCGGCCATAAACATTAAAAAAAATTTTTTTAAAAGATTTTATTTATTTATTATTTATATAGCATTCTGGCCCCATGTGTGCCTGCACACTACAAGAGGGCACCAGATCTCCAGATCTCAGTATAGATGGTTGTGAGCCACCATGTGGTTGCTAGGAACTGAACTCAGGACCTTTGGAAGAACAGAGCTCTTAACCTTGAGCCATCTCTCCAGCCCCCCATAAACATTTTTAAAATAAAATAAAAATGTAAAAAAAACAATTAGCGCTGGCTAGATGCTCAGCAGGTAGAAGGACTTTGTGTCAAGTCTGACTACTGGCCTAGTGCCTGGGACTCACACAGCAGAAGAAAAGAACTGAGTCCTGCAAGTTGTACTGTGGCCTCCACACAAGTGCTATGAGGTCAAACACAAACATACATAATATATTAAACTTTAAGAAATCTTGATTAACAAAGTAGGAGATGGGACATCCAGGTGTGGCTCCCTCTGTGCACAGCTTGGTAAACACTGTTCACCACGGCCAACCTCAGGGAACGGTGAGCACACTGCCCCCGTGCCACACAGTAAAAGGTAAAGGTAGACATGAGTAGATAGTAGAAATTACCCACAAGAACTGACCCACGGCGTGTACACTGGACATAGAGAATCAAAGGACAAGGGGCAGGAGGACTACTGGCAGGGGCTGTGGAGCACGGGTTCTGGGGACAGCTGACTCCAGACAGTGGTCACCACAACCTTCTCTTGATCCTGGGTGGGGACAACACCTACGAGTTCAGTACCCGAAATGACTTAAGTTCAAAGACTTCTAGACAGAAAACCTTTAGTAAAAATTAAGTCTCTATAGTTAGCTTCATATTTCTAAAATGTCTGTCACGAGGTCATCCTCAGGGATCTCCCGCATCCCGCCTGTAGACCCCGCACTATCATCAGAAAAAACAGCAAAACCAGTCTTTGGAATCTCTCCAAACAGAATAATGTGTAAACCTTTGATTAGATTTCATTATTGGATAGAAATACTTTTTTAAAATTAATTTATTCATATTACATCTAGATTGTTAGCCCGTCCCCTGTTTCCTCCCATTCCTCCCACTTCCCCCCTTCTCCCCTCCCCTATGTCTTGGATAGAAATACTTTGATTTCAATAGTGTTTGCATGGCTATAGACATAGCATGCCTCTGTCCTAAAATTTAGATTTAGCAACTATAAGCTAAGGAAATTCTATATTTATAATTGCATTGAAGAAAAAGTATGCTGTTTCAGTCAAATGTACTAACGACAGCATTTGAGGCAACTTTTACAGTTTTGTCAACTAAAGTGTAACAGCCTGAACTGGGGAAACACCATAGAGTTTCCAATGCCTAGAAACTGAACACATACAAATCTGGGTGATGATGGAATCTGAGGTCTTTGCTGACACCTCCCCTTCCATCATCAGGAAATCAAGTGGTAAACTGTTACATTAAAAATGTATCGGTCTATGATGCTAATAAATGACACAGAGTCTGAAGAAGACACAGAGTCTAAAGCATACTTTTAGGCTGTCAGCTCTACGCTGGGCAAAATCTAAACTGATGCAAATCTATTCCTACACTATGGTAAACAAACTACTCTAAACTGATAAATACATATACTCCAAGCATTAGCCACTAAGATGCTCGTCTGGCCATGCTCCCCATGCTCCCCTTTGTCTTCCTACCAGTCAACCATCTCTCCTTCACCCCAACTGACAAACCTCCTCTTCCTCTCCCCAGCAAGGCCCACCTTCTACTTCCTGTCCTTCTGCCCAGCTGATTGGCTAAACAGCGCTTTATTGACGGTTGATACATCCACTCAGCATTCCTCCACAAAACAAAACAAAACAACCAAAACACTGGTTTGCTTCCAATACATGAAGAGCTAGCTTCTGCTGAACAGAAGTGATGGTTACCCAGGCAAGGGCTTACAGTGAAGGGGTCTGCATGGCTCGGACAAGCACTGACCCTGAAGAGGGATCAAGGCCAGTGGTGAGCAGAAGCAGCAGCCCTGGAGTCCATGTCCTGCGATAGCTACGGACTCCAGTTGCAGAACTGGAACTCTGTGCTGTCCTTCAAGCAGACCTGCTGCTCTATTCTTCACCCTCTGCTGTATCTTCATATTTCATGTACTTCCTGTATCTGACCCCCTTATTTTATCCAACACAAGATGTCTCCAGTCCTCTTAGGACACGGTGCCTCGTTTCCAGTCAGCTGCCGTGTGCCTTACACACGGGACGCAGCAGAATGCATGGTACCTCCCCACTTCCTCTACCTTCACCATTAAGGTCTCTACTCCTGTGATTTGACTACACTTTAATTTTGGAGCTTAGAAACTAGAAACAAAAGTACATCTGCTGGCAAAAGAGTGTTCCAAAAAACTGGAAAGCCCGGGGAAAACCAAAAAAGGGAAGCATCAGATAAACAAAGAAAATGGCTCCTGCCAGCAAGAAGGGCTAAACCAGCATTCATGCAGAGGACAAGCTTAACATCCAGGCCAGCAGGGAAGCAGTGCCATCCTGTGAGGCCAGTGATGGGGGAGGGAGGCTGGTGGGCGCTGACAGTGAAGACACCTCCTGGAAACCTGGTGCGCATGGGCTTTCCCACACACAGCAGCTCCCCCATGATCCTACAGGAGGCGACCACGCAAACCAGTGAGCAGGGCAAGAACACCTATGGTGTAGTTATGATCTGACCAAAGCAACTCATGGAAGGGTTTACTTTAATTCACAGTTGGAGACGGCAAGGAATGGGGGAGATTTCCCTGCCAGGCTCCCTTTGTTTACTTTGCACACCTTGTAGGAAAGTGTCCAGGCCCCTGCTGAGGAGCTCCAGCAGCAGCCAGGCTGGGCAGCTTCAAGTTTTGCCCCAGGGCTCCCCTACATCTAACCCTGTGCAGCCTTTTCAGATCTCCAGCTTCTTTGGTGCCACACCCTGTGGTCCCTGAAAGGGGAGCTCTGGTTTTCAGCCTGTGCTGCCGGCCTCTCTACACCTCCGGACAGCAACACCTCAGGACTCCAGAGCACCTGAGGCTAAATCTCCACAGCCCTGGGGCCTGAGATCAGACGCCTGGAGAAACTTGAGAAGCTCACACCAGCGAGAAGGCAGCAGCACCTGAGGCCTCAGTTATGGCTGCTGCTGACACAGAACTAAGGGGGAGGGAGGCGTGTTGAACTGGAGCTAGTCTGTGAGCTCCAACGGCACCATCTTTGTGACAACAGTCTATAAACTAGCCATTCTTCCAAGGCTGGGAGCTTTACATGGTCTGACTCTGCCAGGCAGGGACCAGAACTAGAAATCTGACCCCTTAGTATGAGTTCATAGTTTAGTTAAGGAAAGTTGTTTTGTTTAGAGTTCAAGTCTGAGTAAACCCCTTAGGGCACGAGTTAATAGGCCTTCCCCCACACCTCTCTAACTGTCCCAACAGCCATTCCCAGCCCCCCCCCACCCCAGTGGGGTCTCTCCCAGATTTAGGTGAATTTTAGGTGAAAAGGCTGAACAAAACCCACCAATCCCTAAGCTTCCCCCAAGCTCAGGACTTGAAATCTCACCAATCCTCATTCTGGCAATCTCTGTCCTAGAAATCTCTGCCTCCTAAAAATCCTATATAAAGGCTGTGTTTGCCGAGTTCTCTGCTGTCTTCTCCTGGGAGCAGAGGCAGTCACTCCTGGCCTTGTCCCCCCAATAAGAGATTTATTGCCTGGTGTGACTCTCTCACTGGAAGAAGCAATGAAGAAGAAAAGAACAGAAGAAACGAAGGAGCTAGGCTCAGGTTCCAAAGCTCCTCAGCACCTCAGGAATTCAGGTGACTCTCCCGTGGGAGCTGCAATGTCTCTGCTGAGAAGGCCCCCTTCCAGAGCTGTGTGGCTCCTGGGCTCCCGTGTGTCAGGGCTGTGTGGCTCCTGGGCTCCTGTGTGTCAGGGCTGTGTGGCTCCTGGGCTCCCGTGTGTCAGGGCTGTGTGGCTCCTGGGCTCCCCTGTGTCAGGGCTGTGTGGCTCCTGGGCTCCCCTGTGTCAGGGCTGTGTGGCTCCTGGGCTCCTGTGTGTCAGGGCTGTGTGGCTCCTGGGCTCCCCTGTGTCAGGGCTGTGTGGCTCCTGGGCTCCCGTGTGTCAGGGCTGTGTGGCTCCTGGGCTCCCCTCTTTCAGGGCTGTGTGGCTCCTGGGCTCCCCTGTGTCAGGGCTGTGTGGCTCCTGGGCTCCCGTGTGTCAGGGCTGTGTGGCTCCTGGGCTCCCCTGTGTCACGGCTGTGTGGCTCCTGGGCTCCCCTGTGTCACGGCTGTGTGGCTCCTGGGCTCCCGTGTGTCAGGGCTGTGTGGCTCCTGGGCTCCTTTCCCTTTCCGGGACACACCTTTCACTCTATCAGGAAGGCAGCTGATCACACTCCATCAGCAGTCAGTAAGCAGAGAGATAAGTGCTGGTGCTTAGCTCTTTCCTTTTAATTTACTCTACTACCTCAGCCCTTGAAATAATGCAGTCTGAACACATGGTAGGCTTCCTTCTCAAGTAAACCTTTTTGGAAATAACCTTCATAAATACATCCAGAGGTGTGTTTTCATGGTGATTCTAAATTCAGTCAACTGTTTAAATAGAGAATGAGAGATACAGACCAACTCACCCAAACTGACAGGAGCAAAGAGCTAAATTATAGAGAAGAGCTTACAACTGTAATAGTAGCTGGCAACTCTACGTTACTCCTTGATTTGTACAATTTGGGTTTTTAAAAAGATTTATTTAATTTTAGTTTTTACATATGACTGTTTTATCTCACCTATATGTGTACCACATGCATGGTACTCCGGGAGCCAGGAGCACTGGGCTCCCTGGAACTGGAGTGATAGGTGATTGGTAACTAAATGTTGGTGCTGGGAACCAAAGCCAGGTGTTCTGCAAAAACACTAGGTGTTCTTAGCTGCTGAACTCTCTCCAGCCCGACAATTTAGGAGTGTTATAGCGCTGCTCAACCCTCTTAGATGCAGGCCTATAGCTTTCCCGGCCAATAGCTGGAGCCCTGCCATCTGGACAGAGAAGCAGCAGTGTGACTCTGCAGGCCTCCAATAGCAGGCAGCACCTCTTCAGGGCAGGCTCTGCCTGTGTAGCAGAAAGGGAGTGGAAGGCGGGGGCGGTAGGCTGTAATTTCCTTTCCTAGAGTGTTAATTTTACAGAAAAATGGATACAAAGAGCAAAAACCATTGCCATATTAAGGAGGAGGCACTTACAGTATTTAACTTTAGAATAGAATGTGGCGTTCCAGCCAATGGTTTTCACATCGCCTTCCACTCTCCATCAGACTCCCCATTTCTTTTCTTTTTTTGTTTTTTCCAGACTGGGTTTCTCTGTGTAGCCTTGGCTGTCCTGGACTCACTTTGTAGACCAGGCTGGCCTCAAACTCACAACAATCCTCCTGCCTCTGCCTCCTCAGTGCTGGGATTAAAGGTGTGGCCCACCACTGCCCAGCTTTGAACTAGATTATTTTTATACGAAGCAAAAAAGGTAAGCGCTTAAGAAAGAAGCCTGGCTGTACTGAAAATTCCTAGCGGCATACCTGTGTCATCCGCTGTAAGGAGGTCCAGGGAAGCTCAGGCGTGAGGGGGAAGCTTCCGCAAAGCCGTCGGAGCAGTGCCAGGCTTACCCTTCAGTAACGGGGACCCTGTACCTGGGAATCAAGAGGAAGGCCTGGTCAGCTCTCATTTGGAAAATGTAAAGCTTCAAAAACAGAATTTCAAAGCATACATTTTTATAAAACGACGAAGTTCAATAAGTATTTTTAATCATTCTCTATGCATATGTACTATAATTTTCTACACTTTAAAAATCACAGCATGCATTATAAAATCTGATTCTTTTTTCCTTTAAATCTCTTTTATGCTAAACTATTACAGACAGCAAAGTTCCAAGAACATTCATACAGTGTTGCCATGGTTACTACACAGAAAGCCTCGCTACAACCCTAGGCAAGTAATGGAATGCTGCCAAGAACTGCAGACCCTGAGTGCCTTGCTCTGATCTCAATGCTTCTGCCCCTCTAAACAACCACCTTCGCTTCCATGGTTGTGTTTCTTTGCTTTTCTTAATACAGTTAAAACCCAGCTAAACAACCCTAGCACATATTGGATTTTCTTTCTTTATTTTTGCTTGCTTCTTACTTTTATATAAATAGAATCATATTCTGTGTATGTACACCCGGCTGGTCTCAATCTTAAAGAGATCTACTTGTCTCTGCTTCCCACCTGCTGAAATTAAAGGCCACTGGGACTAAAAGCCGCCACCCCTGGCAGTGGCGCACATCTTATTATTTAGCCTTTTGTTGATCAACACTGTTGTTGCTGTAGCTATGATTTTTTCCCCCAATATCATGTAATACTGGAGAATAAGTACAAGACGTGGCCAGCTAGTCTTTGGTCCAAAGTTCCTGCTCCAGAGAAAGTATAAACCTCATAAGATCTTTCTTCTACATCTACCGCAAACACATAGGAACAAATTTCTCTGATGTACACATAATTAGAAGTATAGTGGACATTTTGGTTTCTTTAAAAACTCAGTTATGTTATGTAAATATGCTTTTTTTTTTAAATCCCAAGTGTACGATATAAAGCCGCTTTTAGTTTGTCCACAGCTGTTAGCTACAATTGCCTTGTGAGAGCTTGGAGAGGGGTCTGATCTTTGCCAGCTGCAGAGAGTTTAATTCTGAGGACTCTGAGAGGGTATAAACACCAGGGCACTGAGAGGAAGAGGAGTCGGAGGAGGAGGAAGGAGGCTGCGAGAGAAAGAGGAGTCGGGGGAGGAGGAAGGAGGCTGCTGCTCCCCATACTGCTGCTCGTTCATCCTGTTGGTGGTTTGCTGGACTGCTAGATATCATGACAACCGAGACTGCTATTTCCCAAAGAAGCGGGCAAGCCTAACCAGCTGGAAGTAGTAGAGACCTACAACCCTCTCCTCACTAACGTTCTTTCTCTCCTAGTGTTGGGGTGTTGGAAGGGATTAGGGTGGATAAGGGCTGGAAGGGAGGTAGAGGCATAAGAAACGCCAATAACACAGATGAAAAGCACCTACACAGAAGAGCGACTCCTGTCTCAGGCAAGTGTGCGATTCCACACCTACAGAAAGGCAAGTACTTCTCAAAGCAGCTGTAATTCGCACTCCTAGAAGGAGGACCTGAGAGTATTCCTGTTGCTCACTTTCCAGCAGAGCTGACTGGTGTGAACCCTTCTAACTAAGCAGCTGCATAATGGTACCCTTATCAATATTTAATGCAAAGTTTAGGTTATTTTGAATAAATTTTATAAAAACTTACATCTGATGATCACTGCACAGAAATTTAATTCTGCAACTAAGCATCTGCTCAAGTTCTTACACCCCAGTTTATCAACAAATGTAACTTCCCACCCTGAGCCCACTCTGAACACCAGCTTCTAAGCTCTGTGCCCACAGAATCACACTGATCTGGGCTTGCCTTATCAGTGTCAGTCCACTCTTTGAACATGGCCTAAGAAAGCGTATGGAGTTTTTACTAAAGAGACTTTCCCATACAACTTGAATATAGTATAAAGAAGGCTGCAGCTGACAATGTTATCAGCCAACCCTGACTTGAGAACAAAGCAAACTCAGGAGGCTATGCAGGAAAGCCCTAGCCTGGCTGCAGTACCCACAGGAGGCCTCCCGGATGCTTCCAACCGGCAACACACACTTTTAAACTAGTGTACCTAAATTATTTTCTAGCTTCCACTAATTTTTTAAAAGATGGTATTATTTTATATATATGAGTGCTCTATTTGCATGTATACTTACATGCCAGAAGAGGGCATTAGATCACATTATAGATGGTTGTGAGCCACCATGTGGTTACTGGGAATTGAACCTGCGTCCTCTGGAAAAGCAACCAGTGCTCTTAACTACTGAGCCATCTCTCTAGTGCTCCCCCACCCCCCCACCCAGCCCCACTAATGTTCTTTAACCATGAATTATACGAAGAGTTTTGTTTTTTGGTTTTTTTTCTTGAAATGAGTCTTACTATGTAGCCCTCGCTTGTCTAGAATTTACTATGCAGATCAAACTGGTCTGAGACTTGCAGCAATCCTCTCCTCCTGCTTTCCCGAGTACCAGTATGACAGATGTGTACCATCATGCCCAATTAAAGTTTGTTTTTAAACTCTTAATATATTACTATTACCTTTTTACTACTGATTTACAACTTAATTCCATAAAGGTCATATATTACAATCTGTATTTGAAATGTACTGAGACTGATTTGAACTGACAGACTGGCCAATTAAAACAAAACACTTTGCATATCTGAAAGATAACTATGGTGCTTTTTAAAAAAGATATATATGTAACATCAAACCAGATTTAGACGCTAGTTACAATTACTTTTTTATTTGATTGTTCCATCAATTATAGCAATGTGCAAAAACTGGAAAGCTTATTAAACCCCCAATACTTCCTTAGCCTTCTGGCACACAGGTACATGCCCAGCCACAGTCCTGCTGGCTCATGAGCCAAGTTCTGCTAAAGAACTGCAAGCATACAAAGCAAGTCCAGGACAGCCAAGGCTACACAGGGAAACCCTGTCTCGAAAAAAAAAAAAAAGAAAGAAAGAAAGAAAGAAAGAAAGAAAGAAAGAAAAGAACAAGCATAAGCACTGTGTGCCACTTTCAGGTCTGGCCTAACCCACGGAGATGTTCTCGGCTTTCTCCCCTGGGTGAGACGATCCTGCAGAGTGTGCCAACGTGCTGGCTGCTGGGAGGCTCCGGGTAAAGAAGGCACCTGCCATGCAAGCCTGGTGACCTGAGCGTGACCCCTGGAGCCTATGCAAAGGCCGAAGGAGAGAAACAAATCCAAAGATGTCTTCATACCACATGCTTTCTGTGGCACACACACACACACACACACACACACACACACACGATAAAATAAATGTTAGATTAAAAAAAATAAAAGAAAAACCTTGAATCCCTAAATTACCATGTGTAAAGAGATCTGCTGACTAAGGCAGGCTGTTGAGGACCTCTACAGGACAGGAAATGGACGCATTACTAAGCTGCTGAGACGTGTGGCACCCTCCACAGTACTGCCGAGGTGGGCATCTTACCTCGCTTTCTACAGCTGTGCATCTGGCTATGTAGATTTGATTTGCCAAATGTATGGGGGATTTTTTTGTGCTTTACAGTTTCTGTCATGGAAGTTTGTCTTCACTATGTCTTGTCTGGCCTTGTAATTAGGATGGTGCCAAATTTGCAGAATTTATTAGAAAATATTTTCTATTCTATTTTTTGAAAAAAGCTTTTGCCAGTTAATATTTTTCTCTTATTTTTAGATTTGCATTATGTTTATAAATGTTTTGCCTGCTTGTATGTACGGGTACTATGTGGACGCCTGGTGCCTGCAGACATCTGAGGAGGACACTGACCCCCAGAACTGAAGTTACAGATGGCCACGAGCCACCTGTTAGAACCGGAACCAACTGTTTTCTGCAAGAGCAACAGGTGCTCTTGGCTGAACCAACTCTTCAGCCCCAACATTCTTTTCTATTAAATATTTTGTATAATCTACCAGTAAAATATAGTGTACATAGTATTCTTTCAGGCATTCTAAATACAATTAAATTCTCTTTAAGACAATTTAAATTACACTTATTTAGTGTATGTGTGTGGATGGAGTCAGAAGACAGAGTTGGTCGTCTGCTTCCACCGTGTGCGTCCTGGAGGCTGAGCTGCAGTGCTCAGGTCCGAGGTCCTTGGCCTTTCTCTGCTGTGCCATCTCACTAGCCCTAAGCACAAGCTTTTCAGTAAGTATACAGATTATGTGTCTTTTCTTGCATAAGACTCAGCAACTGTTCATTTGTCAAACTATTGGCATAAAAATAATCTTTATTCTCATCCTTTGGCATGTGATCTATAGTGGTGTCCCATTGTATATTTCTGATGTTGGCAATTCATGTTTTTTTTTTTTTTTATCCCTGAAGAAATATTTCCCTGGTATACTATGTATCTTCAGCTTTTCACAGTATGGAAGAAAATGCATGTATGGAGTTTATAAGATTTTATTTTTGTTTCACTGATGTTTTGTTTTTGAGACAGTCTCCATGTATCTTATACTGACATGGAGTCTGTGATCTTCCAGTCTCAACTCTCCCAACATTAGGATCAGAGGCATGTTCCACTATGCCTAGCTATGGAGGTTTTATACTGTGAAAATGTTTATTTTTCAACACAAATTTCATTTAATTTTAGTTTTTAAAAATATTACATTAAGAGCCAGGCAGTAGTGGCTCATACCTTTAATCTCAGTACTCAGGAGGAAGAGGTATGCGGATCTCTGTGAGTTCAAGGCCAGCCTGGTCTACAAAGAGAGTCCCAGGACAGCCAAGGTTACAGAAAGACTCTGTCTCAAAAAACCAAAAAGAAAAAAATTACATTAAAATAATAATTTTAATTACTACCATTTTTGGTGTTTCCTTCAATTCTATACTGTTTACTTCCCCTGGGCATGGCAGAGACCTAGTCCCTGTTATCCCCCACAGAGCAGGCAGCAGTCTCCAACAGTGCGTCTCCCACTAGGCAGAACCAATACCAGCAGCAGTTAGGAGGGTTTTCTTCCTAGTGATGGAGAGAAATGGAGAATGTTCCAATTTTTTGCAGCCAACAGTCACAAAAACACGTGCCTGTTCCTACCCTATCAAAGGCAATAATCAAATGGCTATAACTTTAGTTTTAAGAAGCACTTGGTAGACAGGACAGCACCACAACCATTAAGTAATGCTCACAAAGCACGGCTGCAGATAAAGACAGATGCGGTCAGGCGGTGTCTCAGCAGCATGTTAGCTCCTGCTCTACCGCCATGAGGAGACACCAGACTGCACACTCTTTTTTGTTTTGTTTTGTTTTTCAAGACATGGTTTCTCTGTGTAAAAGCTTGGCTGTCCTGGAACTCCCTTTGTAGACCAAGCTGGCCTCGAACTTACAGAGATCTGCCTGATTCTGAGTCTGTGCTGAGACTAAAGGTGTGCGCCACCATTCCCAGCTTGACTATGAAACTCTTAAAAGATTTAACAAAAGTGTGGTGGGTGGCTGACAGCTGTCCTCATCGTGGGGCGGGGAGGCAGACTGAGGCCGACTCTGACTGGGCCTAGCATGGGTCTTTAAAACCTCCAAGCCCACCCCGATGGCACACTTCTTCCAATAAGAAGTTCTTATAATCCTTTCAAATGTGCCACTCCCTGGGGGCCATTCTCAATAAACCACCAGAGGCAATAATTTACTTTAGAATATGAGAAACGGCAAGCAACTCTCTGAAGCACTGACATGAAGTCAACTTATTGATGATCTCAACGCCTGGTCTCATCAGTTCAATTACAAGCAAATGAACTGTCACACTTGCTGTCTTGGTTTTACAGAATAACTACTTCTAAAATCAGCCATCTCATTTCCCAAATATTCCCAACTCCTAATTCCACTGAATAAATATAAAGCACTTAGCAGGCAAAAGAAAAAAACAAGGTCATCTATCTACATAAAAACAAAGAAATAAAAAAAAAAGAACAAAGAAATTCACTAGGGAGGCAGAGGCAGGTGGATTGCTGTGGTCTACAGAGCAAGTATAGCTAAGGCTATACAAACAAACCCTGCTTTGAAAACTGAAACCAAAAAGAAAGAAAGAAAAAAAAAACCAAGGAATTCTTACCATTTGTAACATATTTTCTACATCATTCATTTCTTTTTTTAAAAGATTATTTATTTATTTATTTATTATTGTGTATACAGTGCTCTGCATGTACACCTGCAGCCCAGAAGAGGGCATCAGATCACATTATAGATGGCTGTGAGCCACCATGTGGTTGCTGGGAATTGAACTCATGACCTTTGGAAGAGCAGTCAGTGCTCTTAACCTCTGAGCCGCCTCTCCAGTTCTGTCGTTCATTTCTTTTCTAAAGTACAGTGCAAGAGATGTTTTCAAATATTCTGTCAACATTCCTTACACACACAAAAATAGCTATAATAAATTTTGTTTAAAAATATGGAGGGAAATGTTGAAGACAGGTTGGACAGTTATGAAGCAAGTCTAGGAAAGAGCCGGTGCACCGGGCATGCCTGGAAGACAGAAGGCACAAAAGGCGCTGTGGCCACAGCCAGCCCCACCTTTCACACGCAGGCTGGCAAGCAAGCCGGACAACAGCAGGAACCCAGCACCCACTACTTTTGAATGCCAACACTTTCTGCCTGGTCTAGCACTTAGAAGAAAACAGAACTTAAGAGGGCTGCTTATCAATCAGAACGTCAAAGGCTCTGGGGCAGGTTTTACTTGTTTTTCAAAATTACCTCTTCCTCTTCAGCTCTATGAATGCAAATGCAAGAGAAGAGGACTCGCTCAGGACACAAAAAGTCATTTACTGCAAGAAGGAGGAAGAAAATAGAAGTAATCAATAGTTTGAGAAACTAGAAAAGTTGGTCATGGAAAAAAGATTCCTTGGTTGCACCTAAAAAACCTGAGAAAATCTTAAAAAGGAAAGGGTTAACATAAACCTCACACCACCCTAATTTATCTGAGCGTCTCCCCATGTTGGAGACACTATGGAGAAGTGGACGAGGACAAAGGCCTTGTATTCACCAGCGGACAGGCTAAGCAGTGGACAGCCCAGTCTCCAGGCGTAAGACACGAAAACAGGACAGATGCACAATACACAGCACAGTGACTCCGATGCCACAGGGAAGGGCTTCCAAAGAGGACATGTATGCCATAATCTAAAATATATAGAGAGAAATCAACCATTTTCTCTAAATCCTTAGATTTGAAAATAGTACACAGGTAAATGGAGTAATAAAAGGCCAATGCTTGGGCTGTAGTGATGGCTCAGAGGTTAAGAGCACTGGCTGCTCTTCCAGAGGTCCTGAGTTCAATTCCCAGCAACCACATGGTGGCTCACAACCATCTATAATGAGATCTGGTGCCCTCTTCTGGTCTGCAGGTGTACATGCAGGCAGAGCACTATATACATAAATAATAAATCTTTTTTTAAAAAAGTCAATGTTTAAAAAGCATTGAGTATCTTATTTTATGAAGCATGTGTTTTATATCTGTATAGGGGTGTGTGTGTGTGTGTGTGTGTGTGTGTGTGTGTAAGTGCAGGCCAAGTACATAGTGATTCACAAGTGACTGTTCTCAGAGTATGGGGCAATGGCTCAATGGGTCAGACTGTTTGCTATGCCTGCATGAGAATCTGAGCTTGACTGAGTTTATCCACATAAAAAGTTGGGTGTGGCCAAATTTCACGTGGCTACATGTAGCCTTCTTTGTGCCATCTTCTTTGTGGCAGCAATGCTGGAGGGACCCAACATGGGACTCAGGACAGTGTGCCAACTCATCAATATTAGTGAGGGGCAGCAGGTGTCTGTTTTTTGAGACAAGGTCCCACTCTATAGCTTTGGCTGTCCTGGAACTCTGTGCAGACCAGGCTAATCTCCACCCGCCTTGTCCCAAATGCTGGGATTAAAGGTGTTCTTAAACAAATCGTGTATTAAAAACCTGTTCTAAGTTAATATTGCCAACAGAAGTTTAAATGAACAAATTTGAAAATAGGACACAAACTGTTTGAAAGATGACAGCTCTAGTGGTCACACTGACCAGGATGATGACAATGGTAGCAACACTACATCAAAAAGAGGGCAGCACCGTTGAGGAATCACAGGTTCTGAGATAAGGTCCCACACCAAGCACACCTCCTGAATTCTGGACAGTGGGACCTACAACTAGGTCTAAAGGAAGGAACATTCATGGGCTGTGGTGGTGCACACCTTTAATACCAGCACTCGGGAGGCAAAGGCAAGTGGATATTTGAGTTCGAGACCATTGTGGTCTATAAATCGAGTTCAAGGACATCCAGGGCTACACAGAGAAACCTTTCCTCAAGACAGACAGGTAAATAGATAGATAGATGGAAGGCAGGAAGCTAGGAAGGTGCATCCCTCTACAAGCAGCACATGGCCTTGGGCCAACCGGCCAGGCCAGGGGGTGCACACCAAGACCACCACCTGGACATGTGAAGTCGGGCAACTTTACATGGTGTAGCAAACTGGATATCACGTTAACACTTTCTTTCAAAATATTTTAACTCAGCCTGGTACAGAGACAAGCTTTTGATGCTATGGTAGATGCAGCTTAAAAAAATGACAATCCTGGACCAGGCAATGGTGGCGCACGCCTTTAATCCCAGCACTTGGGAGGCAGAGGCAGGTGGATCTCTGTAAATTTAAGGCCAACTTAGTCTTTAGAGCAAGTTCCAGGACAGCCAGGGCTACACAGAGAAACCCTGTCTCAAAACAAAACAAAACAAAACAACCAACAAAAGACAGTCCGAAGTCTGGTTCTCTGGTCTGTTGAGTCTCTGAATCTGAAAGACACAGACTACAGACTATAGAAACAAGCCTCAAAAGCAAATCTTCTCTGATTTCTTTGTCACTGCCTTTTCTCCCCTACAGTGACTCACAGAAACCACAAATTCTCTTCCCTGAGAGGCCACATAAATTATAAACATTACTTCAAACCTCCATCTCTGGGGCTGGAGAGATGGCTCAGAGGTTAAGAGCACTGTCTGCTCTTCCAGAGGTCCTGACTTCAATTCCCAGCAACCACATGGTGGCTCACAACCATCTGTAATGAGATCTGGTGCCCTCTTCTGGCCTGCAGGAGTACATGCAGAGCACTGGATACATCATAATAAATAAATAAATCTTTTTCAAAAAGATAAAAAACAAAACAAACAACAACAACAACAACAAAACCATCTCCACTCCAAACCTTAGGCTACTTCCTCTCATAGCAGGTCCTCAGACACTCTAGAGTATGCTACACAGCAGGGGAGGTAATTAATGATGCATATGGAAACCAAGCAGAATCTGAACATGCAGGCCTTCTTGGGTCTTCTTCAGCTTACTGTCACCAGATCAAGGCCTTTGGACTTGTCTACACAACTGTCCACTAAACCTGTACATTACGGTGATGGCGCACGCCTTTAATCCCAGCACTCGGGAGGCAGAGGCAGGCGGATCGCTGTGAATTCGAGGCCAGCCTGGTCTAGAAAGTGACTCCAGGATAGCCAAGGATACACAGAGAAACCCTGTCTCGAAAAACCAAAATAAATAAATAAAAATAAAAAATAAAAGAAAGGCCACAGGCAGGATTGGAGGCAACATGATCATAAATCTGAGGCCAGCCTGGTCTACAAAGACCAAGGTGCTTTTCCTGGGGCCGTTGGATCATAACATTTTCCCCCTTTGAGATGCAGCCTCACTTCTGTAGCCCATGCCAGCTTAGAGCTCACTATGTAGCACAGGCTGGTCCTGCCATAGCCTCCCAAATGCTGGGGTTGTGGGTGTTACCCACCCCAGAAATGTCTTTGTTTCTGACACAGGTTCTCACTCCTGTGGCCAGACTAGGCTGGAACTTATTCTGTAGTCTCGTAGTCTAGGCTAACCTAGAACTTATGTATATCCTCTTGCCTCAACCTCCCTGGGTTCTGCTATTAGAGACATAAATGGCCATGCTCAGCTTGAGTCTTTATCTCTGAAGCCTCATGTGGGCCTTTAGTCTTAGCATTTGGGAGGAAGGCAGAGGTAGGCAGATCTCTAAGTTCTCTGGTCGACAGAGTGAGTTCCAGGACAAGCCAAGGCTACACAGAGAGACTCTGTCTCAACAACATGCCCACCCCCGACGACCGCAAAAAAAAAAAAAAAAAAAAAGACAAACCAGGTGTGGCATGCCTTCGATCTCACCAGAGCCTCGATATAAACTCTTACTCACATAAGAAGTGCTGTGAAGTACAGCAGCAAGGGCCACTGCGGCCTTGGGTACCACCATCACTCTTCAGTTTGTATCTGGGCCTACAGGGCAAGGCATGCCATGATACTGATCTTCCATTTATATTTGTGTGTTGAATAAATTAAGAATCTATAACTTTAGGTTGATGAAAGTGTTCTAAAATCAAATAGGATTCCTTTTTTTAAAGATTTATTTATTTACTATTATGTATACAATGCATGTACATGTGCAAGCCAGAAGAGGACATCAGCTCTCATTATAGATGGCTGTGAGCCACCATGTAGTTGCTGGGAATTGAACTCAGGACCTCTGGAAGAGCAGTCAGTGCCCTTAACCTCCAGCTCTAAGTAGGATTCTTAACAACTATGAACACACCAACACTGGATACCACTGTACAACAAGACAGTTTATGCTATTTAAATTATGTTATTAAAAACACATTCTTGGTCACTGAGACAGCTCAGTGAATAAAGGCACAGCAGCAGACAAAGAATAATACTTGATGCTCTTTCAGAGGATCAGGATTTGGTATCCAGCACTCACATGGAATCCAGTTCCAGGGGATCTGATCTCTTCTAAGTACCAGCCATGTACACATATCTACACATAACACTAAACAAAGAAAATAAAAAATTTTTTAAATCTTTTTTTTTTCTTAAGTATAAGAAACCAGGTGTGCCCCTGGATGGGGAGACCTGGTGGCACTCAGAGGAAGGATAGCAGGCTACCAAGAAGAGATTTTATGAGCATATACAGGGGGAGGAAGACCCCCTCAGTCACAGTCATAGGGGAGGGGAGTAAGGGGAAAATGGGAGGATACAAGGGATGGGATAACCACTGAGATATAATATGAATAAATTAATGAAAAAAATATATATATAAAAGAAAGAAACCAGGTGTGATGGTGCACACCTTGAATCCCAGCACTGTAAGAGGCAGAGGTAGACATCTCTGTGAGTTTAAATCCAGTCCAGTCTACACAGTGAGTTCTAGGATGATGAGGGCTATATGGAGAGACCCTCTGTTTAATAAAAAAAAATAAAATTAAATAAAATAGAAAGGAGAGAGAAAAAATGCAATGTCACCCTAAGTGACCTACAATAAAAATATTATTTTTTTAAAAGTTTTTTTTATGTATATGAGTGTTTTGCCTGCATGTATGTAGTGTGTATGTATGTATGTGTACCACATGTGAGTATACTGGATCCCCTGGAGTTGCCATGTGGGTGGGGAACCGAGCCCAGATCCTCTACAAGAGCAACCAGCGCTCTTAAGCACTAAGCCATCTCTCCAACCTTCTAAAGCCTTAATTCTTTGAATACCAGAAAATTAAAAATCAGGGTTAACCACAATCTGGTTGGAAAATCAATTTGCATTTCAAATTCTGAGAATGCAACCACTTACTACTTTTGTAATAAATAGACTGAACCTATTATTATGTCATTCTGCCTTTGTCAGTGTGGTACCATGACGGTGACTGAATACACAATTGCAGTGTGCCTGTTCTGGTGGCAGGCGGCTGACACTGGGTGTCTTATTGCATCTTTCTCATTCTCCACTTCAACTCTGAAGATAACGTCTCTTACTAACCTGGAGCTTTGGCAGACTCAGCACCCAGCATGATCTGAGGGTTCTCTTGTCTCCACCCTCATCCCCAGCCCCTATACCTCGGTGCTGGGGATCCAGACTTGAGCCCTCAATGCGTGCGTGGTAAGCATTTTACCAACTGAGTCATCTCCCCAGCCCCTCAATCCAGAACTTATCTGGACAGTCCTTGACTGCACACAGCCCTCTCATCATAGCAGGTGGCACTAGGGCAGAGGTCACGTCCTTCCCATGATGTGCCAGTAGAGAGAAACGTGAAATTTTTTTCAAATTAAATTGAGACCTCTAGGTTAAAGACCTGAAGTTATGAAAGACCCCCTTCTGACAAAAGGAAAACAAAACTATTAACTAAGAGCAAACTCTGCCAGGAAATGAATCTCAGGGGATCAGACAGGTCTCTGACCCTGGACCTGCTTCTGATCTACTCTGGGACCCCAACCAAGTACATAATTTCTTTGAGCCTCAGTTTCCTCATGTGAAAATAAAGGAATAGAACCCACAGGTAAGCCACAGCAATATTCCCACTAACGGGTAACTGAAAGACTAGCCTACCTTCAAATTAAAAGTTTCACCATATAATTCTGAGTTCTAGGCCAGACCAGTATACGTAATAAGTTCAAGTGCGAGTCCAGGGCAGCCAAGGCCACATAGAGAAACCCTGTTTTGAAAAACCAAAACCAAAACCAAACCAAACGAAAGAAAAAAAAAAAAAAAAAAAAAAAAAAGGCCCTGTCTCCAAAAAGATATCAGTGTGGTTTAAATGTACAAGGAAGACTGTTCGTTTTGCTTTTTGTTGTTTGACACTTCTTTACAGTATGTCTGGCTTGGAACTCATTGTGTAGACCAGGCTAGCCTTAATCTGCTGCCAACAATTCTGTGATAATGAGCCAATAGGCCCTCCTCTCTAACTTTAATAAGCTTGATCACTGGCCCCTGCCCCAAACCAATCACCACAACTTCCAAACTATAGGAAGCCAGGCTCTCTGGAGCCTCAAACTTGTGGGAAGGAGTTCTTCAGATGGACAGAAAACTGCACCAAGACACCAACCATACTAAGACATGAAGCTATAAGCACAGTTTGGGACGGGGGATTATCAGGCACTGCCAGCCCAACTCTATATGGTCTATTGGCTGGCTGTGGTGAGATAGCTCCCCAACCTGAGGCTGAAAACAATTTTTCAACCATAGTCTGTGACCAGGAACCAAGGGGCAAGGTAGAGTCACCAGGGAAAGAACTGGACAAGGGTAGTCAACTCTGGCAAGCACAGAGAAAGGATGTACTGTCCACAGAAAGACGAATTTATTTATACTGATCATGAATGCAGGCTCTCAGCTAGAAAATCTCAGTTAAAATGCTAGGAGGTTCAGAGCCCCATTCACAAGCTTTTCAGAACACATGCAGTTGCCATGGCAACCGTGACATTATATTTCTTGGTGTTGGACACATGAAGTTACCAACCATGATTCATTTAATACATTTTGGGGTCAAAAATTTATAGCAAAACCAATCTGAGTTTGGATTTACCGTGCCCCCCCCTTAGATAAATAAAGAGGACCAGGGGAAGGTGGTACCCAGCTCATCCATACATGAGCACAGAGCTCCACACTTAATAAAATGCTTATCTGAGGACTGTCGTCTGAGGAAAAATAAGAACTCAGGGAGCTGGACCTTATCATCTATCATCATATGGCTGGTGACATATCCTATGCCACATCAATGAATTGTCATTGTCTTAAAAAATGTTATAATCTGTATCTACATTTCTGAGAGTCAAGCTTGTTTATTAGAAAGCCAAAGAAAAAGCGATCCTTTTTCAAAGAACATCGTGAGTAATTTATTAGGGGACATTAGTCTACAATAAATCAGACAATTCTTCAAACGTCAAAACTGCCATTAATGAAATACAAAGTTTTATTTTAGATCCAGTGGAGATCCTATTCAAATCATAATTATTTACTTTCACTTGGGATATTCGTAAATACTTAAAATATATAAATGCATAATTTTTAAAGTCCCTTACCTTCGTATAACCCACCATCTGAACTCATAGATGAAAACCAAATTATCAGGCACAAACTGCAAAGGCATCTTCAGTTTCATATTCTGAGGAAAGCCCACTGCACCAGAAATTCAGAGCTGCTGCAGGACAAGCCTATGCTAGCCACGGCACTTACAGAACTGGCTGTGTCTAATGACAGAACCACACGGGTCCTGAGGCATATTAGACCCACCGTCTCCTCCCTTAGCTCACAGGCGGCAGCAGCAGTCTGAGAGGGAGCGGGCAGCTTCCATATTACCAGGGCTTTGCTGAGCGCTGCATTGCAGTCTTTCTGAAAGCTACCAGCCTCGGAAGCAAGGGCACTGGAGACAGACTTCTCAGCACAAGCAGCTGCCTTTAGATTCACAAAGATATATATATATATTTTTTAAATCCTTAAAAAATGTTACAAACTTCTTGAGGTATTTCTGGATTTCTGACCTGTTTCCTAAAGGCTGCCTGGTTTGTGGTTTGTACTGGGGTGGATATGGTTGGGATAACTGATTGAGCCAGGGAAGAATGCTAAAATGAATGAACTGTGCGTAGTGACACACACTCTCTAATGCTCAAGCTGCCTGTGAGGACTGTGCACATCTGCTATCAAGACTGACAGCTTCCAGGCCCCTGCTGAGAAGCTCCAAGAATAAACCACAGCTTTCATTACAAACAACAGCAACAGCCACAACACAGTAAGCATGTCTAGCTCTGTGCAGGCAGCTTTCACCTGGATTCCTAGTGAAAACTACGGGGTCAGAAGACCCTAAATAATAACCCACTGACCATGCAGTCAAATTCAGAGACTTCAACATTAGCAGCAGCTTCCTAAGTGATTTTTACTTTGCATTCATTAATTTGTTCACTCACTGACTCATTTGGTGAGCACTGACTGTGTACTCTATGGAAAGACAGAGGGTGTAAGAATGTGATGGGAGAACAAACTATTCCACGTGTGAGGACAAGCACTATGGTCAGGGCCAGCACAGCACAGGAGAACAGCAGCTACTCTGGGGTCCAGACAGGGATCAGAACCAGGTCCTGTAAGGAAGGAACCGATGTTGAAGCTGAAGGAGTGGGCTGGCTTGGGGCCATTTTCATTCAAACCACCACACTGACAGCACCCCTAAACAGCTCTCTGCGTCCACAGCTGACAAGGCATCAGAGTATGTGGTATCTGAGGCACACACTTGCTCAAGGCTCATGAGGATCAAGTGGCAGGGCTGAAATGTGAACCTAGCAGGCAGCAGGGCAGTCCTACTCTACTGCCCTTAGCAGGTGGCTGCTTCCAGTGATGCTGGTGACTGGACCCTGGAAGGGTTCTGCTCAAATGCTCTCTGTTCTACTGTGTATATGTTCTACTGTGTCTGACTTGAACAGGTGGAGGACTAGGTGAGTAAACAAATGAAGCTCTGCTGGCCACTGCCACACATTGCTGCGGGCTTCATGAAAACATTCCTTCCCGCGTCCAGTCTACCTACCTGCACCTTAACCACAGGCTCTAAGACTAGCTCCAGGAGGTTTTCAGGAGCTTCTTTGCGATGCCCAGCCACAGGCCCCTTCCATCATCCCAAAGGGATCCACACTGCACTCCTGACACGGTACACCCATGTATATTAAACTGCTGCCATTCGCAGAAGACACAGCAATCTCACAGAACACAAGTGCTCGCTGTGAGGTGGCTTCTACTGAGGCACAACAGCCCTAAGTTATAATCCAAGTGGGAGCCAGGATTGAAACCCAGGCCCTGGTTTCCACAGGACATGTGCTAATCAGCCATTTCCTGCTTTTATGGGTATCTACAGGGTCTGCTGATACTAACTAGGAGGATATTGGCCTAATGGGAAACTTTTTATTTTATTTTTTTCTTTTTCTTTCTAGTTTTTAGAGACAGGGTTTCTCTGTGTAGCCCTGGCTGTCCTGGAACTCTGTATACCAAGCTGACCTCAAACTCAGAGATCTGCCTCTCAAGTGCTGGGATTAAAATACCTAGCAAGGACGTTTTCTCTTTGTTTCGTTTCATTTTTTGTTTTAAGACAAGGTTTCTCTGTGTAATAGTCCTGGATGTCCTGGAACTTGCTCTGTAGACCAGGCTGGCCTCGAATTCACAGAGATCTACCTGCCTCTGCCTCCCAAATGCTGGGATTAAAGGTGTGCGCCTCCACTGCCCAGCGCAAGAACATTTTCTAATCTTACTGCCCTGAGTCTTTTTCCAGCCAAGATTTGAATAAATACAGTCCCACCACATAATGACATTTGTCCAGCAATGGACCCCATTCACAGCGTGTGGCCGCTGTCCTGCCGTGAGCACTCAATGAGGGTCTCACCTCTTCAACCACTGGCACGATCTGTGAACATACCCTCAATCCTTTTGGGATGCAGGGCTGTTGATCTGGCTCACTAGTAAACTCCTAACTGATCTGGAAAATCTCACAGCACGCAGGAAATGAGCAGAGAGACAGCAGGAGGAAGCGTCTCTTTTGTCATCACTGTGCTTTAGAGACTCACTGGAGTAGCTGAACCCTTAGAGGAGCTTTCATCACATGCCGCTGAGCAAATTTAGGTGCCACTCTGGCACTCCCCACTGAAGTCCCAGCAGAAGTCTACCTTTCAAGTCAGGGATCAAGGCTTGTGCTCTATGGTTGTCCTAACCCCTAGCTACAGGCAGCTGTAGCACAGCAACTCAACTTCTCCACTGAGCTGCCCATCCCAACGCAGCCCAATGGTGCCAGGCCCTATGCAGGCTACTGCAGGGACAGGCCAATGTTTTACATTCAAGACCCTTGAGCCTCCTGGGAACACCCACAGGGGTGGAACCCACAGCTAGTCAGGGTCCGGTACATGGGGGCGGAAAGGAGCTGGCAGTAGACAGCCCTTCATTCCACCTTTTAAGTTTGACCACTGGAAGGCCTAGGATAGGGATGTTCAGTGTGGATGTGCCTAGGTTCCACAGGTCTGTGATGCTGGCTTCCTGCTACCTCTACACTACAGAGGACGCCAACAGAGGAATAGGTTTTCAAGTGTAGCAGCACTCAAGCACTGCCCCGCCCTCCAGCTCTGATGTGGCATGCCCCTCGTAAGAAGAGCAGCTCCAATCCTCTGGTCTACACTGTAGGCAGAACAGAAAGGGCCCTCACCACTCTGCTGTGACTCATCTCAAACAATGGCTCCTACACTAACTCCCAGGCCCCTTGTCCAGGAAAGGAATGAGACATATGCTATCAATACCTTTGGGATGACGTGACTTTCAGCTCACACTGTGTCAATAGCCCTTGAAAGGACAAGCTGTCTTAAAATGCTGGGCATAATGAATACAAAATACAACTGTGAAACTGAGTTATTTTCCAAGTCTAATTTGGTTTAAACATATGAGAGACCCTGGAATGACCACAGCAAGACCCACCCTTTATTAAATAGCCATACTGAAATGAATACTCCAACTCAGACAAATTAAGTATTATTAGTGCACACTTATGTGAGTTTGATATGAATTATTATCCTTAGAGGTTTCACTTTTTAAAAATGCCAAAAGGGGTTAGAGAGATGGTTAAGTGGTTAAGAGCACTTGCTGGTCTTTCAGAGGATATGGGTTTAGTTCCCAGCATGCACACAGTGGCTCACACCCATCAGGCAGTCAATGTAGTGTCACATGCATGCAAGCGAAACATATACACATAAAGAGTAAGAATAAATAAAACATTTTTTAAAGGTTTAAAAATGCAGTAGGACATGGTGGAACAGGCCTTTAAGCCTAGTGTCTGGCAGGCAGATGTCCGAGATTCAAGGCCAACCTGGTCTAGAGAGTTAGGGCTATATGGAGAAATCCTTTCTCAAAAAACTGGGGGGAGGGGGGGAGCTAAAGAGCATTACTATTATCTTGTAACTTCAAACCATGACTCAGTTACCAAAATTAACCTGGAAAAGAACAAAGGAGCCAGTGGCACACTGCTGAGTAAGAAACGAAGAAAATTATTAATTGGTTCATATATGTCATCCTAGCCTGGGCTACAAGAGGCTTCAGAGATGGCTCAGAGGTTAAAAGTGCTGGCAGCTCTTGCAGAGCATCAGGTTTGATTCCCAGCACTCACACAATGACTCCAACCATCTGTAACAGCAGTTCCAGGAACTCTAAAGTACATACATACATACAGACAGACAGACAGACAATACTCACACATATTAAGTAAAATAAATCTTAAAAACAACCCTCCCAAAAAAGAAAAAACAAACAAACCCAACAACAATAACAAACCCCAACTAGTTGGTAACTTAAGAGAAATTCTGTAATTAGCTGAAATCACCATGACAATAATGTGTTTGTACTTTCTGGGACATAAAAATCACATCTACTCACAACTCACACAAGTCAGCTAATGTGACAAATATTTCACCTTAATGGGAAAATTGACTGTGACCTGAAAGTTCAGGGTGTTCTCATTAAGTTACCAGAAATTACAGGTGAAGAGAGACCTCTATGTTAAACTAAAGCAAAATGAAGAAACTTCAGATATGCACATTTCTGGTCCCACATACCAAATTCTTTTTGTGGCTATATTCATAATTATTCACATTAGTAAATCATATTTTTTAATCTGCTTGTTGGCAACTTAATTTAAACTTAATTTAGGCACTATGTTGCTTGTTCTCCCTAAGCAAGGCAAAGCAAAACCTTGCGATAGCTTCAGATTCTGTTTTCTGTTTCTAAGACAGTCTCACTACATAACCCAGGACAGCCTCAAACTCAACATCCTCCTGCCTCAGCCTCGCAAGTACAAGGATTATAGATGTGTATACCACAATGCCTGGCTAGTGAACATCAAAACGGTGACATGATTTTCCAAAACTGTGATCCCATAGGAAGTGTCAATAGAGTCTTCCCACGGTGCTAAACTGCAAAACCACTATTCTGTGGAGACTCCTACAGCACTGCAACCACTCAGCATTCCCACACGAGATCTTCATCATTTTTTAATATCAATGATAGCACATACTTAAGCAATCAAAAATATGAAACTTTTTTGTTCTTTTTAAAAAGTCATGTTCGGGGCTGGAGAGCTGACTCAGAGGTTAAGAGCACTGACAGCTCTTCCAAACGTCCTGAGTTCAATTCCCAGCAACCATATGGTGGCTCACAACCATCTATAATGTGATCTGATGCCCTCTCCTGGCCTGCAGGTGTACATGCAGGTAAAACGCTGTATACATAATAAATAAATTTAGCTGGGCTTGGTGGCACATACCTTTAATCCCAGCACTCGGGAGGGGAGGCAGAGTGAGGTGGGTGGCTGTGAGTTCGAGAAACCAAAATAAATAAATAAATAGCCACGTCCATGCACAACACAGATAGGCATTCTACACTGCATGGCCTACTGTGCATTCACAAAGCCAGAGGGCAGTCATCTGCAGAACATACATAGCCAGTCCCAAAACTCTTACTTTGGAAGTTAACTCCCAGGAAAGAATAACCGTAAACCTATGATGGAGGCTCTGTTCCTGCTCCCTTTCTAAACATTTACTACTTCTGGGACAGGATCTCACACACTCCAAGTTTGCCTCTAGCACGATATCGCAGAGAACGGCTTTCCACTCCTGCTCCTCCTCCACCTCACAAATGTTGGGGTCACAGTTATCCACCACGCCCAGCAAGACTTTTTTTAACCCAGCTGAATAAACTGTTTGCAGTTATTAACCATAAAGTCACAGTGGCACCTACTTGTCCTGGTATCATTACTTAAGTCAGAATGTACGCTGGGCGTGGTGGCATGGACCTGTAATCCCAGCACTGGGAGGCAGAGGCAGTCGGATCTCTGTGAGTTCGAGGCCAGCCTGGCCTACAAAGTGAATCCAGGACAGCCAAGGCTACACAGAGAAACCCTGTCTCCAAAAACCAAACCAAACAAACAATATGGAGAGGCTGCATTGGTCTCCCTAGCCAGCTCAGCTGTGGCTAATAAGGGATAGCAAGGACGGGAGCTCTAAGTCACCAGAAAGGAGCTGGCAGAGGGAAGCATGCAAAGCCTTTGCAGGCTGCCAGACAACTGTGAGGGTCATAGACTACAGTGGGCAAAAGGTGCTATGGCAGGAAAAACCTCTAGCGAGTCCAGGATAGCCCACCCTGGAGGCACCTGTATGGAGAAGCATGTTTGTTTCAGAGGTGGTAGACTAATTAGTTAGAATTTTTGTGGAAAGAGACAGTCTCCCTATGAAGGCCAGGTTGGCCTTGAACTTGGAATCCTCCTCCTTCCACTTCCTGAGTGCTCAGATTATAGGCATGCATCCCTGCCAACCAAAGTTTTTAAATTAAAATTTAACTGCCAATGAAAAATGTATACATTTATGGGTTCAAACAATGACTTGGTATATATGTTGAGGCATATATGTATGTGTGTGTGTGTGTGTGTGTGTGTGTGTGTGTGTGTGTGTGTATCTCTGGCTGTCCTGGAACTCACTCTGTAGGACCAGGCTGGCTTCGAATTCAGATATCCTCCTGCCTCTGCCTCCTGCACACTAGGATTAAAGGTGTGCACGCCAATACCACCTGGTTAGCATTTTCTACTATAAAGGCTCCAGAACTTTAAGACAGGGTCTCACTATATAGTCCAGGCTGGTCTTAAATTCTAAATTCTCCTGCCTTAACTTCCTTCATGCTGGGGTTATAGGCATGTACTACCACATCAGGCTAGACTTCAATGGCCAGGGAAATTATTCACATTAACCGTATAGAAAGGAAAAAAAAAAAAAAAAGAAAAGCAAGCTTTGCAAACAACTTTTAATTACTGATGAGTATTAACTACTGTAAGCTGTAGCTAAGAATCCTATACTTGGCTCAACCAAAGCCCCTGCCAAAATTAGGAGCAACAGCATCTCTAGTAAAAATGAGAACACAGAAAAAAGAACCCGTGAAATTGTCCACATGGAGCCACACACTCTGGAGTCTAGGCAGGACCCACTCCCTCCACAGCCTCAGCTGCGGGGGTTGTGGGCATCTCTAAGGGCCGCTGCAGCATGCCATGCAGACCTTCCCCCGTGCAGAACGAAACGGCTTGCCAAACAACTATTAAGATGCACAATTGCAGGGATATTTGGAGCAGCTGCAAAAGCTCTATTAGGGATAACAAAATGGGTAAGTGAATCTCAAACTCTTTAAGGTTAAACACTCACTAGGGTAAGATTTAATAACACAGCAACAGACTACAATAATGAAGTGACTTCTCAAACTTTCCCATCAAAGCGTCCCCAGGGCACAGGAGAGGAAACCCTCAGGGGCTTGAAGCAACTCAACTGACATGAATCTCTATGTTTTTTATTAAAAATTCACACAGTTTACAATGAACTGAAATTATCCCCTCAAACCCCTCCCCCTGTCTTTTTACCCTCTTGGAAAAAGAGGCAACAGGAGATGTTCTTGCTCCCACTGGCTGCCAAACGGAGAGCCTGCCTTCCCGCTGCACTTGCTCTGTGCTCCTCCTCTTCTCCTCATTGCTCCACCCCCATCCAGGGCCCAGGCTGGCAGCTGTGAGCCCCAGTTCTCCCATATCCAATGACAACGACATCAGCATCTCTAACTAAGCACCCAAAAGACTCTAGTGGGTCAAACACTGACCTCAGTGTCCTCTCCTCTCCCATCTGTCTCTAGCCGCCCCTGGTCAGACACGAAATGTACCCCTTTTTACATGCCCCAAACCAAACACGCACCGAACCAAGCACACTCTCACCACCTTTCTGCTTTCAGGTCTTCACATGCCTCCCTGCCCTTAACTCACTCAGTCCTGACTCATCCGCTCAGAAACCTGGCAAAGGTACCAAGAGAGCCAGCACCCTGCCCACAGCCTAATCATGAGACTGCTGCCTTTGTTTCCCTAGTGCTGCCCTTTAGTATGAACTGATTTGCTGCTTATTGACCATTTCTTCATTCACTAAAACAGCAAATTTAGGAAGACAACAATTGTTCCTAATTCTCATAGGGATTCAATATATGCTTAGGATTCTATGCAGATCCTTACTTTAACCCAGTTTTTGGTTAAAAATGAAAGTGTTCACAATTTCTTAACATAAGAGAGAGACTACATGACACCAATTAGCACATAACCATGCTTATTCAGAGTCCTGGAAGCAGTCACAGGAGTCTGAAGACCACAGCATTATATCAAGCAGAGAAAACTGGAAACAACCTACATGCCCACCAATACAGAACTTAGTCAAGAAACATGACACAACCATTACATAACCAGCCACATTATTAAGAAATACCTCTGGCCTCAACCCTACTCAAAGAGCTATAGGCAAGTAACAAATGCCGAAAGCAGAAGTGGTCTCGCCCAGGGAAAAGCACAGCAATTGATTATCTAATACCAAACGGTCAACCCAGAACATGTATACACACAAGTAACAATACACAGACCAGGCAGGTTATACCTGTGTATTTAGGGAATATATGCACACATATGCACATTTGTGACAATTAAAGAGAGCCCATGAATTTGAAAGACAAGAAAGGGCCAGGTGTGGTTGCACTCACCTTTAATCCCAGCACTTGGGTGGCAGAGTCAGGAGGATCTCTGTGAGTTCGAGGACAGCCTGGTCTACCCAGAGAAACTGTGTCTTGAAAAACAAAACAAGTAAGAATAAGAATAAAATTATAATAATTAAAAGGAAAGAAAACATCTCTACAGGGCTTGGCTGTGGCTCGTTAGTGCACCACATCTGTACAGGGCTTGGCTGTGGCTCGTCAGTGCACCACATCCGTACAGGGCTTGGCTGTGGCTCGTCAGTGCACCACATCTGTACAGGGCTTGGCTATGGCTCGTCAGTGCACCACATCTGTACAGGGCATGGCTGTGGCTCGTCAGTGCACCACATCTGTACAGGGCTTGGCTGTGGCTCGTCAGTGCACCACATCTGTACAGGGCTTGGCTGTGGCTCGTCAGTGCACCACATCTGTACAGGGCTTGGCTGTGGCTCGTCAGCGCACCACATCTGTACAGGGCATGGCTGTGGCTCGTCAGCGCACCACATCTGTACAGGGTTTGGCTGTGGCTCGTCAGCACACCACATCTGTACAGGGCATGGCTGTGACTCGTCAGTGTGCCACTTTCTTAGTGTGCTCTCAATTCTAGTTCCAGCACAGGCGTGAAAGACACGCTGCAGCTTCGGTCTGCTTGTCTTCGGTTTTTTGAGACAGGGTTTCTCTGTGTAGCCCTGGCTGTCCTGGACTCACTTTGTAAGGCGACCTCAAACTCACAGCGATCCACCTGCCTCTGCCTGCTGAGTGCTCAGATTCAAGGTGTGCACCACCATGCCCATCTTATAGTTTTTGGGGTTTGCTTTTTTAAGGAAAAAATTCTGTTCAACAGAAATGATGAGGACATATTTTTATTTATTATTTGTGTGTACATGTGTGTATGCAAAAATGCATGACGGTCAAAAAACAACTTTGGAGTCAATTTTTTTCCTTTTTCCTTTACATGAGTTTGCAGAACCAAACTTAAGTCACCAGGCTTGCTAAGAAAGCACCTTTACTCTCTAAGCCATTTCACTAGCCCGATATTCATATAATTTCACATCTTTTATTGGGCATATTAAAATAACTCACAAGATTGTCTAACAAATATTATGTAATGTGATATAAATTTTCATAGTATCTTTTTAAATTTTTGAGACCTTTGTTTATTTATATCTTCTGTGTTTTATAAATCCTGCCCTGACAGCTGTCACAAGACTGCATAAAGACCCAGCTCAAGGTTAAGCAAACAAAAGTAGCTACAGAAAATGGGGTACCTCTACCGTTTCTCCAGGGAGAAACTTGAAATGTGTCTGTAAAGGCCTCAGGAAATGGCCTGTCACTAAAAATTCAGACTATCTCCTGGAATCAGAGCACCTTTTCTTCCTTTGAAAGAACACATCCACACAGATGGGCTGACTCTGACACGCCACCATGGACATTCTACACACAGAAGACAAGCAGCCGGCACTGATACTGACTTCTGTCTCCAGGTTCTCTTAAGTTCCTCAGTTTATGAAATCCCAAAACTATCTGCTGCGGGCCTAAAAGTATAAATACTCATCACCTATGACTGCAGTTGCAGACCAGCCAACATCCACACCAGAGTCGGGAGCCTGGGGAGCATTGTGACCCCTTCGGCTGACAAATGAAGAACGTGTCTCAGAACAAAATGGATGCTCATTTTCTTTCTTTCTTGTTTTTTTTTTTTTTTTTTTTTTTTTTTTTTTTTTTTTTTTTTTTTTTGGTTTTTCGAGACAGGGTTTCTCTGTGGAGCCTTGGCCATCCTGGACTCACTTTGTAGACCAGGCTGGCCTCGAACTCACAACTCACAGCGATCCGCCTGCCTCTGCCTCCCGAGTGCTGGGATTAAAGGCGTGCGCCACCACGCCCGGCTTTTGTTTTTTTTTTTTAAAGATTTATTTATTTATTATGTATACAGTGCTCTGTCTGCATGTACGACTGCACACCAGAAGAGAGCATTAGATCACATTACAGATGGTTGTGAGCCACCATGTGGTTGCTGGGAATTGAACTCAGGACCTCTGGAAGAGCAGCTAGGGATCTTATGACTTTCTTTTATTTCTTGTGCATTAGTATGAATATGTCAGATCCATTGGGACTGGAGATACAGACAGGTATGAGCTGCCATGTGGGTGCTGGGAATTGAACCCCGGGTCCTTTGGAAGAACAGCCAGTGCTATTAACCACTGAGCCATCTCTCCAGCCCATGGAATGTTCATTTTCAATTGAAAAGCTGTTTGTAGTTTGTGGCTCCAGATCAGCAGTTTTCAACCTGTGGGTTGTGACCTCTTTGGGGATCGAGTGATTCCTTCATTAGAGTCACCTAAGATATTTACATTATAGGGGCTGGAGAGATGGCTGGATGGTTAAGAGCACTGTCTGCTCTTCCAGAGGTCCTGAGTTCAATTCCCAGCAACCACATGGTGGCTAATAACGTTCTATAAAGTGACCTGATGCCCTCTTTTGGTGTGTACGTGTACATGCAGATAGAGCACTTGTATACATAAAAATAAATAAATAATGAAATGTTTTTTAAAGATATTTACATTACAACTCATAACGGCAAATTTATAGTTATGAAATAGCAATGAAAATAATTTTATGGCTGGGGACACCACAATATAAGCAATTGTATTAAAAGGTCACAACATTAGGAAGGAAATTTTAATTTCTATCAAACCAAAACAAATGAAGTTATTGGTCCATGAATCTTCAAAATAATCATTTTTAAACATGATATACTAGATGTTAAATTCTTATCTAAGCATTTTCTACCCCAAGCAGCTAAGGAATTTAAGCAAACAGTCACTTTTTTGTTTTGTTTTGTTTTTCCTTTGAGACAGAGCTTTTCTGTGTAGTCTTGGCTGTCTTGGACAAGCTTTGTAGACCAAGCTGGCCTCAAACTCACAGAGATCCTCCTGCCTCTACCTCCTGAGTGCTGGGAACAAAGGCATGTGCCACCATGACTGGCTCAGATAAATAAAATCTTAAAAACAAAACAAAACAAAAACTTAAAAACAATTTTCACTTGGGGACCTAAATGTGATGCCCAGCTCCCACCTGGTACCTCCCAACGGCTGTGTCTGGTTTCAGGAGAGTGAAATGTGGCCTCCACATTTACATGGCATACAAATATAATGCAGGCAAACACGTTACGTATATACAGAAAACAATAAATTTTAAAAATCTGAACACTTGGTATACAAAGAGTTTCTAGATGAGATGATACAAGAGATTTCTTTGTTTTGTTTTGTTTTTCTAGACAGGGTTTCTCTGTGTAGCCTTGGCTGTCCTGGACTCACTTTGTAGACCAGGCTGGCCTCGAACTCACAGTGCTCCACCTGCCTCTGCCTCCCAAGTGCTGGGATTAAAGGCGTGTGACACCACTGCCAGGCTGATACAAGAAATTTTTAAAAGTTAGGACTGGGGGTCTTTAGAGATGGCTCAGAGGTTAAGAGCACTGACTGCCCTTCCAGAGGTCCTGAGTTCAATTCCTAGCAACCACATGGTGGCTCACAGCCATCTATAATGAGATCTGATGCCTTCTTCTGGCCTGCAGGTGTACACGCAGGCAGAGTACTATGTATGTAATAATAAATAAATACTTTTTTTTAAGTTAAGGCTGGAGCCATAGCTTAGTAGTAGAGTGCTTGCCTAGCATGCATGAGGCCTGAGGTTCAGTCCCCACCACCACAACAAAAAAACAAAAACAAAAAAAACATATCAAGACACTAAAAACACAAAACTTAGGATATGGTACAGCACCCTGTAGTCTTATCACTTGCAAGATGGCTGTAGGATTAGGCATTGGAAAGTACCTTCCGCCACACAGGCACAGCAGCTTGGGATACAAGAGTACAAGAGGGCTTATTGGGGAAAATTAAGACAAGGACTAAATTTCCTCTAGAAATAGCATCCAGCCATTACACCCAGAGCATGTATTTCCTCAATAGGAAACGTAGTTTCAGTATCTCCAGCTCTTTTTTATAAAAGGTCTCTGTGTGTGTTCGTCCAAGACCTTTTAGGTCAACCTGGAAACTCCTATCACTCACAAACCATCTCCCGTGTCTCAGTTTCTCCTCTCTGAAGCCCCTCAGGATTCCTGTATCACCCGGGTCTTGCCCTCCTCCTCTCCAAATGTTAGTATGCTACAGCACAGCCTGTCGGAGACAAGGGACAAAACAAAGTGCCTCTTTGTCCCTTTCCACATCCTGCCCAACTAAGACACTGAGCCAAACAAACTCCATTTTAAGTGTAGACACCTTGACTGTGCGCTGCCATTCTAAAAACAGTGAGACCAAAGATTTGAGATATGACTTAAGGCTCAGCAGAGCACGGAAATACACCAGTTCTGCTCTGTTGCCACAGCAACTTACATGCTGGAGTAATTATGGCAATACAGTATCTTGAGTTTTCCATTTCCTTGTTGGCAATGAGAAAGGCAACTTCAGAAACTTCTAACATCAGCTGGGCATGGTGGAGCCTACCTTTAATCCCAGCACTTGGGAGGCAGAGGCAGCCTGCTCTACAAAGCAAATCCAGGATAGCCAATATAACACAGAAAAACCCTGTCTCAAAACAAAAAACAAACAAAACAAAAAACAAACAAAAATAAGCTTCTAATACCACACAACTCCCTTTGGAAGATGGGAAGCACTACAGGCCAGCTGTCGGGTCAGAGGACTCCCAGGAAGTGCAGTCACTGTCCCCAGCCCTCATCACTTAAGCCTCAGTTCTTTTCATACTCCAAAGGGTAAAGAAAAAATATTTGACAGAAAAATCCCCTATACAAAAGTCCCAACTCTTCGGGAAGGGGTGGGTCCCTGTGAATCATCCCTCCTCTCACGAAGGGTGGCAGAGGTAAGGGGTTCTGTGGCCAACAGCCAGGGTCACAGAACTGAAGTGAGGAAGAGTCTGAAGGGATCCTGCAGCAAACAATAGCAGGCCCAGCACAGGTGCAGGCCCCAGCACAGGTGCAGGCCCCAGCACAGGTGCAGGCCCCAGCACAGGTGCAGGCCCCAGCACAGGTGCAGGCCCCAGCACAGGTGCAGGCCCCAGCACAGGTGCAGGCCCCAGCACAGGTGCAGGCCCCAGCACAGGTGCAGGCCCCAGCACAGGTGCAGGCCCCAGCACAGGTGCAGGCCCACCACAGGAAGGATGAAGCCGTGGGCAAGGCGGGCACCCAGGCGCCCAAGGGAACGAAAATGGTGCTCTGGGCAGGAAACACACACACATGTAAACAATGAGGTGGGACTGGAGTGGAGAAAAGAGCGAGCACTAGCAGGACAGAAGGCTCATTGGACTGCGGGGCCAGATGGGTGAGAGTAGCAGGGCTAAAAGCAGCACCCAGGAGCTGAGCGTGGTGCGCACGCCTTTAATCCCAGCACTCAGGGAGGCAGAGGCAGGCGGATCTCTGTGAATTTGAGGCCAGCCTGGTCTACAAAGTGAGTCTAGGACAGCCAAGGCTGTTACAGAGAAACTCTGTTCCCAAAAAACCAAAAGAAAAAGAAAAACAAACAAACAAACAAACTCCAGCACCCAGGGACCAAACAGAAGGGAAGAGGAGGGGTCAGTGAGAAACCACTATTTTCTGGCTTAGCAACTGGTTGTGGACAGAGAGGAGGCAGCGTAAGATCAAGTGAAAACCCAGGTGGTCTCACTGGCCCATCCCCGCCTCAGGAGCTTGTGAGTGAAATGATTCCTTCTTGGGGCTGGACAGATGGCTCACTGCTTACAGCACTGGCTGCTCTTGCAAAGGTCCAGGTTCAATTCCTAGCATGGCTGCTCCCAAGTGTCTGTAATTTCAGTGCCAGGGAATCCTGACTCACTCTGGCTTCTGAAGGTACTGCATGCACGCGGGGCACGGACGCACAAGCGAGCAAAATACCCATACACATAAAATAAAATAAAGAACAACAAAAATCACTTCTTTCTCCTACAGATCCCAGTTAGCTAGCTGACTCTTCTCAGACCAACTGAGAACTGAAGAGTTCCATTCAATCTGTCACAACCCTGTAGTCCCCCTCTACTTTTCTGGAGTGAGCAACTAGGCTTTTTGTCCTTCATGACAACAAGCTAGCTGCCCTCACGGCTTTCCTGAACATGTTGCATTTAGGGTGGTGCCTGGTACATACTCAGGGCTCCAGCAGTAGTCCACTAACACCCAGGTCCAACAGCAAAACTCAGGGGAACAAGCTGAAAGCACACATTTGGGGAACTTGGAACCACAGCTGGAAAGTTACTATCTTTCTAATGGGATCCACTCAAAAGTTCCCAGTCCACTGACCTACGTTTCGCTGTAGATTACAGAATCTTAGATGAGAAGACGCAGGTGGATTTAAGCAGCATCTGGGCTCCTGTCCCAGGCTCGCTCACCTCCACTTCCTTCTGCTAACTTTATTTTTTATTTTAGTTTTATTACATATATGTATGTGTATCTGACTGTAGGCATGTATACATGAGTGCAGGGGCCTGTGGGGCCAGAGAAGTTGGATTCTCTTGGAGCTAAGAGTTAGAGGCAATGCCAGGCGGTGGTGGTGCATGCCTTTAATCCCAGCACTGGGGAGGCAGAGGCAGGCAGACGGATCTCTGTGAGTTCAAGGCCAGCCTGGTCTACAGAGCGAGTTCCAGAACAGCCAGGGCTGTTATACAGAGAAACCCTGTCACGAAAGGAAAAAAAAAGAGTTAGAGGCAGTTGTCAGGCACCCAACATGGGTGCTGGCAACTGAACCTGGTTCCCCTTCAAGAGCAGTACGCGTTCTTCACCACCACACCATCTCTCTAGCCTCCTCCTCCCCCCACCAGTCTTCACACAAACCCACTCCAGCCCTCCATATTACAAATATTTTTAATACTGAAGTCATTTGATGACTACAGATGGAGTTTTCTATCAGAAACACCAATAAACTTGAGCCTGGTATGGTGGCGCACACCTTTAATCCCAGCACTCAAGAGCCAGAGGCAGGCTGATCTCTATGAGTTCCAGGCAGGCCAGGGCTACACAGTGAGACCCTGTCTGGAAACAAGCACACACATTAGTCCAGGGTCACACACTTAACAGAAGGAAGAAAAGATGTCTTCGAACAATTTCTAGAACAGGTTTCTCACAGTGGCACTAATGATATTTCATGGGCTGTTGGTATTACAGCATCCTTGGCTTCTTACCAGCTGTTAGGAGCATATCCTCTAATTCAGGAAGTTCCCAAATACTACCAACCATCCTCTGGATGAGAATGACTGCTGTGAACCAAGTAATTTCAGGGGGGTGGAGGCGACATGTTCGCACGTAGCCCAGGCTGGCCTCAAACAAGGATGACTTTAAACTTTGAATCCCCTACTCCATATCCTGAGTGTTGGAATTATGGGTATATGTCCCACTACACTCAATGTATGCAGCGTTGGGGATAGAACCCAAGGCTTTATGCATCCTAGGCAAACACTATACCGACTGAGGTACACCCCCAGCCCCCCAAGTGATCCTTTATATAATTTTTACTATGAGGACAGGGATCAACTCAGTTTAAAATGTAGCTGTCCATTAAAGACAACTAGATGAGCACTTGGGAGGCGGAGGCAGATGGATCATGAGTTCAAAGCCAGTCTCCGTCACCTAGACCCTACACTGTGTTAATAAAACAAAGAAACCAGCAGAAGTACAGCCTCTGACGAAAGTGAAAGCAGAGACGCCCACCCACCCTGGTGAGAGAGCGGGCCACACTTCAGAAGTGCTGGCAGTTCCTCTGGAGAATGAGTCTGAAGTAACAAATGGTGGGAGGGAACTCATTACCCGGCCTCTCCACTGCTACAGAATGAAGACCCTCAAATACACCAACCGCTTGGCTGACCACAGCCGTTTAAGGCTGACAGACACACTGGAAAGCACGGCTCTGAAGATCACTGGGTGGAATCACAGAGGGGAAGGTGTCCCTGGCACTGCCGTGGCATGCAGGTTCACCAACTGGGAGGATCAGTACAAGTCAGCACTGTCAGGCCCAGCGCCACCACAAGGGGCACTGACTGACGTCAGTGTAGAATCTTCTGGAAGAGCCTGGGGGCCCCAGACCCTAGAGCATGCGTCTCCGGCAGGTGCTCCCCTTCCCCTGCCAAGCACCACTTACTGCAGAAAAGTCAGTATCTCTTGCACATGTTAAGTCATTTGAGACAGTTGTAATATCTCAAGATGCCCCCATCAGCTTACCATTTTTTTTTAAGGTTTTAACTCTTCCCTCCACTATCTAAGAAGAGCCATCACACGAATCAGGCATTGGTGAGTCTCTTGGCCTTCCACATTTCCCTGGATGGGACTAGGGATGGCAGTATGTAGACTGAAATTTTTGATGAGACCAAAGCTAGCTGCTAATTATCTAAATTATTTAAACAAATGTTGGCATAATGTTCTTGTGGACTGTGTAGTTTACCCTTGCTCACTATCTGATTTCAATCCAGATATTGCGTTGTGATGTTTATTCTAAGTATTTCCTATCTCAAGTTTATGTAAACATGTCACCATTTGTTCTCTGTATTGCCAATAAAAGCCAACTAGCCAACGCTGAACAAGACAGAGAACAGAGTGGGACATCCTGGGCCAGTGAGGGGAGGAGAAAGGGAGGAAGGCTAGGAGGGATGCATGTGGGGAGGACCTGAGGCACCAGAGGGAAGGGGCCAGACATAGGCTATGAGTGAAAGCAAGTATAATGTGGGGAATCTGAATGGAAGGAAATATACTAGCTTGGAGGTTTAGGACGGAGTAATTATTGCGCAGCATTGTGCTATAGACTAATTAAATAGATCCTGGTCTCTCAGTGTGGTTATTTGGGTATATAAGCTGGTTAAGGAGCAACCATTGATTTATTAAAATAATAACTCAATATTAAATATTAATAATATCCAACAAACAAACTTAGGAGCCAAAGGAAAACTGAAGACAATTAAGAGATTAGAGAAGTATTGATCTCAGTGCAGACTATGCTGTACTCAAGTGAGACCAAATTCTTCCTTTTGCTTGTTTGGAAAGTGTGGACTGAAGCCAGGCGTGGTGGTGTATACCTGTAATCCCAGCACTCAGGAGGCAGAGGCTGGCGGATCTCTGTGAGTTCAAGGGGAGACTGGTCTACAAAGCAAGTCTAGGATAGCCAAGGCTACACAGAGAAACCCTATCTAAAAAAATAACAAACAAACAAAGTGTGGACTGTGTAGTGGGCCCAGGGATTAGTTTTGTCCTAAAAGGTCAATTTCAGCATCAGGAAAATTTCAGGAAGGTTTCAACAGTAAAAGTGCATTTATACCAGAATGTAAAATTCACAGAAGTTTTAAATGATAGCGTCCACACAACCCGATATTAAGAATGAGCTATTTTAGAATGTTGTGGTTTTGCCCTCTAAAAGGCCAGAGGTCACATGTTTGCTCTCCTCTGTCACTGGGAGGCTCCCACAGTCAACGGTTTGGGAGATACCTATAGTTACTTTCACTGGAATAAGAATGTCCTAATGATTCTCTCAATACAGGTTGGCTAGAGTGAAGAATCTGAAGGATGCTCCAGAGAGCTGAAGAGTCCAAGTCTCTACAGAAAAACCAGTAAAGACAGCTACAAGTAAACACTATTGTTCCAATCAGCTTTTTAGTGAGTCTCATGTCGTTACCTCCTCAAAGGCAAGAATTTTTTTTTAATTTGTAGATTTATTATTTATTTATTATTATGTATCCAGTGCTCTGCCTGTATATACACCTGCAGGCCAGAAGATCTCATTATAGATGGCTGTGAGCCACCATGTGGTTGCTGGGAATTGAACTCAGGACCTCTGGAAGAGCAGACAGTGCTCTTAACCTCTGAGCCATCTCTCCAGCCCCACAAAGGCAAGAATTTTATCAATGCATATTTTTGTGGTATATGTAGCTATCATCAGATGCTCAAAGAGAAACGGACAGGGCTGGAGATGCAGTTCAGCTTGAGAAGCACTTACTGAGCATGCAAGGGGCCCTGGACTCAACCTCCAGACACAGTGGCCTACACAACAATCCCAGGACCCAAGAGGCAGAGAGGCCGAAGGTCATAATCTCAAAGTCGTCTTCAGCTACATGAATGCAGGCCAGCTTGGCATGCAAGAGACTCTGCTGCTAATTAGTTAGTTGTAAAATATGAAGCTATAAAAGCAGAGAGAAACGACCATTCAATAAGCAAGCCAGGAGACCTACTGGCTCTAGCTCTCAACTCCAACCCCAGCAAGAATATTCCACTTTGAGTCCCAAGTTAGTGACTAGTTCCATTACTATTACTGTACCACAAGTTTCTGGTACACTAGTACTATTCTTGTACCACTAGTTTCTAATTAAACACTTATTTATGCTAAATGCAATTTTATTTTACTTATTTGAGATAAGATCTCACTGTATATCAAGGATGGCCTGAATTTGCTATACTGGTCAGCCTGGCTTCAAACCCACTATTTTCCTGCCCTGGCTTCCCAAGTACTGGGAACTCTAGTATATGCCATCACATATAGCATGGACACCTTTCCAGGAAGTGGGCACTATTTCTCTATTTCTAGACAGAGAAGCACATACACCATAATGAAGTCATTTGCCCATGGTCACCTGAGCAGGACAGCCTACACCAGCATCCCCACTGCCGACCACACACCACCCCTGTCCCTGGACATCCCCAGGCATTCACCATCTAGACATAAAGAAAAGTAAGAAAAGGCTGAGGGTCTGCCATCCCTCCCTCCCACCTCCTAACATGTCTTCTCTTGCCTTGAACGTCAATCGCTAATGGCTGGAGATACGGACACTTCCCTCCTGTTCCTGTTTTCTTTCTAGAACCACTTTTCAAGCTCTTTGCTGGCAAGGACCATGTTATATGACTGTTACATTAAAAATGTATCAGTTCAACCTATAATAAATGACACAGAGTCTGGAGAGGACACAGAATCTAAAGTGCACTTTTAGGCTGTCAGCTCTACGCTGGGCAGAAACTATCGCATAATACAAATCTATTCCTAAACTATGGTAAACAAACTACTCTAAACTGATATATGATACATATACCCCAAGCATTTGCCACTAGGATGCTTGTCCAGCCTTCGTCTACCTCCTCAACTGACAAACCTCCTCGCTCCCCTCCAGGAGGTCCCGCCTTCCACTTCCTGTCCCTCTGCCCAGCTGATTGGCTAAACAGCACTTTATTGATAGATGTTACATCCACTCAGCATTCCTCCACATATGACATTTGTGTTAGGCTTCTATTACTGTGAAAAAACACTATGACCAAAAGCGACTCAGGAAGGCAAGGGTTTATTTAGCTTCCAGTTATAGTCCATAGTGAGGAGGAGTCAGGGCAGGAACGCAAAACAGGAACCTGGAACAGGGACTGAAGCCGAGACCACAAGGGATGCTGTTTACTGCTTGCTCCTCCCGGGTGGCTCAGCCTGCTTTCTTACAGCCTGCCCAGGGATGGTACCGCCCAATGTGAGGGGCCCCTCCCCCATATTGCCTATCCTAACAGATCCACAAGATGGGGAGCTGCAGTACCAGTCAGTCTCTTATCCAAGTGTTGTCAGGTGTGTTTCAGAGTACAGAATACTTTTGGATTTTTTAGAAAAGAAATATTTTGTGTTGTACATTATATAGCACTCCCAGTTAAGTCTGGGATAATACCCAGAAGAAAACACACAAACCATCTGCAGAAGTACAGAAATGTCCACATGGTTCACATGAAGTGGAACAGAGTGTCTAAGTAGCCTCGCATAAGCTCAGGTCAGATGGCTGAGGAACTGGGTGTCTGCTTATTCACACTCCTTTTGTGAGCAAGGGCCAGAGGCTCAGGAAAGTCAGTAACTTGCTCAGATTCATGCATGCTTTGAAGGGCAGGGCTTGGCTCACTCACCTAGTGCAGCACAGTGCTTCTCACACCAAGTGCACAGCTGCTGGGGTGGAAGGTGTGGATGATGCTGGCCTGTGTTTCTGCATTTCTCAAGAACCAAAAGAGCATTCCTCCTTACAGCAGACACTATTAGGCTTGGATAAGCATCATCCCTTGGGAGCTCTTTAGAAGTAATCTTTATTTTGCTTTTCAAGACAAGGCCTCTCTGTGTTAGCCCTGGCTGTCCTGGACTCCCTTTGTAGACCAGGGTGGCCTCAAACTCACAGTGATCACTCTGACTCCCAAGTGCTGCGATTAAAGGCATGCACCACCACACCTGGCTCCAACTGAGATTTTGTTAAGAACAACATTTGGGGGGCTCAACTCCCAGCACAAATCACACAGACAGAGAAATCACGCCAGCTGTAGACAAACTGAGAAGCCATCAGATTTCGTAAGACACCTGGGAAGTCCTCAAGGAGAAACTTAAGAATAGGAAATATTGTCAGGCATGGTGGTGCACCCCTTTAATCCTAGCACTGGGGAGGCAGAGGCAGGCACAGGCGGATTGCTGTGAGTTCGAGGCCAGCCTGGTCTACAAAGCAAGTCCGGGACAGCAAAGGATACACAGAGAAACCCTGTCTTAAAAAAAACAGAAAACAAAGAATGGGAAATATCATAATACAAGGTGTTAGAACCCTGGATAGTGCTACTTTAGATGGCTTGAAAACAGAAGCAGGAAAAAAAAAAAAAGAAAAGAAAAAGAAAATAGAAGCAGAAAATGAAAAGATAAATGACTTTACCTGAGATCAACAATGCCAATTATAATTACTATCAGTCTTGCACTTCATATTTTACCCTGAATAGCCAAGTATGTGAAGTTGACTGATAAGAGTCAAGCTGTAGAAAGACCTACAAATGGAAATAGGAAAAATACTCAGACACAGACTGAGGAATTTAGACAAGAACCTACGAGGCCATCATATTATGAAACTGAAAAGGGGCAGCCCAAGGTTAGAAAACCAACCTCAGTGCCAGATGGTGGTGGTGGTGGTGGTGACAGTGGCGCACGCCTTTAATCCCAGCACTGGGGAGGCAGAGGCAGGCGGATCTCTGTGAGTTCAAGGCCCAGGACAGCCATGGCTACACAGAGAAACTCTGTCTCAAATAAAAAAATAAAAAAAAATAATAAATAAATAAAAAGAAAAAAGAAAACCAACTTCAGTGTATCCAGTCACTATACAAGAACCTCCAAGAGACCACAGACACCTCCAAAGTTATGAAGACGTTAAGTGGAATCCTACAGAAACATTAGATTTGAGAAGACTTAAACAAGTGTTCATTTCATATGATATGCATTCACCCTGTGTGAAGTAGATATTAAATTCATGGGCAACTCAGAACAGAATCATCCCCCGAGACTGGAAAGATCTGATAACAGCAATATTGGAAGCTGGCCCTCAGCTATAATGGCAAACATGGGAGAATGAGGAAGCGAAGTTCATAGAACAATGAAATAGGGCTGGAGGTATTAACAGCTCCCAAGATCTGCAGGTGTGGTGGCGCACACCTTTAATCCCAGCACTCAGGAAGCAGAGTCAGGTGGATCTCTGTGAATTCGAGGCCAGCCTAGTCTATGAAGCTCTGAGTCCAGGACAGCCAACGCTACACAGAGAAAGCCTGTCTTTGGGGGGGGGGGGGGGCAGAGAAGAAAAAGAAAAACATTTATGTATGTAGATGTTTTGTCTGAGTGTACACTTATGGTGTGTGCACGCCTGATCCCCAAGGAGGCCAGAAGAGAGCATCAGACCCCCTGGGAAACTCCCAGGGCTGTTACACAGAGAAACCCTGACTCAAGCCGCCTCCTCCCAAAAAAGCCAAACCAAATCAACAAAAACAAATACTTTCCAAGATCAATTGCTAGATGAAAGTCAATATACTGAGTGACAAAGACAACTTAAATTTGATGATCACACCTTGCACTATGTTGTTTAGCAGTTCTAAATGTTTAGGACAAGGCTGAAGACTCAAAAAAGAGGTCTGAGTTATTTACTAAAATTATACAAGGCCCAAAAGAAGCCTTCAATGATTTTTTTTTTTTTTGCAAAGATTGACGTTAGCTGTAAATAGAATAGTATCAGATTCAGAAGTCAGGAAAATACTAATCGGATCCTTAGCTTCTGAAAATGTTAATTCAGAATGCAAAAGAATGATTCCATCTTTAAAGGCAAGACCAGCACCAACAGAGGGATGGATCAGCAGTATGGGTGATACTGGCTCTCATGTTTACGCTGCTAATATGATGGGAGAAGTGATTTCTAATATTTTAAGGAAAAATCAAAATGGTATTTGTTTCAATTGTGGTAAGAGAGGTCATCTGAAAAGGGACTGTAGGCAAGGCATTCCTAGAAATAATGTTTTTTCTAGAGACAGAAGACCCCCGCCTTCTGGAGTTTGCAGAAGGTGTGGCAAAGACTAATGAATGCAGATTAACAAGGAACAGGCAAGGCAAACTTTTGCCATCAGAAAATGCTGTTAAGGAGGCAGAGGCAGGAGGATCTCTGTGAGTTTAAGGCCAGGCTGGTCTACAAAGTGAATCCAGGACAGCCAGGGCTACACAGGGCGAGAGAAGCCCTGACTAAAAAAACAAAAACAAACAAACGAAAGAGGGAATTAGGAAGAAAGAAAAGAAAAGAAATTGAAGGCTTAGCTGGGCGTAGTGGCACACACGTGTAACCCCAGCACTGGAAGAGGCAGAGCCAGGCAGATCTCTGTACATTTAAGGTCACTGTGATCTACAAAGTAAGTCTAGGACAGCCAAGGCTACACAGAAAACCCGTCTCAAAAATAAAAAATAAAAACAAACAAAATAATTGAAGGTTTAATGGATACAAAAGCAGATGTAACAATCATTTCCCCAAATCTTGGCCTCCATATTGGCCTCTTTAGGGGTAAATATTCAGCTTCTAGGGACTGAACTTCCTCACGTAAAACAAAGTGCAAGATGGGTCGAGTGTATAAGGCCAGAAGGGCAAACAGAAAAAGTAACACCTTATGTGGCTATATATCCATGAATTTATAGGGACATCATTTGTCACAGCAATGGAAAACATATTAACATTCCTCCAATCTCAGAAACAACCCATAAAATAAAGAATGGTTCTGAGAAAAATATTAAAAGATATTATCAAGGACAGTCACAGGTTGTCCAGGTTGTACATAAGCAGGACACAAAGCTGTTAGTCTTTCAAAGAAGGTACCAACCTCCCTACCTTTGAAATGGTTAACTGACAAGCCTAAGTGGGTGGAACAACGGCCTATGACAAATAAAAATTAGAGTCACCAGAACAACTGGTACAGGAGCAGCTAAATGATCAATACATTGAGGAATCTACCAGCCCATGGAATTCCCAATTTATAAAAAAGAAATCAGGAAAATGGAGGATGTTAACAGATTTAAGAGCTGTAAGTAAGATGACTCATACAATGGGCTCTTTACGCCTGCAGTGTCATTGCCTTCTTTATCACCTAAGTCATGGCCTTTGATAGTCACTGATTTAAAAGGCTTGCTTTCTTAGCACTTACTTATAATAATAGTTGCTCATTAAAGAGCTATCATTGAAAATTCTTACCACAAGGAATGTTAAACAGTCTTACCTTGTGCCAATATTTTGTACAACAGTCATTAGAAATAATTCATAAATGGGGTGTGGTAGTATGCACTTTCAATCCCAGCACTTGGGAGGCAGAGGCAGGTGGATGGCTGTGAGTTCGAGGCCAGCCTGGTCTACAAAGCCAGTACAGGACAATCAAGATAACACAGAGAAACCCTGTCTTAAAAAACCAAACCAAACCAAACAAAATCCATAAACTGTTTCTTCAGTCTATAATTTACCATTATATGGATGATATCTTACTGGCTGATTCAGATGCAGATATCATAGGAAAAATATTTGATGAAGTAAAGAGAATTTTGTGTTGCTGGGGATTATTAATTGCTCCTGAAAAAATACAAAGAGGAGATTCTATCAATTATCTAGCATAAAAGAAAGGTTTACAGAAAACTCAACCACAGAAAGTACAAATCAGGAGAGATCAACCACAAAATCTTAATGATTTTCAAAAATTGCTGGGAGACATTAACTGCCTATAGCCCACAACTAAATTAAGAGCTAAGTAATTTATTTCACACCTTATAAGGTGATAAGGACTTAAATAAGTCCAAGAAAATTATCACCTGTATGTAGCCAAAAGAGAATTGGCTATGGTAGGAAGAGATTACAAGACGTACGTACGTATCACTCACTTGGATTCAAACACGGCTTGTATTTTAGTTATCTTGCCTTCTACTCAATTCTCCCACAGGAATTCTTATGCAGAAAGAAGATAATATCTTAGAGTGGATATTTTTAGCACACAGAGTAAAAAACTAAAGACCTAGGTAGAAAAGGTTTCTGAATTGATTCTGAAAGAAAAAAGATGAGACTTTATCAATTAGCCGAAAGTATGGTACCTTTTACTAACACTGAGACATTATGGACAGAAAATGAACATTGCCAAAGAGCTTGCAGTAATTTTGGGGGAGAGATTAACTGTGGGGCTTATGGACCACGCCTCCAGGGAAGCTGGGATGGGCCTAGAAAGGTGGAGCATGTTCAAATCCCAGAAATCTCAAACTTGAGATTTAAAATCTCATCCTGAGAATGGAAGGTGTCAAAGCTCTCTCCTTGTTTCTGTTATCTTTCCCCATGCAAATAGAGAATTGCCATTGTCCTAAGTCCCAGCCAATGAGGTGCATTCATCTTCAAAGCCCCTCCCCACTGCCCAAGGTTTCTAAGTCCCTGTTTCACATGACATCAAGCAGGGCGCACCACTTACTCCACCAAGGCGCCTGAGGCTGGCGGTTTATTCAGGGCTGTAGCACTGGGGAAAGAAGGGCTCTCCTTCTCCCTGAAGAACTCATCACTGGACCCCTGGACTTGATTGCCACACAGGCAGTTGCTGCAGAAACACCAAGGTCACCACTAGAACGTGCCCAGCTGCCAAAAGCATCTGCTGTTCAACTCCACCCCGCTGCAGTGCCAATCTGTGAAAGCGAGCTGCTGGCTGTTCCCAAAGCAGGCACCCAACTCACCCCAGTAAGGCCAGACCTTCGCTGCCAACTGACTTGGTCTCAGAGCCCTGAGCTCCCCGCTGCTACATGGCCTAGTGCTGGCAGCCCAGCTAAAAGAGCAGTAACACTTATTGCAGAGAAACTCTCTCCCTCCCCTCCCCCCACTGGAGATCTTGTGACGTGGACCTTAGACCTTGGTCCGCACTCACTCAGACCTGAGCTTCATCCTTCTCTGCGCAGAGACTAAGGGCACTAGGCCCCTCTGGTGGAGAGGCACTTCCAGGCCAGTAGTGTCCCTGCCTTCCCGGGAGAGGCAGAACCACAATTAACAACTAATATCCCAAAAGCAAGGGACATCAGTTTATAAAAAGAATTGGACTCTGCCTCATATAGTAAAAAGGATACCGGTTTCTGGAGCCCCTACATTCTATACTGATGCAAATAAGTCAGGAAAGGCAGGTTATAAATCAGGAAAAATAAGTCAAGTAGTTCAAAGTGCTTATGATTCAGTTCAAAAATCGGAGTTGTATGCCATTTTTCTGGTGTTATTAGATTTTTCTGAACTTCTTAATACAGTTACTGACTCTCAATATGCAGAAAGAATTGTTTAACATATTGAATTTATTCCAGATGATTCAGAATTAACTTCATTATTTATTCAACTACAACAAGTAATCAGAAATAGAAACCATCCATTGTATATAGGACATGTGAGGCCCCATACAGGTCTACCAGGCCCTCCAGCACAAGGCAATGATGAAAGTCATCAGTTATTAACAGGAAATGGCCTAAAAGCCTAAGAATCTCATAAGAAACACCATGTTAACAGCAAAGGTTTGAAGATTTTTCTGTCACTTGCCAACAACCCAAGGAAATTACATAGAAATGTCTACTTGTTTTTTGTATACTCAAAGTCCATTACCTGCAGGAAGTAACCCAAAAGGTACTCAAATAAATGAAATTTGGCAAATGGATACGTTTCATTTTTCAGAATTTGGAAAATTAAAGTACATGCACCATACCATAGACATATATTCAGGACTTCAATGGGCAACTGCTTTAAGTTCTGAAAGGGTTGATTCTGTAATTGCACAGTTATTAGAAATTACAACTATTGTGGGACCCCTGTACACATTAAGACTGACAATTGTCCAGCATATGTCTCTAGTAAGATGAAACGGGGTTTTTTTTTTTACATATTACATATTACAACATAGAGCCTATTACAGGTATACCACACAAACCTACAGGTCACGCAGTTATGGAAAGATCTTTAAAAGATATGCTTAATAAACAGAAAAGGGCAATAAAGAACCCTCCCCAAGACAGATTACACAGTGATTTATTAACTCTAAAATTTTTAAATGCTAACGAGACAAGAACAACAGCTGTGGAGAAACATGGTATAATAGGGGGGAAACTGCTGAACTGTATCAGGCTGCACAGTTTAAAGATGTGCTGACCTCAGAATGCAAATTGGGATATGTGTTATGTGGGGGAAGAGGTTTTGCCTTTGTTTCTACAAGAGAAGAAAAGCTGTGATACCATCAAGATTGATAAAGATTAAATTCAAACAGGAGAGATCTCCTGACTAAGGAGAGGCAATAGTTCACCAGACAGCATGGTCAGTCAGTCCAAACTAATTCATTAAGACTAACAAATGCCTTTCATTTGATCAGGCATGAAAAAATAAAAATAAAAAACAATATTTTCAAATGATAATTTACCAAAGGCACACTTGCCTTACTGTCATGAAATGAAAAATGGGTTTTCTTAATTCCAGGTTAAAATGTTTGACTGTAGATTGCCACATGGCCCATGCCATTTTGGACATCAGCTTTTGAGTTTTCTTCTTAAATAAAAAGGATTTTTTGTTTTGTTTTGTATTAAAAGCAATTAAGGAGATAAGGAAATAGTGACAAATTGGCATCAGGTTTAAGACTAGGATATTCAAATTTGCCAGGGAACAAATTCAGAATAAATCAGCAAGAATTATAGATTACATATGCAAAAAACTTGAAAGTTTACTTTAAAAAAAAAGATTTATTTATTTTATTTATTGCATATGAGTGCTTTATCTGCAGAAGAGGGTTATCAGATTACATTATAGGTGGTTGTGAGCCACCATGTGGTTGCTGGGAATTGAACTCAGGACCTCTGGAAGAGCAGGCGGCGCTCTTAACCACTGAACCATCTCTCCAGCCCCGAAAGTTTACTCTTAACACTAAAAAAATAAGGGGAAATGGAGAACTAAATTAAACCAGGACAATCCAATGAGAATACCTATTATAAAGGAATCCATAGCCAGGCGGTGGCTTACTCCTTTAGTCCTAGCACTTGGGAAGCACATACCTTTAATGCCAATACTTGGGAGGCAGAGACAGGCACATAAGAATTGCAACAATTTAAATTTAAAATCTGCCTGCAGCCAGGAGTGGTGGCGCACACCTTTAATCCCAGTACTTGGGAGGTAGAGGCAGGTGGATCTCTGTGAGTTTGAGGCCAGCCCAGTCTACAAAGAGAGTCCAGGACAGTCAGGGCTACACAGAGAAACCCTGTCACAGGGGGAAAAAATCCACTGCAAAAGTCAGGCTGATATTCAAAGTGAATGTCCTTTGTGATCTAAAAATACACACACTTAGGCCTTGAATTTGTAAAAAGAAAGGGGAATATAGGTATATTAATCTACATATACTAAGGTATATTTAGTTTCAATTTTTCAAAAGAATTTTTAAATTTTCAATTGAAAGATAATAATTCTTCTGCTGCCAAAAATCGTTTTGCCCTGGGGAAAAATATAACCTGCCAAAAAATGAGCCCACCAGAATTAGGGTTGGTGCAGGGTTTTGCTTTTATCTTTCCAGGGAAATAAAAGCATCCAACTAAGAAATCTGGAGACCATTGGTCAAATGAAACATCTGAAGAAAAAAAAAAAGACATTTCAAGTGAAAATGTCCTTAGAGTAAATTGGCCAAGTGGTACCACTGACTTCCAGCTTGTCTCTGCTGCCCTCTACAGGCAAGTGGCAAATGGTCTTTCTGTGGTCCCAATTCAATTAAAAATTAACGCTGGCTTTGGGGCTGGAGCATGGCTCTCTTCTTCTCTAACCCCATGAACGCTTGTTAAAGAAAAGCCAAAACCTGTCTCATATCAGAAGAGCCACCTTTAATGGCAGAAGAAAACAAAAAGTAAGGGAATATAGTCTATTGGGTTTTTTTTTTTTTTTGGTTTTGTGGGTTTTTTTGTTTTGGTTTTTTGAAACAGGGTTTCTCTGTGTAGCCTTGGCTGTCTAGACTCACTCTGTAGACCAGACTGTGAACTCACAGAGATCTACCTGCTCTGCCTCCCTAGTGCTGGGATTAAAGGCATGTGCCACCAGGCCTTTCTCTTTTTTAAAGATTTATTTATTATGTACACAGTGTTCTATTTGCATGTACACCTGCAGGCAGAAGAGGGCACTGGATCTCATTACAGATGGCTCTGAGCCACCACCATGTGGTTGCTGGGAATTGAACTCAGGACCTATGGAAGAGCAGCCAGTGCTCTCAACCTCTGAGCCATCTCTCCAGCCCTAAACTTTTCTTTAGGTATAAATATTATTTCAAAATCTGTAAGATTATTGTATGTATGTATATATATATATATATATATATATATATATATATATATATATATATATATATATATAAACTTTCTGTTGGGACATTAGAAGCAATACAGAGTACTAACTAATTCTAAAAATGAGCTTCATCCAGCTTCTTGTACATATTTTCGGGTCTGAGTCTGAACCAAGTACCTAAGGACAAAGTTTGTGCACCCCAGATGTACTTACTAAGACTGTGGTCCTCAAAGCTTTTGAGGATCTGCTGAAAATGGAACTTAAAAATACTTAAATTTTGTACAATAAACAATGGTCATTCCTAACAGTAACCTTTGAGGTCTCCAAGAAGATGGGGCCCTGCAACAAAAAAATCCACCTGCACTGTGGTAACACTAACCACTAGAGAAAGCTGCCCCATGCTTCTCTGCTGCCAGGTTCTGGGCAAACAGTGGACACTCAGAGACAGGTCATGTAAACAAACGGGGTGTGGTGGTGCACACCTGTAATTCCAGCACTCACAGGTAGAGGCTAACACAAGGAGCTCTCTGTGAGTTTGAAGCCAGCCTTGCCAACATAACAAATTCCAAGTCGGCCAGGACTACATAGTGAGATCTTTTTAAAAAAACAAAACAAGCAAACAAGCAAACAAAACTCCCAAACAAAGCAGCTGGGTATGACAGCACACACGTGTGATCCAGCACCTGGAAAATAGATCCAGGCAAAAGTTAAGGTGATTCTCGGCTACACGTTTAGTCCAAGGCCAGCCTAGGCTAAATGAGGCCTTATCTCAAAGTTTAAAAAAAAGGAAAAAGGAAAAAAAGTCATGCCCAGAAAAACAGAAGGCCAAAGCTTTCTATGAGGAGGTGTGGTCTCAGGGAAGACCACTCAAAAAGCTTCTTAGAGGTTAAACCATACCTGATGGGCTTCATTCCAAGCGTTAAGTGATGAAAGCCTGAAGCAGTTCCTACGAACCCTAGGGAAAAACAAAAAGTTAACTGCATTAACACATCAGAGGACAGGGCAAACCATGCTCTACGAACCAGAACTCAGAAGTAAGTAAGGCAAGTTAGATGAGGCAGCTCAGGGGAGAACATCTGACTACAGGAAAAAGGCAGCACTTGTGCAAAATGCTGTTGTCCTTGCACCTCAGTTACCACCCTCCCCAAAGACTAATTACTCAATATTGTCCCCCACATTGGGCAGCCCTGGCCACAGCCACCACACTGTGGTATAGAAAACCCTGAAGGTAACAGTGGATGAGGAAGGTACAGTGTATCATATAACATGGCCAGAGGCTTACAGACAGCAATATTTTTGACCTACATGACATTTCAAAAACTGGCAAATTTAAGGAATTAAAAAATAAAATGACCCGGGTGTAGTGGCACACTCCAGAGGCAGAGGCAGATGGATCACTGTGAGTTCGAGGCCAGCCTGATCAACAAAGTGAGTCCAGGAGAGCCAAGGCTACACTGAGAAACCCTGTTTTGAGAAAAAACAAAACCCAAAACAAACAAACAAAAAATCACATTTGTAATTTTCTTGTGGCAACAGACCTCAGACCATGTGAGACCAGAAGCTCTTGACCTCTGGAGTCACGGGAGGGAAGTAGAAGCTCCCACAGTTCCCTGAAACTTCCCCTCAGTCATTCTGGTGCATCACACACTTAAAGCAGAACATGCTCCTCTTCATTCATGCTTTTTCACTAAGGCCACATGCCTAGAAGTGAAACACAGCACCAGTGACTCCCTGGCCAGAAACGCTGGCGCTCTCAGTGCAGACGCAGGCAGGCATGCCTTCCCTCACGGATTCCAACACACTATGACTGGAAAGGCAGACTTCCAGTTTCATTATTTAACTCCCTCAGTGCCCTGTGACATCAACATCGTAGGCCTGGCTCAGTAGTGTTACAGCCATCAGCTGAGATAGGCTGAGAAAGCAAGAGCCACAGAAAATGAGACGTCCATGTTAGAGTTGATGCAGCACCTCTGTGCACACTAACTGACCCGTCCTTCTACCCACAGTCACAAGTCCATTCTAACAAGTCTCTAAGGAATTTGCTAGAATGAGCTGTATGGGGAAAAAAAGGAAATTTATGATATACAGGCATACTATTATTTTCTCTCTCTCTTTTATTTTCTGCGCATTGATGTTTGCCTGTATGTACGGCAGTGTGAGGATGTCAGATCCCTTGGAACTGGAGTTACAAACAGTTGTGAGCTGCCATGTGAATGCTCAGAATTGAACCCGGGTCCTCTGGAAGAGTGGACAGTGCTCTTAACCACTGAGCCATCTCTCCAGCCCCACTATTATTTTCCCAATGAAGCTTTTTAAAAACCGGACAGAAATACTAGCCGGGCATGGTGTCACATGCTTTTAATCCCAGCACTTGGGAGGCAGAGGTAGGTAGATCTCTAAGTCTGTAGGCCAGCCTGGTCTACAAAGTAAGTCCAGAACAGCCAGGCCTACACAAAGAAACCCTGTCTTGAAAAACCAAAGAGAACAGAGAAAAACAGTCACTTAACTTCCAAACACGAGTTTCAACTTATCATGTTAAATAAACTTCCAGGAAGGAAAAGATCACAGACCCAAAGCTGCACCTAAAGATCCACTAATCTAACTCTTAGAAAGACCTTTGGTGACAGACCCAAGTCCAATGCTGAGAGTACCCTAGTGAGTGCTCCCTGCCTATCATCCCTGCCCTTGGGGTGAGAAGCAGGAGACAGCAACTGCAAGGTCAGCCTGGGCTGTACAGCAAGACCAGGTATAGAAAAGAGCAAAACAGGGCTGGAGAGATGGCTCAGAGGCTAAGGGCACTCACTGGCTACTCTTCCAGAGGTCCTAAGTTCAATTCCCACATGGTGGCTCACAACCATCTATAATGTGATCTGATACCCTCTTCTGGCCTGCGGTGTACATGCAGACATAATAAACAAACAAACAAACCCTTAAAAAAAAAAAAAGGAGCCAAACAGCTCCTGATACATAGACTTTTATTCAGCGACTGTCATTCCAGAGTTCATTCCTAAATTCTCCACCCAAAGGTGTACCTGACAGTCCACTGAGAACACTGTGCTGCCTGAGCATCACATGCAGTGGGGAGTGACCAATCACAAATCCTTACACTCTGCTCATCAGGCCATCCGATCTACATTCCATCCTTTAACTCCAAACGGGCCCTGAGGCACAAATAACACCACACTGATTTCCAAACTCAAGTTTAAGACAGCAGCACTTTAAGGAGCTCACTGTCTAGGAGTTCTGAGCACCCATACTCAGCAACGACATCAATAACAACAGACCTGAGACCACACACCCTGATCTAGACCTTCCGACCACACAGGCACCTGAGTGCAAACATCTCAGATCCTTGAGATCAGATCAGCCACCAGACAGATCCCAAGGGCGACTTCAATCAATGCTACCTGGAACAGAAGAACCAAATAAATGAAGTACACCTTTCTCCTATCTTCCTGATTCTCTGTTGGTAGACACAGGGTGATGGATGTAATGTCAGCCATGACTTTCCCTGCTGTAAGGGGAATGCTTGACCCTAGAGCCAATACTACAGCCGTGTGTTGACAAGTTTGGGAAATAAAAAGCTACGTGGGATTATCACCATGCCTCTTTTGAAACCCTCCTAGAATTTTTGTTTGGTTTGGTTTGGTTTTTCGAGACAGGGTTTCTCTGTGTAGCCTTGACTGTCCTGGACTCACTTTGTAGACCAGGCTGGCCTCGAACTCACAGCGATCTGCCTGCCTCTGCCAGCCAAGTGCTGGGATTAAAGGCGTGCGCCACCACCACCTGGCTCCCTCCTAGAATTTTTATATGACTGGAGATAGGGAGACCTGGTAACAAAACTCTATATAAACATGATATACCTTTTGGTACCTATTTAACAAAGGAAGAGAAAATTACAAACTAATATTCCTTAAGAACACAAGCACAAACATCATCAGGACAGCTGTGGCACATAATCCAGAATCTGTTAAGAGGACTGCATACATGACAAATCAGGATTTATGCCAAGAACGCAAGGATGAGTCAGTATACAGAATCACTAGGGCTAGAGAAATATTCAGTCAGCAAGAGCACTTGCCATGCAAGCGTGAGTACCTGAGTTTGACCCCCACCACACACAAGGCAGGTGGACAAGCAGGCGGCTTGCTGGCCAGCCAGCCTAGGCTAACTAGAAAACCTCAAGTTCCAGTGAGAGATCTTGGCTCCCGAAAGAAGGTAGGCTGCACCTGAGAAATAACACCTAAGGATGATCTCAAGCCTCTTGTGAGTGTTCTCAGTGTTCCTATACAAATAAACACACATAGACTTATACACACACACACACACACACACACACACACACACAATATAACACAGTATACTATTAGGAAAAAAGAAAAAAAATACATGTTCATTCTCATAATACAAAAGAACTTGACAAAACCAGGCATAATGGTGCACACCTTTAATCTCAGCACTCAGGAGGCAGAGGCAGGTGGATCTCTGTGAGTTGGAGGCCAGCCTGGGCCTGGTCTACAAAGTGAGTTCAGGACAGCCAAAGCTACACAGAGAAACCCTGTCTTCAAAGAAAAACAAATAGAACTTGACAAAATTCAACAACATTTTATTATTAAAAACAGCAAATTAAAGGCTGGGATTAGTGGTGCACACCTTTATTCCCAGCGTGCAAGAGTTTCTCTGTGAGTTCAAGGCCAGCCTGGTCTACAAGGCAAGCCCTAGGACAATCAGGACACCACAGAGAGACCTTGTCTCAAAAACAAAACAAAACCAACGAACTAGGAACAGACACAAACAAGAGCTCCCTTACTGTAATAAAGCCTTTAAGGATTTGCACTAACCCCAACCTGGCAAGTCCAGGGCCCCACATAGGCTAAGCACTGAACCAGTGAGAGGCTGAAAGTCTCCTCCAAAATCAGAAGCCTTACAAGGATGCTCTCCTCCACTATGACCCTCATCACTAGCCTGGATAGGGAAGAAAAAAGAGGTAAAGCATCAGGCTGGAAAGCGGATACAATGTATCTCTATTTGCATAGAAAATGGGCCAAGAATGTCCCACAAGCGCTTAGAGAGATAGCTAAGAGGTTAAGAGCACGCTGCTTGCTCTTCTAGAGGACCTGGGTTCAATGCCTAGAACCCACAACCATCTGTAACTCCAGTCCCAAGGAATCTGATGTGCTCTTCTGGCCTCTGTAAACACTAGACATGTATACAATGCACAGATATGCACACAAGCAAAATTCCCAAACACATTTTTTAAAAAGCCAGACAGTGGTGGCACACACCTTTGATCCCAGTACTCAAGAGGCACAGGCAGAGGCAGGTGGATCTCTGAGTTCAAAGCCAGCCAGGACAGCCAGAACTACACAGAGAAACCTTGTTTTGAAGAAACAAACAAACACCCCAAAAAAGGTGCTTCTATACATCACAAACAGCAATCTAAAATGAAAATAAAATAATCCTATTTACAGTAGAATCCACAAGAACAAAATATTAAGTAATAAAATTACCCAAGGAGGTGAATATTTATACACTGAAACTACAAGGTACTGACGAAACATGGCTCGGTGGCACAATGTTTGTCCACCTCTCGTTGAGGACCTCAGTCAATCTCTAGCACCATGAGAGAAGGGAAGGAGAGAAAAAAAGGAAGAAGGAAATTGAGGAAACAAACAAGAAGACACCCATGTTCATGGAGTGGATGGCAGTGTTAAGATGGCTACCCCAAAGCAATCTAATTCAGTGTAACCCCAGTTAAAATTCCAGTAGCCATTTTTATAGAAACAGAAAAGCAACTCTTATAACTCACAATAAACACCAATGGGCTCAAAACTGTCAAAACAATATTGAGAGTGAAAACGTTGCAATACTCTCATTTTCCAAGCTTACTACTTCAATGTTTACTACAGAGCTACAACCATCAAATTAGCGTGGTGCTGCCACGAGGCTAAGCTCGCAGGGCAGGAGAGCGGACCTAAGAGTCCAGAAGTAAATGCAGGCACCTACACCCAGTGTGTCTTCAACAGGAAGCCAGGACCTTTCGATGGGAGAAAAAGTATTCTCTTCACAAGTGGTGCTGGGAAAACTGGGTAACCATCTACAAAAAAAAGTGGGACCATCTACCTTGATCTCTATACAAAAATGAACTCAGAATGGACCAAAGACCTGTGCATAAAGCCTAAAACTGTAAAACTCTCAGAAAACACAGGGGTAAAAAATTTTAATGGTTTAGCAGTAGATTCTTAGCCTTGACACCAAAAGCACAAGTAACGAAAGAAAGAAAGAAAGAAAGAAGCCGGGCGTGGTGGCGCATGCCTTTAATCCCAGCACTCGGGAGGCAGAGGCGGGCGGATCACTGTGAGTTCGAGGCCAGCCTGGTCGACAAAGTGAGTCCAGGACAGCCAAGGCTACAGAGAGACCCTGTCTCGAAAAACCAAAAAAAAAAAAAACAAAAAAACAAAAAAAAAGAAAGAAAGAAAGAAAGAAAGAAAGAAAGAAAAAGAACTTCAATTAAAACTTCTGTGTAGGGCTGGAGAGATGGCTCATTGGTTAGGAGCGCCACCTGCTCTTCCAGAGGTCCTGAGTTCAATTCCCAGCAACCACGTGGTGGCTCACAACCATCTATAAAGTGATCTGATGCCCTCTTCTACAGATACAGCACTCATATACAATAAAGAAATAAATCTTAAAAAAAAAACCTTCTGTGTAAAGAATACTATTAACAACATTTATGAAGCATTCTATTAAATGGAGAAAATAGTTGCAAATTGTGTATCTAAAGGGTGTCATGTCTACAGTCTATAAAGAGCTCTTATAAATCAACATGAAAAAATCAGCCCTATTAAAGCAGAGACAAAAGGCTCAGACATTTGAAAACATATACAAATAGCCACCTAAAACACCGAGAGACATTCAGTATCACTGGCCATCAGGAAATGACAAATCAGAATGACAATGACACAGCAGCTCATGCCCTAGAACAACACAAGTTAGTTTTAGTGAAGAAGGTGGAACCCTGGTGGTAGGAATAAGTTAAACTCACCAACAACTGCTCTGTGAGGTACATCCCGGGGAACACACATGCCCTTAAACATCAACTCATGGCAGCATTATTCCTAACAGTAAAGAGGACAAAACTAAATGTTCACAAACAGATGAGCAGACAAAGCCGGGCGTGGTGGCGCACGCCTGTAATCCCAGCACTCGGGAGGCAGAGGCAGGCGGATCTCTGTGAGTTTGAGGCCAGCCTGTTCTACAAAGCGAGTCCAGGACAGCTAAGGTTACTTACACAGAGAAACCCTGTCACAAAACAAAACAAAACAAACGAACAAAAAAAGACATATTAAAAATAAGCAAATGCATGGACACACACAGCAGACTAGGTCAGGACCTGGGAGGAAGGGAGGGAAGTGATTTCTCCATGGGGATAGAATGTAAGTTTGACCTAGAAAGACCCGGTAGTTGAATGACGTTTTGAGTACATTAAATACCACTGAACTATATACCTTAGGACAGTTAATTGTATGTCATGTGAATTTTATCTCAATGGAAGAAATGCTGAGCTATAATTACAGATTCATTTATACAAATACTTGACTACCAACCACATGCCAGAAACTCTCTTCACTATGGTGATAAACATTTTTTTTTTCTACCAAAGAAAAGAAGCAAGCTAAGAGATTATGAGAGACATGGACTATTTTAAGAGATTTTAAAGAAGACTCTTTGAATATTTTTAAGATACTTGAATAAATCAGAAAACATCATTCCTGGTAAACAATGGGAGAAAATTAAAATACAACTTATTGCTGAGCGAGGGGGTGCATGTCTGTAATCCCAATACTTGGGGAGGCAGAGGCAGGTGGATCTCTGTGAGTTCAAGGCCAGCCTGGTCTACAAAACGAGTCCAGGACAGCCAGGGTGACACAGAGAATCCCTGACTCAAACAAACAAACAAACAAACAACAACAAAAACCCTTACCAAAATTCAACCATTAAGTGCTTGCTGAAGTTCCCAAATACGCAAGGATAACTTTCACAGTTTTTCCTTTCAACACTTCTTGATTGGCTTTGCAGAAAGTTTTAAAATAAAAAAAAAATTATATGCAAAAATTGCTTTCTTAAAAAGAAACAGAAATATCCAAATATAGATGTTCCTTTTATGCAAATACAATGTGACTTTGGTTTCCAGATATTTTACCTTCTAAAGACTTTCTTGGCGGGGCATGGTGGCCTATGCCTATAATTCCACCACTCAACCTCAGGAGGATAAGCAAAAGAATTGCAAGTATCAGGGCTGGAGAGATGTCTCAGTGGTTGGGTGCACTGCCTGCTCTTCCAAAGGACCCAGGTTCAATTCCCAGCACCCACATGGCAGCTCATGGCTGTCTGTAACTCCAAGATCTGACACCCCAACACCAATGCACACAAATGAAAATTAAATAAAGTATTTAAAAAAAAAAGAATTGCAAGTATCAAGGTGGGCCTCAGCTACACAGCAAGGCCTTGTCTCCAAAAAGAAGGGAGCGGGGACTTTGTTCATAGTCCAGTAATGTTTTCCCTCAACCCTCATGTATAAGGTATTCTGGCCCAGCCCACATACTCTAAGCGAGCCTGCCTTTTACCTTGTTAAAAACATGCAAAAAAGGAAAAAGAGAGAGAAATAACCACTTCTTTAAAATTATTTTTGTTTGTTTGTTTGTTTTTTGTTTTTCGAGACAGGGCTTCTCTGTGTAGCCTTGGTTGTCCTGGACTGGCTGTGTAGACCAGGTTGGCCTTGAACTCACGGTAATCCACCTGCCTCTGCCTCCCAAATTCTGGGATCAAAGGCATGCACCACCATGCCTGGCTTAATTTTTTTTAATTTATTTATTTTATTTTTTTTGAGACAGGGTTTCTCTGTGTAGCCTTGGCTGTCCTGGACTCACTTTGTAGACCAGGCTGGCCTCGAACTCACAGCGATCCGCCTGCGTCTCGCCCGGCTTATTTTACTTCTAGAGACAAGTCTACGTGTCCCAGGCTGGCCTCAAACTGGCTGTGTAGCCTAAGGCTACACATCTCGCAACCCCCCTGCCGCTGCCTCACAAGTCCTGGGATTGCTGCGTCTGACCCGCCTGGAGCTGGAGTACAAGCAGTTATGAGACACTTGGTGCAGGAGCTGGGAACTGAGCTCTGGTCCTCTGCAAGGGCATCAGTGCATGCTCTTAACTGCTAAGCCATCTCTCCAGCACCCCCATTACTTCCCACGTTTACACCTCACAATTATTTTCTATTGCTGTAAAACACATATAACATAAAATTTACCATCTCAGCCATCTTAAGCACATGGTCTAATGATGTGAAGTCAGTCATCCTGCTATCATCTGGCGCCAGCACCAGAGCTCTGCATTCCACAGAAAAGAGAGGATGAGTAACTTTTTTTTTTTTTTTTTGGTTTTTCGACACAGGGTCTCTCTGTGTAGCCTTGGCCATCCTGCACTCACTTTGTAGACCAGGCTGGCCTCAAACTCACAGCGATCCACCTACCTCTGCCTCCCGAGTGCTGGGATTAAAGGCGTGCGCCACCACGCCCAGCTCCTGAGGATGAGTAACTTGACACCAGCTGCAGGAATAACCAGAACTCAGATGGCGTCTGAATCCTTCCATATGTGAATGTGTCTCGCCTTTTAGTCTATGTAGATGAGTGCTTGGCCTATTGCACCGTAGGTATGCCTGGTGCTCATGGAGCCCAGAAAAGCCCCGGAACTGCAGTAAAGAACACTATGAGACTCCAGGCGGGCACTGGAAATTGACTCCAGTGTTCCTAACTGCTGAGCCATCCTTCCATCCCCAAATGTGTCTCATTTTCCTTCACACTTCAGGCTGAACTGTGGAAAAACAGAAGAGTAAACAACTCCCTTAAACAGTCTGTCATCTCACAGCTGGGCAGTGGTGTTGCACACTTTTAATCCTGGCACTTGGGAGGCACAGGCAGGTGGATCTCTGAGTCTACAAAGCAAGTTCCAGGACAGCCAGGGCTACGCAGAGAAACCCCGTCTCGAAAAGAACCAAACAAAAAAGTTTGTCGCTTCAACCTAGAGGTCAGTCGGAGATACACCAGCATTCCCCCAAGCCTGAAAGGGCAGGGAAGAATTTTAGCTGCACTGAGGTCCTGGCTCACAAAAGGAGTACTCCTATTAGCTCAGGGACTTGGGTGGAGCCCTGGTGCGCAGCCCTCCAGAGTAGGAACGTGGCCATGAAACAAGGCCCAGCCGCTGGCCCCGCAGTCTCTGCCCATTCCTGGTTCCACATCAAAACCCTCACAGTGGTTCTAGCTGAAAAGCCAGATTCTCTGCAACAGCCAACATCACTTCACTGCTAATTGGGGAAAAGGCTTCTTTGCTTTTAACTTATATTCCCATAAGCCGTCTGTAGCTATAATTAAGTCTGAGATAAACGGGGGCTGGGCTATAACTATGATACTCTCTACAGAGTGACCAGGCCTCAGGGACGTGTTCACCACTAACAAGCTAATGTTTGTAAAACTCTGTAAAGACATGATGACTAAATACTATCATTACCGGTAGACTACTGGTTTAAATGTAAATTAAAAGAGGTAAAGAGGAAAGAAAACACATTAGTAAATCAGGTTAGGGCCTGCTACACACAGCAAGACTCGTGCAGCACCTGAACCACAGGGTAAGGAGTATCCTAACTGATTTTTTTCACTGCTGGGGATGAAACCCAGAGCCTTGCACGTGCTGGGCTCCACCAATGATCTGCAAGCCCAGCCCCAGCTAGGCTTGGGAAAGAATACAAGTTCACTGGTGCTGCTCTAAGAAACACAGAAAAGGAATGAAAGCTGACCGGGGAGTGGGGAGCCCATACAGGCAAGCAAGCGCAAGCAAGGAAAGGCTGCATGAAAAACTGCTTGAGCAATCCACAATATATTTGAAAAACACTATATAAGAACAAAACAAAATCTACATTCACCAGACAAAGCCAAAAAAACCCTACAACTGAATAAAATCTACAACTGCATTGTAGCCAGATGCATCTCTTGAGAGTTTCGGGCCAGCCTCTTGTACACAGAAGTTCCAGGACAGCTAGGGTTACATAGAGAGCCCCCATTTCAAAACAACAACAAGCAGCAGTAGTTCGCCACTGTGTCACTCTCTAACATACCAGAACAGCAGGACAAGAGTAGCATGGAGGAAAATGACCAAGGGAGGCATTGGGCCTGCCCAACTGCACAGACTCCAAGCCCGGTGGAACACTGTGCGCATCTGTCGTGTCCTCCTCCTCTTCCCTCCCACCTTGCAGAATCTAAACACAAACATTTACCAAGCTTGCCACCACATACCTAGCATGCAGGTCTCCAAATGCCCACTAGCCTTCCAGAGTAAAGTCAACCTTGGGACTGGAGAGATGGTTCAGAGGTTAAGGGCACTGACTGCTCTCCTAGAGGTCCTGAGTTCAATTCCCAGCAACCACATGGTGGTTCACAACCATCTATAATGTGATTTAATGCCCTCTTCTGGCCTGCAGGTGTACATACAGGCAGAGTACTGTAAACATAATAAATAAATGAATCTAAAAAAAAAAAGTTAACGTTGGAAAACCTCTTCAAAAATACTATGACTCTGCCAGACAGTGTTATCCATGTCTTTAATTCCAGGCAGCACTCAGGAGACAGAGGCAGGCGGATCTACAGAGTGAGTTCCAGGTCAGCCAGGACTATACAGGGACATTCTGAGTAGGGGGGGAAAAGTATTATGACTCACCAAGCATGGTGGCTCTCCCAGAACTAAGGTGGCCATGGCAGGAGTATCCCAAGTTTAAGGGCAACCTGGGCTGTATAGGGACAACCTGTCTCAAAAACAAACAAAAATCATCATGACGCCTAGAGACATATTTCACCACTGGAGTGCTGTATGAAAGAAAGACTGTATCATTCTGTATTATTCAAGTTAACTTTTCTCACTACTTAAAAGATAGCAGGCTTCTTGTTAATATGGCTTTATGGTCTGGATAATAATCAGTGTTTAAATTGGAGAAGAAATTGGGATATCCGAACAGCAGTCCCTGATACCTTTCTCAGTAAAATGTCCTCATGAGACGCTACCAGATAACCTCCATTTCATTTTTGTTTTCCTTTACGTTTTTTGTGGAGGTGAGAGGGCAATCTGCAAAAATTGGTTCTCTCCTTCTACCAACTCTTTCCTTTGACCAAGAGTTCTAGGACGCAAAGTCAGGCCATGCCGCTTGGTGGCAAGCACCCTTACCTGCTGCTCCCTCTCACCACCCTCTATTTAATTTTCAAATTGCTAAAATCAACATAAAGCTTTTTTTTTTTTAAATAAATGAAACACTGGGGACGATCAGACAGCTCAGTGGGTTAGGGCACTTGCCATCCAAAGATGTAAGTGTGACCACCTGAATTCAATAAACAGAACCCATGTGACTATGAAGGACAGAACTGACTCCACAAAGTTGCCCTCTGACCACTACATGCCCAAGGTGGCACACACACCCCTGTCCCCCCCTTACAATAATAATAAATAAAATAAATGTTAAAAAGTGAAATACATCACTTCTCAGCCTTTTGGCTAAGATCAAGTATAAAAAGTGAAACACAGGGTCCAATATTTCATTTCTTGAGAATTAAAATGTTTCAAGTTCACTAGTAAGGACCAGACTGTGGTAGGTTTGGGAAAATTTGGTTCTGTCTCACCACCACCACCACAGCTTTTTCAAGTTTTCTACCTACAACAGTGTTCTCACCCTATGGGTCATGATCCCTTTGGGTAGTATATCAGATGTCCTGCATATCAGATATTTACATTACTATCCATACAGTAGCAAAATTACAGTTATGAAGTAGCAATGAAATAATTTTATGGCTGGGGGTCACCACAACGTGAGTATCTGTAGGAAAGGGTCGCAGTGTTAGGAAGGGGAGAACAACTGACCTACAAAGAGCAACCATCAGCACAGTATGCGCCACCACCCTTTGCCCTTCCACAGACGGCTTCAGCTCCAAATCACACAAGAGCCTGCAGGAGCTGGAGGGCAGCACGGATGTAACATCTGCAAGCAACTCTGGCTAGCAGCACTGCCAGCATCATATACACCAGGAGGAGCAACGAAGCAGCAAGCTAACAGCTCTCATCTTATACAGAAGGGCCACTCTCAGGGCCCTCCAAGTGGGGCCAGACCTCCTAATAAGGCTGTGGTCAACTGGAGTACCTTCCCAGAGGCCACCCCCACACTTGCAGACCTCATTTCCTCCTACCTAAGTGGAGGGCTTTCCTTGTTTTCCGCGCTCTCTGGGAGCAGGACAGTGACTTGACTTTTTTCCTCCACTCTTCCGGTGGGAAGCTCCTGCCCAGGTGTTGCAGTCTTAGGTGAGTTCCCGTACAGCACTTCACTGTGCACACGGCCCTGATGCGCCAGACTTCTACAGATCACTCCCCTAAAAGCAGGTGCTATGCCTCACTCATCCTAGCGTAGTAACTAAATTATGGGGACTCGGGCACATTAATTGAACATTAATTAAATGAGCAAAAGACTCCCAAGCTCCAGTTAATAATGTGCTTGTCTGAATGCAGCGAGAATGCCAACCTGACTCCTGGAGGGCCAGAAGCCAACAGTCACCTGCACTAGTGACATCCCACTCCTTCTTGACAGCTGCCCCCAAGTCTGTTAAGTTTCATCAAACAAAGGTTCTATGTTTGACAGAAACCTCACCTTCTTCTTCCTGGATTGGCCTGTCATCCCAATTCTTTCCTGGAATATGCAAAACAATAAAGGTTTTCCAAAATGAAAAGGCATTTTATAATTTTATTAATTAAGAATCATAGAAACTACACAAATACACTTAATGTTTCTTCTATACTTTTTAAAATTTGAATTTTCTTTTCTTTCTGTTAGCTCCTCTGGGACTACACCAATTTGTAGCTCCCACTCTCTCTCCCGCCTTCTTGCCTGCAGGCCTCTGGGCTGTCCCACTCTTATGCCTCAGCTGCCTCTCTCTGGTCACCTTCCAAGTCCTCTGGCCTCACGTCCCTCCTCACTTTAGCCTTCTTCACGGCTTCCCTCCCTATCTGAAATGCAATGAGCATATACATACGCAGACATCAACCATAAAAAAACTCATTCTTCTTCTGCAAATACTTGCAAGACCCATACAGGGGCCCTGATGCCTCAAAATCACACTGTTGGCCTCGGGTATGAGACTCCTCTGAAACTGACCATTGAGAGGAAGCTCAACTATTTCATAATACTTGATAGGTTAGCGCATGTGCTGCTTTCAGAGTCTTACTATACAAGACGAAAAAAACAAAAAATGGGCAAATTTAATGCAATTTCCTTTGTGTATTTGAGCTACCTCGGGCTCCAACACCACAGTGACAGTTTCATCTCTCCTGAGGTAGTTTCATCATTGGGGAAAAAAAAAGGATTTTTTAAGGGAATGATAAACCATGCCCATCCTTTTGGCTCATTAGCATACCTACCCTGACAGTACCCCAGAAAGTCCTTCTTCCTTTGCCTCCTGACATTTTCTAAGGGATTCTTACACAGGTGTTCTCAGGAAACCTCAAACACAGGGAGACGCCAGTTAAATGAAGGACTTTCTTCAAAGCAAGAGTAGCAGAAACAACTGGCTACTGCCTGCTTCCAGCGGAGCATCTCCGCAGTCTTCTCACTGAGGCCATCTTATTAATTCCGAAAAGAATGGAGAGCGTCCAAGAAAAATAACTGGTCTTTTCCCTCACAGAAAAATTCACATGAATGTCTTGTATTAAAAATGCTGGAATTCTCCCCGGGGCCAGCTCTCTGCCTCCCTGGCTCTGCATTGTGACAGCTGGAACAGATGGTGTCTGGGTGAGACACCTTACATCTATCTTAAACCTTGTCCGTGATGAGGTCTGATTTGAACCAGTGAGGCTGGCACCCAACGGCTGTCAGAATTGATTACCAGCGCCTACTCACAGGGGTTTCTGACTCCTGTGAAAATGTTCCAAGATTTCACATTTTAAAGGTTTGATTTGCTTTAGCCAGAGAATTTTCACCTTCAGACTAATCTTTAATATATAAGATGTCACAATATGGCGAGAAGGGAAACATTTCCTCTCCTTTGAGTAAAGGATGGCTGTACACTATTTTGCTAGACACCCTACAATGATGCAGTATTTTCAACAGGCCATTTTCCAAGACCTGAAAAAAATGAAAAGATTTTAAAGCCCAACCGAGGGTCTGTCTGGACATTTCTACACCTAAGCATTTTACACACAGCACAAAACGGCATTTCTAATGATTTCACCTATGTGTCTAGTCACAGAAATGCTACCCCCCCAAAAAATTATGGCTCCCCTTCAGTTGTATGCTGTGAATGTAAATTAAGACAATACAACAGTCGATATACCCTGAAGACTCAACAAAAAAAGAGCATACTTACAAATGTGTACAACACAACATACACACACACACACACACAGACACACACACACACACTTCTATTTCATTCTCAAAACTGAGTCAGAGCTCAGTACAAAAGCCGTGGAAATAAAATCAGTCCCTTCAGCCGATCATTAATCTGAATGCTTCTTAGATTTCAGAGCACGTCCACAGCGCTTCACCCATTTGCATTTTCTTGCCGTTTCAAATTAAAGGTAAAGAATTTTCCACGCAGAATTCTCTCTAAAGGTCTAATCCTGAAACCCGCGTCCCCAAACCGGGGGGTGATGACAGTGTGGAAACGTGGCGAACCCTACGTGAGCCATAGCCTGGCGCGTCCAGAACCTGCAAGCCCCGCGGCAGAGATCGTTTTAATGACTCGCCCGTGGGAGCCCACTCTGACCTTTGGTGCTAATCGAAGGTGGAAGGTGTGCATTCGGGGCCCAGCTGGATCCCAGACCCGCCTGCCTTCCAGCCCCTCTGCAGCTCTCCGACTATGAATCAGTCATTCATCTGCAGAGCAATGACTCAGTATAAACTTTTAAATAATGGTTCAAAAACCCACCTCCACCAGCCAGGGCGAGCACGCTCCTCTATGCGGGCACCCTGACTCGGTCCTTCCGCACCGCGCCAACCCCCCGGGCCTCGGAGATGCCGGCTGCTCAGCACCCCTCGAAGCGGGCACCTAGGGCGCGAGGCCTGGCTGCCCCGTCCGCCAGAAGCGCCGGCGCCTCGGGCCCGGAGCCGGACCCACACACAAAAGTTTCCAAAGTTGGGGCGACGGGCGGGCCGCCCCGCAGACGGTGAGGCGGCTAGGCCTGGCCGCACAGGACCCGCCGGGCCCCGGGCCGCCGCCGAGATGGAGCCACCCGCCGCCCCGCCGCCCCGTGGCCCCGGGCCGCCGACCTTACCCCGCGGCCCGCCCGCTCGGCCGGCTCAGGGGCGCCGCGCGCATCCTCCGCCGCCGTCTGCAGCGTCCAGCTCCCCGGGCAGCCCCATGTCGGGGGGCGGGGAAGGGCCGGCGGCCGCCGCCGCCGCCGCCGCCGCCGCCGGCTGGAAAGTCCCTGCTGGGCTGCAACCCGGCTCGCGCACGCGGCGGCCGCCGGCCGCGCCGCCTCACGCACCCTCGCGCTGGCACTTCCTCTCGCGCGCTGGAAATCCCCGCGGGCCGCTGGCGCGCGCCCCGGCGCGCCCGCCCCCGCCGCCCGCGCGCGCCTCTCCCCCATTTCCCCCCGCCCCTACCCCCACCCGCCGCTGGCGCGCGCCCGAGCCCGCGCCCGTTGCTAGGGACCCTCGGCCCCGCGCTCGCCGCCGGCCTTAGCAACGGCGGCGCGCGCCCCAGGCCCTCAGGGCCCGGGGACAGCCCCCCTCCTTCCGCGCGAGCGCGCGTGCGCCCTCGCGCCCCGCCCGCGTCCCGGTCTTTCCGGGTCAAAAAGCCAGTCAAGCAGAGCGAGGTGAAGAAGGTTCCTCGTGTTGCCACCTCGACGGGCGGCCCCAACCCACTCGCCTACTCCGGCACTCACTCACTCACTCACTCACTCACTCACTCACTCACTCACGCCCTCCTCGCACCTGTAGAAGACGCTGGCTCGCGGGCACCCACTGACACACGTGCAGAGTTCGTCCCTAGTGTCCCCAGGCTCAAGAACACGCTCACCGGTGCGCAGATCTCACAGACACCCCTCGCATTCCCACACAGGCACGCCATTTCCACGCGTGCCCCTCGCATGCTCACAGGCGACCCGGCTCTCAGCTTTAGCAGAGTTCCCCCTTGGCTCCCTACCTACCCACCCAGGAAAGTGGGGCCTGGCCGGGCGTGGACAGAGTGGCCGATTCGCCCTGGGCACCTCTCTAGGCTAGGGACGCCCATTTCTCCAGCGACATCATCCTGCTGTCTCATGGCCACCGAGGGCGCACAGGGCTCCCCCAGATGGTCCCTAGAGCCATGGCAAGCTGGGAGCCAAATGCTGGCCTACCCCTTAGGAAGTCGCCTGGAAACTCACACTGCCCTTCTCAAGAAAGCTCGTAGGATCCCTCGGCTGGAGCCCAGAACAGTGTGACCAGGCTACCTCTCCCTCTCCACGTGTTCTGCAGTGAACAGAGGCAGGAAGTCCAGCATCTTCTGGCCAGCTCACTTCATGGAATATTCTAGAAGCCTACATACTCCCGACAGGACATCTCTGGCTGCACCAGCCCAACAGGTGTCTGTCCCTGTATGGGAGCTCAGTCGGCAGGCCTGGCTAACCAGGCTCCACTAGGCCAGTGGTACCCCGACCTGGGCCTCAAGGCCACAGTTGTGAGTTCAGGGTCAGGGGGTTAGATGGTCAGGAGGGCTTCACCAAGGAACGCTGCAAGAGTGACAGTCCCACCTGTGGGGACTCTGGAGCTCACTGTTGACCCTGGTTAGATGGGCCTTCCTTGGGGGTGTCTTTAATGACCCAGAAGGCCCAGGTACCCCACCCCCACCCCCGCCTCCTACACCCCTGCTCTGCGGCCTCTGTCATTTCCGACCCCAGCCCTATCCAGGGTGCAATACAGGATCAGCAGTGACTGTGCTCCCCTCACGCCTTACACTGTCCGCACAAGGGAACTGCCCCGATCCAGAAGGACTCCCTCCCTCTAGGCTGCACTATTTGGAATCTTTTCAAATAAGCCACAAGGCAGAAGGTACAAAGGCTGGTGCGTGGGGTTTCCTATGGCAGCACGGCTCCTTTTATTCTCTGCCAAAGCGCTAGTAATCCTCGGTCAGAACGAGTAGGTTGAGTCCACCCGCGTGGAGCCCTCTGCGGCTGAGCCCAGATCAAGGTCGTCTCTCTCTCCACCCCGAGCGAGCTCTTCTTCTCCCATTCAGCAGCTCCAGGACCCCAGCTTTGAGGAACCAGAGCTGCCAGGATAAAGAAGTTTGCCCCAAACAGGGCTAGCCAGGGCTTTGGGGGCGGTGTTCTGGCCGCTGCAGCGCCAGTTGCCGGGCAGAAGTTGATGAGCAGTACGGAGAACCAATCAGAGCACTCTCCTCTGGGCATTTCAGAAGCCAAGCTGGCTGTTCCCTATGGCAACGCCGAACAACACGCTGACACTGTTTCTGGACAAAGAAATTTCTCTCAGGAATTTATGTGGCCTGACATGTTTGCTGCATTTTAGAGTGCATGCAGATCTCGGGATGACTCACTGAAGTGCAACCACCCAGAAAGCCGCTCCCATCTGTTGTGCTAAGAGGAAAAATATTCATTGCATGGTGGTAGGGGTTTCAGGCCTGTGAACAGGTGTCATCAGGGCCCTCCCTGTGCCTCAAATGACAGCTCACGGAGCAGAAGCCACCTGCCCCTGCGCGGCAGGTGTGGGCTGAAGTGAGTTGACAGTTTGCTCGCTAAAACACGATGCTGCCAAAGGAGGGACACACAGCAAAAGTATAGTTAGGTAAGAGTTCCCAGCAAGTGGCTGTCAAGCCTGTTGGATTGACAATATACCCACATACACATCAGTACTGAATCCCAAACATGTAATGTGCTCTGAAATGTCTATTTGTTAATTTTAAAGATGGTTTTAATTAGTTATGTATCGTGTGTGTGGTGTGTGTGTGTGTGCGTGTGTGTGTGTGTGTGTATGTGTGTGTGTGTGTGTGTGTGTGTGTGTGTGTGTGTGTGTGTAGGCCAAGTTCTCTCCTTCCACCATGTGGGGCCCTGGGATCCAACTCGGACTGCCCAGCATGGCAGCTAGCATCCTTACCCACTAAGCCAACTTGCTGGCTGTGTCTATCGATTTTAATTCAGGCTCCCACTATGTAGTCCAAGCTAGCCTCAAACTTGAAATTCTCCTCTCTCAGCTTTCCAGTGTTAGGATTACAAGCAAATGACACTCTGCTCCAGGGCAAGCTTGGGTCTCTCTGGAGTGTTCTGGAGGTCTCTCTCTCTCTCTCTCTCTCTCTCTCTCTCTCTCTCTCTCTCTCTGTGTGTGTGTGTGTGTCTCTGTCTTTCTTTGTCTCTCTGTCTCTGTCTCCCCCCCATCTCTCTTTCTGTCTCTGTCTCTCCCTGTCTGTCTACACACACACACACACACACACACACACACACACACACGCCAACCTGCCTCACATAGGCTCTTCTGTAGCCCAGGCTGGCCTCAGGCTCACTATGTAGCTGAGGATGACCTTGAACTTCTGCCTCTGCCTCTGCCTCTCAAGTGCTGAAATTACAGGCATGCTCCACCATATCCAGCTTTCACTATTACTCATTTTTATTATATTTTGAATCTACTATTGTTTGAGGTGGGGCACACATGTCAAAGCACACTTGTGGAGGTTACTGGATACTTTGCGAGAGTCCATCCTTTCCTTCCGCCACGTAAGTCCTGGTGGTCAGATTCTGGTCAAAAGGGTTGGGGGTCAAGCGCCTTGACCCGCTGACCTCAGAGGACCCCTATTTATTATTTTTTTAATGGTGATCTTGACCCTCTAAATTTACTGGAGATTCCTGACCAAAACAACACTTTAGACTACAAGGTGCTGATTGTAGTGGAAGGGTCCCAGCCTTGAGGTAGCACAGCGTCCCATCCCTACCTGGTCCTGTCTCCTTAGTGGACCACTCCACAGAAGAGTCACGCCACCAAAGGAACAGGCTGCAGCCCAGGACAGTTGACACAGGAGACACAGAGCAAGCCTAAGGGTGAGAGAGTACATTCCTGCGTGATGCCAAAGCAACGGGGGAGAAAAACTTGGAGGGTGGGAACTGGGCCACATAAAAGTTTCCGGTTTTTTTTTTCCCATCTCTGTGGGCCAATCGGGAAACAAAGATGTCCTTGTTTTAAGGAGTCTATCCCAGGATTCATGTGTGCACACGTGCATACATTATACATACCATCTGTGCCTTTAAACACTTGCCTGAAATTGTACAAGGGAAAGAGTCCTCATGGGGCCTGTCTCCACCTGCCTCCATCTTTTAAAATTCCTGAAGATGGATCCCACTCCACCACAAGATCTCGCAAGAAACAGAGATCTTCAGTGGATGTCCTGGGAAGCAGGGGCACTATCTGCAAGCCCCACGAGACAGCTGGCAACACCAGCCTCAAGCCTTCCTCAAGAACCCAGAGGCTTATCCCTCCCTCACTACTGGCCCTCTCCTCTCCCCACGGGCCTGAGCTGGCTCCTTTGACTTTCCCCAATCCCTTAGCAAACAAAAGCCAATGGCTGCAGAAACGGTCCTGGAGAAGACACGGCTCCTCCCACACAGCAGCAGCCAGGCAGGGGAGGAGGGAGGAGCTACAGCATCCACAGCAAGCCCAGGACAAAAAGGGGGGTCTAGAAATAGCAAGAATAATTCTAATCCCAGGCGTTGCAATATCCCGTCTCCCTGCAAACCTGGGGAAATGGCGTGCTTCTTCGTCTTCCAAGCTTGAAACGCCATGTGGCTGCAGATGGAAGTGCCTTCTCCACATCCTAGTCTGCTGTACTGGCTTGCCTGCCGAGCAGCACCCCTGCCCAGCCCTGCTAGCTCAAAGCCAAGAATGTGCCGGGTCCTTTGAGCTTTACCGTCTAGTGGGTAGAAACGGAAATAAACCAACCACGCGTTGGTGGGGAGAGGCAGGCCTGAGCAAGGGTCAGGGAAGGGGGCAGAACATGGACCTAAAGTGGGTTGTAGCATGAAAAGCTAAAGCCTTGAGGTCAGTGAGCATTTAGAGAGGCCAGTGTGACTACAGCCAGGAGGGGGTGGGGGGTAGGGAGCCAGAGAAGAGACGAGGGGGAGCCAGGGATGCGGGGGACTGTGCAGGGTCCAATAAATACACACGGCAAACTGGAACAATGGCACGTTACCTTACTGTGTCACAGGGAACCAGCTCTGGCAAGTGGGAACTGGGGCACAGGGGAGTTGCAGGTAGACACAGGTGTGGACCAGCAGCGTCTAGAGCCTTCAGGAAGGAGGCAAATCTTCCTGACAGGAATAGGCAGCTAGCACTCAGCTCAACACTGGGAACAGGTAGGCCCTTCCTTCCAGCCAGCGGAAGGGAGATGAAGTTGGCCTTTCCCTGAGAGCTGACCGAGCCAGCTCTAGAGCCCACAGTGGATATCCAGTGACAGGCTTTACCAACCTGTTCTGTGTAGTGTTTTCTGTCTTGGTTTGGGGGGACTGAAAGTAAACTCAAGGCTTCGTGCAAGCTAGGTGCGGCCAGTTATGTTTTCAGTTTCAACTCCAAGTGCCATAGAGACCTCCGTGCCAGCTTCAAAGGAGTCCATCTCAAAGATGAAGGAGAGAGAAACCGTAGATAGGGACCCGAGAGTCCTGAGTACAGGGCCCGTGAGCCGAACCGTTCTGTCATGGCCCAGTTTGCTGTGCACCCTTTGCCGGGCTGCCCCCAGGAAGAAGTGAGAGGGCCTGTGAGTTCCCCTGTTGCCCACCTGGGAGGACCCAGCTGGCTGGCACCTCAGAGCCTTATCCCCCAGGCTGCCCTTCTGACTGGCTCTGTGCCTTTAGCAAGTGGAATGTGTTATGGTGGGCATGTGGTGTCAGCGGCCAGCTCTCAAGAGTCTGCTCTTGCCTTCTACCTGGTGGAGGTAGGATCTTTTGTTCTGCCTTTGCTTAGCATATTCCAGGACAGCTGACCAGCCAGCTTCCAGTCAATTCTCCTGGCTACCTTTCTCATGCCAGGCTTGGTGAGTGCCTGGAATCAACAGCTTACCTTTACCAGCAGAGCCATCTTACTGATTTTTTTTTCTTTTTTCTTTTTTCTTTTCTTTTCTTTTTTTTTTTTTTTTTTTGGACGGGGTTTACAAAGCTTACCTTTACCAGCAGAACCATCTTTCTGGCTTTGTGTGTGTGTGTGTGGCGGGGGGGGGGGGCGGGGGGAGAGACAGGGTCTTACAAAGCTGAGCCTGACCTTGCACTCCTGGTCCTCTTGCCTAAGTGCTGGGACTACAGGTTTTTACAACCAGGCCCAGCAAGTTTCTCCTGCTAACGTCTCCTAGGATACCACAGTGAAGGGCTTCCTTAAAGGTGTATATAGTGGAATGGTGGCGCACACCTTTAATCCCAGCACTCAGAAGGCAGAGGCCGGGGATGTCTCTGAGTTTGAGGCCAGCATCATCTACAAAGTGAGTTCTAGGACAGCCAAGGTTACCCAGAGAACCTTGTCTGGAAAAATAAATAAATAAGATGGGTGTGCTAATTAGTTTTGTCAGCTGGACACAGCCTAGACACACCTGGGAAAAGGCAATCTCATTTGAGGAATTCCCTTTATCACATCTGTGAGGTATTTTCTTTGATTGCTGATAACGTGGGAGGGCACAGCCCACTAGAGGCAGTCCCAACCCTGGACAAGTGAGCCTGAGTTATATTAAAAAGATAAAACAGAAATAAAACGTTAGCTGAGCAAGCCAGTGAGAAAGCAGCATTCTTCTATGGTCTCTGTTCCAGTGTCTATCTCTCGGCTCAGGCCTTGCGCGCCCTACCCTGACTTCCCTCAACGGTGGGCTGTGACAGGAAAGTGGAAGCCAAATAAATCCTTGCCTCTCCCAAGTGGTTTTGGTCAGTGTCTTAACACAGTGACCGAGAAACAAATTAAGAATGGAACAGAAGAATTCTAGAGTGGGACTGAGAAAGCAGAAGTCAACTCATGAGTAACCGTGAGATCTTAGGAAGGCGCTTCATCTCCCGGGGCCCGGGTTTCCCCTCTCGCACAGCGGAAATATGCCGGTGAGCCCCACCCTGCCCCCTTGGAGCTGTGAGGGGAGGCCCTTGCTGCTCAGGACCCTGCAGCTACCGCGCCTCGCTCTAGCTGGCCTGCGCTGGTGGCACCTAAAAGCTGTCCTGTGCTTCGGTGGGGACCAGCCCGGTTTCCCTAGGTGAGAAGGATGGCGTGGTAACCCAGCCGGCAGGAATCGCAGCTGCCTTGAAATGACTGAGACGGGCCTGGGGCGTGGCCACGAGCTTTCTCACCCTTTGCCATGCTAGGCTGACTCTGTCATCCGCTCATTCAACAGCGTCTGCTGAGGAACTTCTGGCCCACGGACCTCCAGCTCAGTTATGGGAAGGTGTCCAAACTGCCCCCAGCCCCTCACCGTCCAGTCAATATTTTCCAAACTCCAGATTGCTCTCTGTTCACAGACCATCAGTTAGGTAAGTGGGTGTGACCAGTATCTTTAAAAAAAAAAAAAGAAAAGAAAAGAAAGGAAGGAAGGAAGGAAGGAAATGAAGGAACGCAATACAGTCCAGGAAGGACTGGTGGCACATGAGCCCTCATCTTTGGTCCTGTGTGGATACACATGAGTATGTCTGTGCATCTGCAGGTGAGATGTAGCTCTCACTGTGGGTCCTGATGAAGAAGCCTGCAGGCCACCAGGTTGCAAAGGAAACCCAGCTGTTGTGGGAACCGTCATGTAGCTGAAAAGCACTGTATGTGAAAAAGGCGGTGGGTCACTCACTCACATCAAAGCCCTCCTGATCAGTTCCACAGTGGAGCCTTGCTTTCAGGAGGCTCTGCCTAGGCTGGGGCCCTGAGCTGAGGACCTCAGTCACTTTAGTGGGCATGGCCAGCATCTCTGTCCCTGGAGGTTTCTTGAGACTAGCAGGTCAGTCTGTTTTCCATGGCAAAGAACACACCACAGATTATAGAAGCTTTAATGTAAGGAAGTTTGTTCTGATGCCCCACACTGGAGAAGTGAGGTGGAAGGGGCCACGTCTAGTGTTGACCTTGTTCAGAGTCCCAGAGTGTCAAAAAGTGTTGTGTGGATAAAGCCAGGAAACTTGCATGACCGTTCTAGTCTCTCCTTCTTCTTCTAAAGGCTCCACCTGCATGACCTCACTCATCCCTTCTCCCTTCCCAAAGGCCTCACTCTATGGAACATGAGTCCTTCTTACCTTTTTACATTTTTGTTTTGTTTTTTGAAACAGGGTTTCTCTGTGTAGCCCTGGCTATCCTGGACTCACTTTGTAGACCAGGTTGGCCTCGAACTCACATTTTTTACATTTTTAAAACATTGGCAGATCTGGGGTCTCCCTAGTTGTTCCTGGTGGCCTCTTTCAGCCTGTCCCTTTAGCCCATTTCCAGCACCCTGTGACACCTCCAACCCACATAACAGGGAATCCACAGCAACCATGTGGTGCTGGGATTCAGACGTGAGCATGGCTCAGCCTTCATCCGAGAAGCTTCTTCTCGCAGTAGATGGTTATTAGCAAGAGATCCGCAACTGAGCAATGTGCAGAGTAAGAGACTTGGGAGCACTCACCTTAGTGGGATCCCTTATCAAAGCTGGACAAGGTGGTGTGCGCCTTTAATCCCAGCAGAGGCAGGAAAAGCTCTGAGTTCAAGGCCAGCCTGGTCTACAAAGCCAGTCCAGGACAGCCAGGGCTACACAGAGAAACCCGTCTCAAAAAACCAAAACAAACAAACAAACAAACAAACAAAAAGTCTTTAATTGGACAGCCAAGGCTCCGTCTCAAGAAATGTTTGAAAAGTTATTTTCTGTGAATGGGTGTTTTATGTGCATGTAGATCTGTGTGCCACATACATATCTGGTACCCAGGGAGGCCAGAAGAGGGTGTTGGATCCCCTGGAAGTGGAGTTACAAATGACTGTGAGCTGCCACGTGGGTGCTGCAAATCACACTCAGGTCCTCTGAAAGGGCAGCCAGTGCTCTTTAGCGCTGAGGCTTTCTCCAGGCCCTGTTTGCATCTTCTAACTATATCACAAGAGGATACAAACCATGCCCCAACCACAGCAGGGTACCCGTGGCAGACCGTATGCCTCGGGAGGTGTCTGCAGAATTTCCCTTGCATTCTCATTCCTTTATTGCTTTATTTATTTATTTTTTGAAGATTTATTTAGTTATTATGTATACAACATTCTGCCTGCCTGTGTGCCTGCCCCCCCCCCAAGAGGACATTAGATCTCATTATAGATGGTTGTGAACCACCAAGCGGTTGCTGGAAATTGAACTCAGGACTTTCAGAAGAGCAGGCAGGCTTAGTGGGTACAGTGCTACAAGCCTGACATGTTCCATCTGATTGGTGGTGTCCGCCCATCATCCTGCGGTTCCTACAGAGTTGGGAGGTGAATGGGCTGGAAGTAGCCTGGAGTATTCTGGGCAAAGGCAGGGACAGGAGAGACCTCCACAAGGTGAAAGGCAACAACAGACTCCTGAAAGTCACCCTCTGACCTCTCATAGGTGCACAGCTCTCACGCATCTGTCCTCACACACACACACACACACACACACACAGCAATAAATCCATAAGGGAAGGAAGGAGAAAACGAGGGGAGAGAGAGGGAGAAATACAACTTAAGGCTAGGCTTCTGTTTGGTCTCGTGTTGTCCCCATCTGAATGACACTCTCAGAAGCCAGCTGTCTTGTGTCTTAACCCCTGAAATGTGTGAGCTGTAATCTATAAGCTGGCTAGAATCCCCAGGCACTACAGCCCTGCGGGGGCCTGAGGTCTGCAGAAGCTGTGCCTGTGGCACCCAGGCTGTTCAGCCACGGTGGCACTGGTCTGTAGAAATCCTAGCTTCAGGACCCTTCCAGAGCTGCTGTGTGTGGGTCCCAGTGTGGGAGCCGAGGGGATCTAAGCAGGCCCCTAAGTGCCAGGTCCTCCTCATCTCTGTCCTGGCTACAAGGACAGGTCCAGGCTCTCATTGCCCTGTGGCAGATCACCCACTTGAAGTCACTTAGGAGCCCCAAGGCAGGACTCCGGAAGGGCCACCTTAGGCGGAGGTGGGGCCCTCCAGGTACTCCCTGGGGCCCTCAAGTGGGTCAATTCCAGGAAATGGCTTTTTCTCCCTTGCTGTTTCTTTTTGAGTATGTGGCAAACTAAAAATATTTCCTCACAGATGGTTGAAGAACCAACGTTGGAGGCTCTAACTCAGCTTGCTGCTTTTGCGACTGGGACAGGGACTTTGTTCTAAGTCTCTACGTATCAAGCCTGAGCCACCAGGCCTGAGATCCAAGGCCACCCTGAGAGGATGTCGTGGGTCTCTGGGTGCCCCCTCACTCTCCTCTCAGGAAGAGTTCCCAGGGTAGTTAAGCCGAGAGACGTGAATGTGCCTGTGTGCGGGTGAGGATGCTCTGGATCCCCAAACACAAAAAAGAAGTTAGGATAAGATTAAGAAAATGAAGCTGAGGGCTGGAGAGATGGCTCAGAGGTTAAGAGCCATGGCTGCTCTTCTAGAGGTCCTGAGTTCAATTCCCAGCAACCACATGGTGGCTCACACCCATCTGTAATGAGATCTGGCCTGCAGGCATACATGCAGGCAGAATACTGTATACATAATAAATAAATAAATCTTTAAGAGAGAGAGAGAGAGAGAGAGAGAGAGAGAGAGAGAGAGAGAGAGAGGAAGGAAGGAAGAAAGAAGAGAAAGAAAGAAAGAAAATGAAACCAGGTGTGGTGGCACAAGCCTTTAATCCCAGCACTTGGGAGGCAGAGGCAGGCGGATATCTATGAGTTTGAGGCCAGCCTGGTCTACAAAGTGAGTCCAGGACAGCCAAGGCTACACAGAGAAACTGTCTCAAAAAGAGAGAGAGAGAGAGAGAGAGAGAGAGAGAGAGAGAGAGAGAGAGAATTTTGTCCAGAATGTGACTTTCATTTTCTCTCCACATTTAAGAACAATGAAGGTTGGTTTTGCTTTAAGATATATCAAAAATGGGGCTGGAGATATGGGTCAGCATTTAAGAGCACTGGCTGCTCTTCCAGGGGACCAGGGTTAGATTCCCGGCACCCAGACAGCAGCTCACAACTATCTCGTAACCCTAGTTCCAGAGGACCCAGCATCCTCTTATGTCCTCCAACATACTGCACAGATGTCACACACAGTTATACATATAGCCAAAACTCCCATAAACAAATAATATAATATAGCCAGACATGGTGGTACACACCTTTAATCCCAGCACTTGGGAGGTAGATGCAAGTGGATCACTGTGAGTTCAAGGCCAGCCTGGTCTATAAAGCGAGTCCAAGACAGCCAAGGCTACACAGAGAAACCCTGTCTTGAAAAAAAAACAAACCAAAAAACCAAAACCAAACCAAAACAAAACAAAACAAAAAACCAACAACAAAAAACATCACCTATGATTCTTTGAGACACTTTTTCACGGCATCCACATGTTGGCATGTGACTCGAGCAGAAGCTTAGAAAGTGCCAGTGTGCTGGGGTCCTCTCTCTAATGACATGGGAACTCTACATGAGTCACCAGCCCTCAGTGACATCTTAAAGAATAATTAAGGTGTCCCAATGAGCAGTGGCCTGCATTGCCCCCTGCAATACCCATTTATGTCAGAGCCACTGAGCAGCCAGGTGGACCCATGGTTGCCCACATGAGCCAGCCCAAACTGTCACCACACCACACATGACCAGGAGCCAGGCAATGGCTGTTACGTAAAGCACTTTCTTAGTGTGTTGCTCAGCAAAGCTCACTAACTGGTGTGCAGCTCAGAAAACTGGTGGTCCAAAGGTCTACACACACACACACACACACACTTTTTGGAAAGATTTGTTTACATTTTGCACAGCATTTACATCTATGCACCTCAAACACACAACGCCCATTGGGGCCACAGAGTGTTGAATATCCTGGAACGTGAGTTACAGGCAGTCGTAAGCCTCCCTGTGGGTGTCAGGGATCTAATGCAGGCGCACTGTAAGAGCAGGCCAGCTGGTGCTCTTAACTTTCCAGGTTTGTTCACCCTTGATAACTATATATTAAGGCCTGAACCTTGGTGTCCTGACTGCCAGCCCTTGTTTCTCACACTGAGCTATGGCGATGTCACTGTAGACATAAGGTTATTATATAATTCAAACGCTGATTTCCATAACCTCCCTTCCCCATATCTAGTTGCAATCCTTATGCTGAGAATCTTCTGTCTCAGTGTTGTGTAAACACTGCTCCTTAACTGTCCCCTGATATGCCAATAAAGCAGCTTACAGCCAATCGCTGAGCAGGGGGAGAGAATAGGGCTGGACTTCCTGCCAGCCAAGGGAGGAGGAGTTAGAGGAGGAAGTAGGGTATTGAACCATGGACAGAGGTCCAGGAGACATAAGGAGAGAGCAGCTGAGCAGAGAAAGCCATAAAGTGCAAGATCTCTGGAATTTACACTGGGAGGAAGCCAGGCTAGCCTAAGGGTTAAGAATAGAGTGATTGGGGCTGGAGAGATGACTCAGAGGTTAAGAACACTGGCTGCTCTTCCAGAGGTCCTGAGTTCAATTCCCAGCAACAGGGTGGGTCACAACCATCTATAATATGATCTAATGTGCACTGTATACATAATAAATAAATCTTTAAAAAAAGAATAAATTAAACAAACAAAAGAACAAAGAAGAAAAGCCAGCTGTGGTGGCTCACGCCTTTAATCCCAGCACTCGGGAGGCAGAGGCAGGCAGATCAATGTGAGTTCGAGGCCAGCCTGGCCTACAAAGTGAGTGCAGGACAGCCAAGGCTACACAGAGAAACTCTATCTCAAAAAACCAAAAGAACAGAGTAGCTGCACATTCCAACAGGTAGCCCAGCATGTGACAGCTGCACTGTTTGCACGTCTGTCCTCATTGCTGCTGCTGGAACTGTGGCCTGAGCAGCTGGTAGAACTCCGCCTCTCCAGCGGGCAGATGACCACTGCTGGACTATAACTACCCAAGCCTAGAATGTGAGTCAACCTGGTGAATCCCCTTTGATAATATACGCACACTCTACCAGTTCTGCTTAACACAGAAGAGACAGGCACAGTTCCTGAAATGTTTCCGGGGTAGCCCCAACCATGCTTTTAACCTTGACACTGACTATGAGTTTCGGTAAAGGACACAGGTCACCTAATCACCAGGCGACATACTTCAAACGTAGGAGAGCCTTGCTGAAGGCCGAGCTACTCGCTGCAGAACATTTTTGGGATCCCTTGGATAATCTCATGATTAAATTTTCCCTGGGTGTGTGCATTCACAGAGGGGTGGAGGATTTAGTGATTTTTTTTCCCATAAATGTCAAGAGTATATATCTCTCTCTGAGGATACAGCTCATGGCAAATTTCAGATTTATGAGAAGAAAAAAAATTTGATGGATTTAAGAGACCAAGAAGGGGAGTTGAAATCTACAATTCAAACGTTATGAAACCACTAAGTTTTCAGTTAATTTACAAGCCACCTCAGTAGAAAATGCTTTTCTTCGGTAATCCAAGGGGACTGCTTTAGCTGAAGTGAGCCCTGTACAAGCAGTTGCTTGCTGGATAAAAGCTCAGATCAAAGGCAGTGGCAAGCAATAGGCTCTCAATACAGAAAACACTGCATGGAGCTCCTCACCACTCAGCCCTACTCCAGCCTTGCAGCCCAGCGAGCATGCAACAGGACCGCTTTCAATTTTGTGGTGCAACGAGGTTTGCAGTAAATATTTATTAGCTGCTTAATAAAGATAATTAAATTTCTGGCCAATCCATGCGTGGCTCTTATTAGAATTAGCTAAGATTTACTTTCAAGTCTAAAAGGATCCAATAGAATAAAGTGGTATAGACATTAAAATTCCAATTAAATAACAGCGCTCTGCTTGGTACAGCAGTGGAGTAAGGGTTTCCTGTCCTGAGTGACAGAGGAGCCAGAGCAAAAACTCGAATGTGGCCTTTCTATGTCCTTGATAGGAAGCCACCTCATCACTCCCCAGGACCAGCATCACAGGACTGTTCTCTTCGTTGGGCTTGCTGGTACCTGCCCAGGGCTGAGCAAATCCACGTCAGGACCCTTAAATGATAAGGTCCCCCAGTAGAGACAATGTAGAACAGGCCTTTGGCCAACTTCTGTGCTGAGAGGGCAACCCAGCCCATACCACTGCCCCTCCAGACCCTCTGATGCTACCCATTAACCCCTGAAATATGGATGCCCTTCCTGTCAGAATGATGTGGCCAACAATTCTATTCCTGAGTATTTGTTTTAGAAAGATGGAAAACTGTTCACACAAAAGCACACACATCGGCGCTCAGACTGGCATGTTTGGCAATACCCCAAGAGGCAGAAACAGCCAAATGTTCATAGACTGATGACCAGAAAGGCACAAGGCGGGCTGCCTGGGCTGTAAGGTGTGCGGTGGCACTCAGGACGAAGACACAGATATGAGTAAAACAAGGGTGATGTGCATGAGGAAAGACCAGGCAGTGTGTAAGCTGCAGCAGGACTCACAGTCTCCTTAGCTTTCGTGGGACACTGTGGCTCATCCCTCAGGGTAGTCCTGCACCCCTGTAGTCCTGCACCCCTGTAGTCCTGCGCCCCTGTAGTCCTGCACCCCTGTAGTCCTGCGCCCCTGCAGTCCTGCGCCCCTGCAGTCCTGCACCCCTGTAGTCCTGCGCCCCTGCAGTCCTGCACCCCTGTAGTCCTGTGCCCCTGCAGTCCTGCGCCCTTGTAGTCCTGCGCCCCTGCAGTCCTGCGCCCCTGCAGTCCTGTGCCCCTGTAGTCCTGCACCCCTGTAGTCCTGCGCCCCTGCAGTCCTGCGCCCCTGCAGTCCTGCACCCCTGCAGTCCTGCGCCCCTGTAGTCCTGCACCCCTGTAGTCCTGCGCCCCTGTAGTCCTGCACCCCTGTAGTCCTGCGCCCCTGTAGTCCTGTGCCCCTGCAGTCCTGCACCCCTGTAGTCCTGCGCCCCTGTAGTCCTGCGCCCCTGTAGTCCTGTGCCCCTGCAGTCCTGCGCCCCTGTAGTCCTGCACCCCTGTAGTCCTGTGCCCCTGTAGTCCTGCGCCCCTGTAGTCCTGCACCCCTGCAGTCCTGCACCCCTGTAGTCCTGCACCCCTGCAGTCCTGTGCCCCTGTAGTCCTGCGCCCCTGCAATCCTGCGCCCCTGTAGTCCTGCGCCCTTGTAGTCCTGCGCCCCTGTAGTCCTGTGCCCCTGTAGTCCTGCACCCCTGCAGTCCTGTGCCCCTGCAGTCCTGCGCCCTTGTAGTCCTGCGCCCCTGTAGTCCTGCGCCCCTGTAGTCCTGCACCCCTGCAGTCCTGTGCCCCTGTAGTCCTGCGCCCCTGCAATCCTGCGCCCCTGTAGTCCTGCGCCCCTGTAGTCCTGCGTCCCTGTAGTCCTGCACCCCTGTAGTCCTGTGCCCCTGCAGTCCTGCGCCCCTGTAGTCCTGCGCCCCTGTAGTCCTGCACCCCTGTAGTCCTGTGCCCCTGTAGTCCTGCACCCCTGTAGTCCTGCACCCCTGTAGTCCTGTGCCCCTGTAGTCCTGCACCCCTGTAGTCCTGCGCCCCTGTAGTCCTGCGCCCCTGTAGTCCTGCGTCCCTGTAGTCCTGCACCCCTGTAGTCCTGCACCCCTGTAGTCCTGCGCCCTTGTAGTCCTGCGCCCCTGCAGTCCTGCACCCCTGTAGTCCTGTGCCCCTGTAGTCCTGCGCCCCTGTAGTCCTGCGCCCCTGTAGTCCTGCGCCCCTGTAGTCCTGCGCCCCTGTAGTCCTGTGCCCCTGTAGTCCTGCGCCCCTGTAGTCCTGCACCCCTGTAGTCCTGCGCCCCTGTAGTCCTGCGCCCCTGTAGTCCTGCACCCCTGTAGTCCTGTGCCCCTGTAGTCCTGCGCCCCTGTAGTCCTGCACCCCTGTAGTCCTGCGCCCCTGTAGTCCTGCGCCCCTGTAGTCCTGCGCCCCTGTAGTCCTGTGCCCCTGTAGTCCTGCACCCCTGTAGTCCTGCACCCCTGTAGTCCTGCGCCCCTGTAGTCCTGCGCCCCTGTAGTCCTGCACCCCTGTAGTCCTGTGCCCCTGTAGTCCTGCGCCCCTGTAGTCCTGTGCCCCTGTAGTCCTGCACCCCTGCAGTCCTGCACCCCTGTAGTCCTGCACCCCTGTAGTCCTGCACCCCTGCAGTCCTGCGCCCCTGTAGTCCTGTGCCCCTGCAGTCCTGCGCCCCTGTAGTCCTGCACCCCTGCAGTCCTGCACCCCTGTAGTCCTGCGCCCCTGTAGTCCTGCACCCAGCACTAGCGTGCGCGCGCGCACACACACACACACACACACACACACACACACACACGGACTGAGGGTGGGAAGAACCAGCTCCTGAAAGCCTGCATGAGCACACAGCTTCTCCAGACACCGGGCAGTGACAGGTGGTCGCCATGACACTCAACGGACTGTCAGCATGAGCTGATTTTGTAGCTTTCTCCTCTTAGTGGGAACACTGGGATCTCAGGCTGACCCAGACCCTAGCTGGGCCTAACAGTGTCTGAGGGTCTTGCTGTGACAGAACAAAATACTGGGGACAGAGCTGCAGTCCCTTACTCAGGACCTGCTCTTCTTTTCTAACAAGAGTGCAGCTTTGTCCTAGGGGCCAGACACTGTGCGCCTTGGGATTAGGCTCTGATTTAGTAAGCCAATGGTTCTACCTGCCTGTTACTGGCTTAGCATGGGTCATGTGACCCAATCCTGGCCAATAACAAATGAGATGATGGCCACTGAAGAATGCCAGTAGATGACTGTCAGAGCCGTGATTGCCAGGTGAGCCAGCGCCAATGGATGAAGGAGTGGCCCTTCAAGATGATGCAGAAGTGGCTGGGCGTGGTGGCAGACGCTTTTAATCCCAGCGCTCGGTAGGCAGAGGCAGAGGCAGGCGGATCACTGTGAGTTCGAGGCCAGCCTGGTCTAAAAAGTGAGTCCAGGACAGCCAGGACCACATAGAGAAACCCTGTCTTGGAAAAAAAAAAAAAGATGACTTGGAAGTGTCAGGTGTGGTGGTGGACACCTTTAATTCCAGTACTTGGGAGACTGAGGCAGGAGGATCATGAATTTAAGACCAGACTGGGCAACATAGTGAAATCCTGATTTATCAGTCCAAGAGGTGGGGACGTGGCTCAAAAATAGTACATTTGTTTAGTATGCACAAAGCCCTAGGTTTCGTTCCCAGCAACAAATAAGGAACTTCATGCAGCTGCCCCTCAACATGCTCTAATCTCTGAAGCCATTGTGTTGGATGCATCTCATCACAGCTGAATCACCCGAGCTGATGGACTAGGCAAAGTGAGGGATCTTCAGTGCTTGAGGACTGAGGAGCTGATAGAGACATCTCTGCTTTCACCCACTATAACGCATCCCAGAGAGACTCCGTTTGTAATGAGAAACCGTTTGTTTTGGTCACAGTTTCAGCTCATCAGTGATGGATTCTGTTGCTTGGGGCAGCCCATCACAGCAGGAAGGGCTTATTTTGGCGTCCAGTACAAGGCACAAGGACGTCTTGGAGGGGATGGCTCAGCAGCTCACCACAGTGTGTCCAGTCGGGAAACAGGTGAATGCTGGAGCTCCGTTCTCCTTTCCGTTCACCCCAGGACCGCGTAGCCTGTGATATGTTACTACCCGTGCCCAGGGTAGGTTTCCCCTCCCCCCTCACAGACATATCCAAAGGCTGGTGGTGTCCCAGGTGATTATGAGTCCCATCAAGGTGATGGTCAGGACTAACCATTCCTACCAGAGGACAAAAGAGAGAAAGATACAAGGAACCCATTGAAGGGCACACGCCCATGCTTGGTACCTTCCTCCTAGGCCCTAGTAGGCCCATGCCTCCCAACTGTACCACCCTGGGTTCTAAGCCTCCATCACTCAGGTTTTTGGAGACACTAAAGCAACAAATTGCTGCCAAGAGCACTAGGCTCAAAAGTAGGGATAATTTAAAAAAAAAAAAAAAAGTATGGATAATTTCCACAGACATTCCTAACATCCCCCTGATTGTTTACCAGGAGATGTGTACTCACCTGCAGCATGTGCCTGCTGAGTCAGCCAGCCCCTGAGAACTGTGCTGTGGCCTAAGACAAGAAAGAAAGACATGTCACAAAAGAAAAATGGCCACTGGCCAACGTGAGACTTTTGCCCTTTCCCTGCAGGCGCCCCAGCTTCACAGCCATTTGTTTCATGGCCTCCCACCTCCGAGAAGGCCTTCAAGGGTCTAAGGCCCTGAGCCACCACCACATCCTTCTTTCTGGAGAGGAGACGCCAAGGTAATGTCACAGGGGGCATGAGAGTGGGGATCCCCCAGGCATGGTGGACTTGGGGGTAAGGACAACTGTGCAAAGGCAGAAAGCCACTGCCAAGGCCTCCCTGAGGCGCTTGTCCCTATGAGTCTCACCACAGGCAAAGAGGAGAACCAATCAGAGATGAAGCTAAGTCTGAGCATGAGCAGTTAGTGCTCAAGTATCAATTAATTGGAGAGAGAGAAAAAGTAACCTGCTGGGCCACAGCATCACTTGCCTTTAATCCCAGCAGATCAGACCAGGAAGATCTCTGAGTTCAAAGCCAGCCTGGTCTACAAGTGTGAGTCCCAGGACAGCCAGGACTATACAGAGAAACCCTGTCTCAGAAAGCCAAAAAGAAAGAAAGAACAAATGAAAGGAAAGTGGAGAGGAAAGGAAAGGAAAGGAAAAGAAAAGAAAAAGAGAAATAGGAACTTAATCCCTTCAATCCTTGGTACTATAAGATCAAATAGCTTCACACTTGACCTCCCACCAGAGGCAGAGTGCCTGGGCCTAGAGTGGAGAGAAACTCAGCTCCAGTGCAGAGTCAGGCTGGGGGGGGGGGGGCAGGGGGCGGAGGGCAGTTCTCAGGTCTCGGCAGGCACCAGGCTGGCTTCTTGGCTTCCAGTGTCTGCAGTCACCTCAGCCTCCGTTTCCTCCACTGCAGCCATCACTGTTGGAATTGCTCCTTGTCTTTATTTCACCCATGAAGTAGTGGCTCTCGCCCTGAACCCAAGGGCCCGCATCTGCTTCCTGGGATGTGACGTCACAGTCCGCTACAGCTGGCATTCTGCAGCAGAGGTGTTTAAAGACGCAATAGTTGAGGATGGTAAGGAGGCCCGGATTATTAAGATCTCCCTCGGTTCTCTTTGAAAACACCTCATGCAGTATTCTCCTCCATAATTAAAGCCAAGTTTCACCTAACTAACTAAATGGGAAAGGGCTGTTTGCCTGTGGTGTCCTCAGCTGACTCTTCAGAGCCACCGTTCCTTGCTGCACTCTGTCACCAGATTGATTTACACATCCTGGGCTTTCTAAACTCATTCTCTTCTCTCGGGCCAGTGCTGTTCCCTGGCATCGCCGGCCAAGTCACTGACCTTCCCAATATATCAGCCGTCTGCTGATGCACAGGCGGGTCAACCAGGCGCTGGTGCCCATTGGCCAGTCCCAAAATATGGATATATATATATATATATTCTGGACATGCAGCGGCAGCTATACTTAGGATGTGGACTTTAGTCTCGCTGGACCACAGTGAGCTCATCGCCTCAGAAAGCCCTGCAGTGTCAGTCGATGGACATCGCTGAGCATGTCTCAGTGCCAGGGAGTTAAGGTCCTCCGAGTGGCCCCTTGTTGGAAATGTCCTGAGGGGTGAGGCTGTTGTGAGGGGAGGAAGGCTGACTGTGCTGAGTCACTTAAGTTGACATCTGCACAGCTCCCTGCAGGGACACACAGACTATCCTACACACCCTGCTGGCTTATGTCTTAGATTTCCTTTCAAGAGCCAGTGACATATCGCATTCTGAGTGCTGGTTGTCCCATAGGCATTGCTGTCCTACTGAGTGTTGTGACTGGCATCCTACTGAGTGTCAAGTGGACACTTGGTGGTGCAGTGTAGGGATCTTTGCAAATCTCCCTGAGAAATATGCACTGACATGATGGTAACCATGGAGACAAATGAGCAACTGCAGGAGATACTTCCAAGGAAGGACGGAATGAAAGCTGAAAGTGCCTGGCTACAGCCACCCTGCGCAGTCAGTCAGGTGGTCCGCATCTAAGAAATGGCTTTCCCTAATGTGGACCTCTTAGTCCCGTGGTTCTCACCCTGTGGGCCAACACCCCTTTGGGGACCAAAGAACCCTTTCAAAGGGGTCACATACCAGATATCCTGCATATCAGATATTTACATTATGATTCATAACAGTAGTAAAATCACCATTACAAAGTAGCAATGACAATAACGTTATGGTTGGGGGGTGACCACAACATGGGGAACTGTATTAAAGGGTCGCAGCATCAGGAAGGTTGAGAACCACTGCCTTGAACCAAGTCCAGCAATGGGCAGAATTTGAACTCGGTGGACATTGTGGTTTTGTCTTTCCCCTTCCTGATTCACACCTAGAAGCCTCAAGAGCCAGCAGGATCACATTTGCATCTGTCACCCAGGAAGGTACAGGTGACTTGGAGCATCGCTCTGGGAAACCTTTGGGTAGCAGGTGGCCAGAGCTTCTGCGGCCAGAGCCAGGGTTGGATGGCAAAGAGCTGGGCACGGGGCACAGAACCCTAAAATGGAGAGAAAAACAGATGGGTGAAGTGGGGCAGGTCGGGTGCTGAAGGACCCAGGCCAGAGTCACCTCCAGAAGGGGACAGTGTCCCCAAGAGCAGGCATCATGTAGGGTGAGCACCCGAGGGAGTCAATGACACTGGAGGTGGCTGTGGTGCCCAGCCTTGGCTGATCTGTTTGGTTTGGTTTGGTTTTGAAACAGAGTCTCATATAGCCGAGGTTAGCTTCGAATTTAGTATGTAGATTAAGGTGAACCCCTATCCTTTTGCCTCTACCTCCCCAGAGCACCATCACATCCAGTTTTACGTGGTACAGGAGACTAAACCCAGAGCTTCATGCATGCCAGGCAAGCACTCTCCCAACAGTTACACCGACAGCCCCACTGGCTGACCACTATCCAGGAAGGATATGACACTGCTAAGGACTAGTGCAGGGGTGTGTGTGTGTGTGTGTGTGTGTGTGTGTGTGTGTGTGTGTGTGTAAAATGAGGGTATTCCTCTCCTGGGGTCTCCTCATTTGGTGCCATCCAGACTACAGCCAGCTGTAGGCCTAGTCCCAGAAGCCCCCTGAGAAGGCTGTGGACTCAGTTGTGCTCCAAGGGAGCCAGTGGCCCGGTGTCAGGCCCAAGTTTCTGGGGAATAGTCTTAAGGGGTCATTGTTCTGAGCACAGACCTTTTTTTTTTTTAAGTGGGTCCCCATAAAGTTTTTTTGTTTGTTTGTTTGTTTGTTTGTTTTTTGAGACAGTGTTTCTCTGTGTAGCCTTGTCTGTCCTGGACTCGCTTTGTAGACCAGGCTGGCCTCAAACTCACATTGATCCTCCTGCCTCTGCCTCCTGAGTGCTGGGATTAAAAGTGTGCGCCACCACACCCGGCAATAAAAATATTTTTGGGGGAAAAAAAAAAGTTGCTTTTGAAAGGTGGCTTTCACATCTGTGGATGATGCCCCTGAAATGATGGTGAATGTTTCCTTCTGCCTCTTCTTGTTGGACCAATAAAGTCTGTGATACGTAACAACAACAACAAAAAGCTGGGCGGGGTTGTGCACAATTTTAATCCCAGCATTCAGGAGGCAGAGGCAGACAGATCTCTGTGAGTTTAAGGCCAGTTTAAGGTCTACAAACCAAGTCCAGGACAGTCAGGGCTAACAGAGAGACCCTGTCTAAGAAAAAAAAAAAAAGAAAGAAAGAAAGAAAGAAGTTTTGCTTTGAATTGGAGAAAAATGAGAATGATGAATGGTCATTTTCCTATGTGGACTCCGGGTCCAAAGGGGCTCTTCCCTACATCCTGAAGTACCTGGGCTCTGGCTTCTGCCCCTCAGCTCCACCTGAGCCCTAATGGCACCCAGCTGCCTGCAGCCTGTGCTCTTGGAGGGAAGAGGTAGGCAGCCTAGCAAGAGAACTCCTGGACACAGAGGTGTTGTTCAGCCTGGCTCCTGAGAGACGCTCTGAGCACGGAAGCCATGCAGTGCCCCTGCAGAGGGAGGGGAGGGCCCTGTCCTCTGAGCACAGAAGCCATGCAATGCCCCTGCAGAGGGAGGGGAGGGCCCTGTCCTCTGAGCACAGAAGCCATGCAGTGTCCCTGCAGAGGAAGGGGAGGGCCCTGTCCTCTGAGCACAGAAGCCATGCAGTGCCCCTGCAGAGGGAGGGAAGGGCCTCTGTTTAGTGGATGCTGATGCCAGTAATGACAGCGATCTCCTCCATCAGGAGGCCTCCTGGGTCACCCCAGGGTCCCTCAATCCCCACTACAATGGAAAGCATTTCATTATCTCTGTATTTTAGAGATCGAAACACTGGGGACTGGGGATATAGCTCAGTGGCAGAGTGCTTGCCTGGCAAGTGCAAGGCCCTGGATTCGGTCCCCAGCTCTGTTAAAAACAAAGATTAAAGCCGAGAGAAAGGGAGCTACTTGCCACGGGTCACACAGCTGCTAAGCAGTGAGCTGGTGTGTGTGCATGCACATGTGTGTGTGTGTGCACACACGTGTGTCCATCACCCCCGGGGAAAATCCTGGCTGTCTAGTGTCTCCTCCTAACCGACCCCGTTCTTCTCCCTCACTTACTGATGTTCACAGTTCTAGATTGAGCCCGTGCGCCAATTTAACACTGCTTCGGAATGGACTGCTCTAAAGTCTTGCTCCAGAGTCCCCAGTAAATCCCCAGAGCCCAGCTCAGCCCTGACCACCTCCACCCTCCCCCACTCCAGGAGCTGCTGCTGAGGGCAGCTCGACTCAGTGGCTGTTTCCTCAAGCTGTTGAGCAGAAGCCCCACCAGGCTGGGCTCAGGCCATGCAGCATCCTGGGGTTCATGGGTTGTACTGACCTTTAACCTCCTGGGGAGGTTTCATGCCCACAGACCTTCCTGTTGTGGGTCACCGCATCCAATCACTGTCACCTTTCCCCCCCCCAAAGCCCTGCTGATGAAAACCGGAGAACTTGTGTTCTCAAGGCCCTGTGCCCCAATTTCTGCATAAGGTGGCTGTGCTCACAGGACAGGGCCAGGAGTAACTTTAGGCTCTCAGACCCAGCTTTCCTTTCTTTCCCTGTCTACCGTACAACTCTTCTTTCTCTCCCTCTCCTTTTCTTTTTTCTTTTTTTCCTTCTTTTTAAAGATTTATTTATTGATTATGTATCTAGTGTTCTTGTCTGCATGTACACCTGTACACCAGAAGAGGGCACCAGATCTCATTATAGATGGCTGTGAGCCACCATGTGGTTGCTGGGAATTGAACTCAGGTCCTCTGGAAGAGCAGCCAGTGCTCTTAACCTCTGAGCCATCTCTCCAGCCCTTTCTTTCTTTCTTTCTTTCTTTCTTTCTTTCTTTCTTTCCTTCTCTCTAGTAATATACATTGAATCCACTGAGCCATCTCTCCAGCTTTCTTCTTTCTTTTTTATTTTGACACAGGGTATCAGTAAATGGCCTTGATCCTTCTGCCTCAGCCTCGCACGAAGCTGAGATTACAGGCCTATATCACCAGGCTAGTTGGGCTTAGATTTTTTTCTATAACAGGCAGGACCCTTCAAGAGTGTCGGGGTGTACTGACTCCAGGACACCTTACCCTGTACCCTCCCTTCTCATGGGCTGACACAGGCACTGTGTGAACCCCCACTCCTTAAGATCTTGCTCCTTGGAACTGCTACTTGGGCCCCCTAAAAATCTATCTGGTCTCGCTAAGGAGCTGAAGTAGGGACAGGTCTGGCCCTGGTGTTACCGGAATTAGAGTCAAAGCCTGGGCTTACAGGCTCTAACAGGCTAGGCTCTGCTGCCCTTTCTCAATCCACCAATTAAAGAGACAAGTTATAGGGAAATGCAGAGAAAGGGCATGCACTCAGTGTGGCCACACTGGGAACAAGGACAGTGACTCTGAGGCCATCATGTGGGAGCTATTGTGAGGTTGAGCAAGACTATGCCTAAGCTTAAGCGGTCTTGGCTAAGATGTAGGCTCATCCTTCATTGGCCCGTCTTGGTTTGGCTCCAGCAAATTGCAGAACGGTGTGGAAGATGAGCTCCACGCTGGCTGGCCTCCGCCCTTCGCTTCCCTCAGCATGAGATGCCTATGGAAGTACCAATTTCCTGAGGGATGTTGTCTCGATAGCCAGCTTGCCCAAGGGAGAGACTACAGATTCTCTCTTGACTTCCACCAGGACAGTGACCTGGGTACCCACAAAGGTGACCACCCCTGCCCCCAGGTTTTGGTGGCCCTCCCAGGCCTTCCCTGTTCCCCATATCAACTGCTTGCATTAGGCTTTGTTTCTTAGCGTTCTCGCCAGATCTCTGACCTCTGACCCTCCTGAGCCTCCTGTCCCTTATGGGGTAAGGGTGTAAGTAGGCCCTGTACGACCAGCCCTCTAAGAGGGTCCTTAGAGCTGTCATATCTTGGACATATTCAAATCAGATAGGGGAGGGAAGGAGGTGGCTCAAGAAACCGCCACAAGCCTCTATGCACCGGGCCCAGGGGGCCAGATATTATTGGCTGATCTGTGGTGTAACTGGTGACTTACTAATCCCTGTTTGCTGCCTTTGGGTCTGCACAGGCTTCTTCAACCACACTCCCTGCTACTTCCTGCCTAATTCAGGCAAAACCAGAATGCGCTCTGCCTTGCATGCACTCAGCCTCTGTCGCAGCACAAGCTGGATAACGGATGACAGGCCCTGCCCCCACCTGCTCTGGGAAAACAAACAGCGTGATTAGCCAGAAAGACTTGGCCAGGCGGCCAGAAGGGAGGGAAGTCGTACAGGGAGGGTAGCTCCTGGAACGTTCAGGAAGCCAAAGCTTTGGTGACTGGGCCCACCTGCCACAGGGACAAGCACTAATAGGTAAAGGCATGCAGTGCTGTCCTCCCTCCCCCAGCTTCCAGTCCACAGAAACACGGTGGCATTAGGGACCCTGTGCAGGGGGGGGGGGGGGCGGGGCGGGAGCTGTCTTGGCCCAGGCCAGCTTTCCTGGCGCAGGCTCCTGGCTTCTCCTATACAGGCCGGAGTCCCCAGGGAGCAGACACAGGGCCCTGATACTGGCCATGCTGGGTCTTGAGGCCATTTACCTGTCGCTTACAGCAGCACCTTAGAGAGCTTGGGACAGATCTTCATTGAACCCAATGCCAACTCTGGGGCACAGGCCCTGGACCAGAGATGGCAGTGCAGCACTGGCTTCTGCTCCAGAGAGGGGAATGCTCCTTCCTCTGGCCCTTGTAGAAACATGTGACAGCCATAGCATGGCCCTAGGGAAGAGAAGCCCATCAGGGTCTCAGAAGCTGTGGCATGCTTATGACACCCTCGGACCTAAAAATAGACTGACCCTTGTAACCAGCTCTGCCTGGTCAGGCCACAGGTGGTGGGCCTGGGATACACAGACAGACTCCAAAAGGGGTAGGCACACACACTTCCTGACCGAGCTTTGGGGCAGGGGGCGGGGGGTCAGTGAGCAGAGGGTGACCCAGGCAGAGGCCAGAATGGGCCAGGCCACACAGGCTCAAGAGTTGATGAAGGGCCAGCGCAGAGATCCGACAGGCCCCATCCCAGCTCACTCACACCCTGGGCACCATGGACGGGAAGAAGACGGGAGCCGCAGACTGCAGAGAGCAGGTGGTTGGAGATGACCCGAGGCTTGTGGGTCAAGCAGAGGACTAGGCTCCCTGAAGCGGGTGTTTCCAGAACTGAGTGGGAGGAGCCGTGTGAGGGGGTAAAGTTGCAGGCTTGGGAACCGAGGGCACGGAGCCGAGAGCTCGTAGCAAGCCCTAGGAACACCCGACAGCTGATGAGAACGGCTCCCGGCCTGTTAGACTTTTCAATCTCAAACTTAAGTGACGTGCTCCGCTGGCTAAAAAGGTTCAGTCACCGAAACGCAGCCACCAAGGCGCCGGGCGCCCGGGTGGAGGCCCAGGCTACGCACTCAGACGTCGAGCTCACGTTTTCAAAATATCACTCCTTGTGACTATTTCCAGCTCGGCCAGAGAAGCTGGGCTTTTCAGCAGCGAGCGAGAGCCGCCTCTCTCCCTCCACTGGGCCAGCTTCAGGGAAACCTTGGCTGCTTTTGCACTGACAAAGCTGCCCACAAGTGGAAACTCAGGTTCTCCCTGACCCTGGAACTGAGGGGAGACACAACATCACGGGCAGGAGCCATGGCAGGAGCTCTCAGAAGCAGAGGGTTCCACGGTGGCGAGGGAGGGGGGTTAGGGGGTGCTAGGCCTGTTCTCACACCCTCAGAGGCTATGAGCTCCCAATGCTGGTCCACGTTCCAGCATCAATGCTTGATTTATCAGTGCTGGGAGCAGACTGTTAAAATCTCCAGCAATTAGACTTCGTTCTTGTCTCCCTTTTGTTCCGAGGCCTTCGCTTCCTGTCCGCCCAAGCTCCTTACAGAGCCATGCATATTCACAGTTGTAACATCCTTCTGATGAGCTGACCTTTCTATTGTGAAGAGCCTTCCCGCTCCATCTCCTGCAATGCGCCTGCCCGGAAGCCTATTTCCTGCAACACTTACCGGCCTGCCAGCTGTCCAGCCGGCTCCATGTTTGCGTGGTCTAGCTACATACCTTTCCTTTCTGCGCTGTCCTGGAGCTGGGGCTGTAGCTCAGTGGCAGAGTGCTTGCTTAACACACAGTCCTGGGTTCTGCTCCCAATACTGTGTCAACTACGCTTGGGGGCAGATGCCTGCAGAAAATCAGAAAATTAGAAGTCCAAGGTTGTCTTTGGCTACACAATGAGTCGAAGCCAGCCTAGGTCTTGAGACTCTGTCTCAAAGAAAAACAAAAATGAAATAGACAGAGAAAGGCTGTCTCTTAAGGACAACATGTCAGAATCTTACTCTTTACCATCTGATTTTCTTCCATGCCTGGGGATTGAACTCGGGGCCTCATGCATGATAGGCAAGCACCCTGCCACTAAGCCACATCCCCAGTGTATCAGCCAGGATTCTCTAAAGGAAGAGAACTGATAGAAAGTATGTATGTATGTATGTATGTATGTATGTATGTATGTATGTATGTAAAAGGAATTTATTAGAGTGGTTTACAAGCTAGTCTAACAATGGCGGTCTGCCAACAGAAGGTCCTAAAATCCAGGCTCAGTCCACAAGGCTGGATGTCCCAGCTGGTCTCCAGTATACGCTGGAATCCCAAAGAAGTAGGTGCTATCTAACGCTAGAGAAGGAAGGGACTTGCCAGAGACAGCAAGCAGGCAAAGAGAGCCAACTTCCTTCTGTGTGCATTACGCAGGCTGCCAGCAGTCAATATGGCCCAGATGGAGGCTGGATCTTCACACCTCAGAAGATCCAGGTTAAAAGTGGGTCTTCCCACTTCAAATTTAATTTAATTAAGAGAAAAACTCCCTCACAGGTGCAGCTCAGTCTCTAGGGTTTTAGCTCACTCCAGATGCAGTCAAGTTGCCAACCAAGAAGCCATCGCACCCAGTAGCATGCTGGATGGAAAAGAAAACCTGGAAGAGTAGAGAGCTCAGCTGCTCAGCCCTGGCCGAAGACCCAGGGTTGGTTCCCAGCGCCCACTCGGCAGCTTGTAACTCGAGCCCAGGAGTGGTCATCTTTACCTACTTGTGAGCTTGTGTGCACTCACGTGTGCACGGTGTATGTGGTATTGGGAACTGGACACAGGAGCAAGCGCTCCGAGCTACACGCCCACTCCTTGTGTTTGGTTTTGTGACAGGGAATTACTCTGGAATAACATCTCAGACTCACTATCCTCCTGCCTCAGCGTCCCGGGAGGAGGAGGAGGAGGAGGAGGAGGAGGAGGAGGAGGAGGAGGAGGAACACGGGCGTGTGAAGTAGGCGGACCTCAGATCGTTACCTAGAGGATGTCTCCAGCTACACGGCCTTACCTGGAGCCCGATGACTCAGCTGCCCTGCCACCCATGGCCTTTTCTCCGCAGCTGGCTCTCAGCTCTTCTGCGCTGATGCGGTACTTTTCAGTATTCTGTAATTTTCTTATTATGTGTGGTTACGGATATTTTTAATGGTGGCTCCAGAGATTAAACTTAAGTTTATCCCGGCATACTCAGAATTAGAATCAAATTACTTCAAGTAAAATATAGCAACAGTGAGTTTTCATTGGCTCTGCCCTTTAGTGCCGTCTCATTTCCGTTAGAAAGTCGGCACAGCATGAGCGTTTGCCATTTCTCTGTGTGTGGTTTTGACAAAGGGTCTCGCTCTGTGGACCAGGCTTGCCTGGAACTCACTGTGTAGCTCTTGAACTTGTGACATTCCTCACGCCGCTGCTTTCCAAACGCTAGGCTCGTAACACACCTGGTTAGTGTGTTCTTTGAAAGAAGCAGAGGCATCTGGGGGGCTGAGAGCGTACAGTGCCCCTGGGAGAAGACTCAGGTTCACTCCCAGACACCCACGCTGGGCGGCTTGCAACCACCTGCAATTCCAGCTTCCGTGGAGCCGCCTACGCCGCTGGCTTCTCAGGGCACCTGCACTCACATGCACACACCCACACTCAGACTGTCTTAGCTACTCTGCTGCCGCTGTGATAAGACACCATGAGCAAGGACAGTTCTGAAAGAACGTGTCTAATTTGGGGCTTATGATTTCCGAGGGTCAGAGCGCATGACTACCAAGGAGGGAGCATTGGCAGCAGGCAGGCACGGTACTGGAGCAGTAGCCGAGGGCTCACATCTCCAGACACAATCCTGAGGCAGAGAGAGGGAGAGACTGGGAATGGCAGGGTGTTTTTAAAACCTCAAAGCCCACCCCCAGTGAACCCCCCCAACCTCTAACAAGTCCCCACCCCCAAATCCTTTCCAAACAGTTCCACCAGCTGGAGACCAAGTATTGAAACATGAGAGCCTGTGGGAGCCACTCATATTCCAGGAACCTCAACACTCATAATTTAAAATTTTAAAAATCAAGGCCGGGCGTGGTGGCACACGCCTTTAATCCCAGCACTCAGGAGGCAGAGGCAGGCGGATCGCTGTGAGTTCGAGGCCAGCCTGGTCTACAAAGTGAGTCCAGGACAGCCAAGGCAACACAGAGAGACCCTGTCTCGAAAAACAAAAATTAATAATAATAATAATAATAATAATAATAATAATAATAATAATAATAATATAAAATAAAATAAAAATCAGCTGGGTGGTGTTGGTACCGACTTTAATCCCAGCACTCAGGAGGCAGAGGCAGTGGATCACTGTGAGTTCGAGGCCAGCCTGGTCTACAAAGCGAGTCCAGGACAGCCAGGGCTATACAGAGAAACCCTGTCTTGAAAAACAAACAAAACAATTGCCGGGCGTGGTGGCGCACGCCTTTAATCCCAGCACTCGGGAGGCAGAGGCAGGCGGATCGCTGTGAGTTCGAGGCCAGCCTGGTCTACAAAGCGAGTCTAGGACAGCCAAGGCTACACAGAGAAACCTTGTCTCAAAAAACCAAAAAAAAAAAAAAAAAAAAAAAAAAGAAAAACAAACAAAACAAAATCAATATTTAAAGAAAAGGAAATCAGCTGAGCATGGTGGTGCACACCTTTTATCCCAGCACTCGGGAGGCAGAGGCTGGCAGATTGCTGTGAGTTCAAGGCCAGCCTGGTCTTACATATAAAATAAAATAAATCTAATAAAAAGAATTTAAGGGGGCTGGAGAGATGGCTCAGTGGTTAAGAGCACTGTCTGCTCTTCCAGAGGCCTGAGTTCAATTCCTATCACCCACATGGCAGCTCACAACTGTCTGTAATTCTGGTTCCAAGGAATCTGACACCCCCACATCAATGCACGCACACACACACACACACACACACACACACACACACACACACACATATATTTTTAAACAAGCTGGGTGTGGTGACGTTTAATCCCAACACTTGGGAGGCAGAGGCAGGCGGATCTCTGAGTTCGAGGCCAGCCAAAAGTGAGTCCAGGACAGCCAAGGCTACACAGAGAAACCCTGTCTTGGAAAAAACCAAAAGACAAAACAAAACAACTGGGCATAATGGCAGCATAAGCCAGTAACTCCCGAACTTGGGAGGTGAAGGCAGGAGGATCAGATGTCAACCTCAGAGGGAGCTACAGAGTCCAGTGTCATAAAATGTGATGGTGTGGTGGTGCCCGACTTTAATCCCAGCACTTGGGGGTGAGGGCGAGGCAGAAGCTTCTGTGTCAATTTGAGACCTGGTCTACACACCCTACATAAAAGGCTGTAGGCTAGCCAGAGATACATAGTGAGACCCTGTCTCAAACCAAGCAAACAAGCAAACAAAAAACCCACTTTAAAAAAAAAAAGGAACGAAATAAACAAACAGTAGCCTCAAGTATGCAATGGGTCTGTTGTCACGAGCACTACCTCTGCCCTGCCAGTGCTGGTCCAGCCTGCTGGAGCAATGTTGAATGCTGTCAACAGAGGGCGCTGGAGGGACACTGCATTCTTCAGTGCATTTCCCCTGGCTGAAGCAGCCGGGGCCCAGCCAGCAAGGTTGGCCAGGTGGCCAGGTTCTTCCCCACGGCCAGGTGACTCCACGCAGCTCCCCTGCTCTAAGCTCCGCATCCTACCGAGCACTGCACTGCAGCTGGGCCTTGCCTTTCTCTAGGGCCTCTTCTACCCATTTGGTTAGCTATCTTCTTTACCAGCTTGCAGCTCTGTTAAGATGTCTCAGCTTTAATAGAGAATGAGAACAAAGTATAAACACACACACACACACACACACACACGCGCGCGCGCGCGCACACACACACGTGCATGCACGCACATGCACCCATGTGCACATGCACACGAAGATGCCAGGGTGAAACCCATCGCTTTGTACGCTACCCTAAAAATACGTTAAAACAAAAAACAAAAACAAAAAAAAACAGAACAAAGCAAACTTCCTTCTTTCTTCCTTCCTCCCTCCTTTGTTTCTATTTTCCCCCATTTCTTCGTCATGGCTCCTTTACTTTTCAGATAAAAAATTTAAGTATGTGTGGCTGTTTTGTCTGCATACATATCTGTGCACCACAAGGCAGGCTTGGTGCCGGACAGCATCAGATCCCCTGGAACAGGAGTCACAGCCAATTTCGAGCTGCGACATAGGTGCTGGGAATTAAACCCAGGTCCTCTGCAAGAGCAACCAGTGCTCTCAACCACCGAGCCACCTCTCCAGCCTCCGGCCTTGTTTGTTCGAGACAGTGTCTCACTCTGTAGCCCAGGCTGACTTCCAACTCAGAATCCTCCTGCATCAGCCCCCAGAAAGCCAGGATGTGTCCTAGGCCTGGGCCACGGTGGCCAGCACACCTCATCTCTTACGAGGAGGAGCTGCTGGTGGCAACTGTCCTGGTTTCTGTTTTAGAAAATGCTCTTGTTGTTGGCTTCATTTTGAGGTCTCCATTTGGAGTTCTGGCTGGGTGGCTCTGTACCACCCTGGCAGCCTCCCTCCTCAGGGGTCTCTGTGGGGAAGCCGGCTGCTCCTGCAGAGCTGCTCCTAGCACAGCTTCTTCTTCTGTCTACCTGGCAGCTATGCCTGGGGACCCTGCTAGTGTTTCAGTGAGATTATTGGACTTATGACTTAATATTTTCCATCAATTCTGGGATGCTTTTATTATTTAAAAAAAAACATATTTACTACCCATTTCTCCATCTCTATTTTCATTGGTAGTTTTGTTTTGTTTTTTGAGACAACATTTCTCTGTGTAGCCCTGGCTGTCCTGGAACTCCATATGTAGACCAGGCTGGCCTCGAACTCACAGTGATCTGCCTGCCTTTGCCTCCCCAGTGCCGGGACTAAAGGTGTGCGCCACCTCCGCCTGGTTTCTCCATCTCTTCTTATGAGACACATTAGCATACGCTGGCTCATCTTTGTTGTAGCTTGTCAGAGTTTCTTTCCTTTCTAGGGCTGAATAATACTCCATTGTCCTGCCAGGCCACATCAGTATCTCCGTTCAGCTCCGGATGGGCTCCTGGGTTGCCTCCGCCTATCAACTGCTGTGAGCTGGGAGAGTAAAAATGCTTTCTCCAGCTCTTGCTTTCAATCCAATTGCTTCCAATTTTTTGGGTATGTGCCCAGAAAAGGAATTGCTGGACCATATGGTAATTCCATTTCAATTTTTTTTTTTGGAGGAACTCAATACCCTTTCAGTAAGAACCTCTCTGCTTAAATTGACCAGAATTCTGCAAATGACAGAACGCATGTGTCCAGCCTCCAGTGTGCGGTGGGCTCTGTCCCCTGGAGCACAGGCCGAGGGCCGAGGCTCAGCCTACCAGGAAAGCAGAGCCAGGAAGCAGGAGAGAGAGGCCATTGGGAAAGCAAAGTCAGGAAGGCAAGGGCGGTACTGTCGGTACTCCTGGGCTGCTCAGACCCGGTCCATCCCTTCTCAGTGAGACTAAAGCAGACGCTGCCCATCTGATGGGTTAGGAGGGGGGAGGGGAGGGGGAAGGTTAGCCAGCTCAGCGTTTATTGGCAGCTGACTCCTGCCGCAGTCCCTGGCCACACAGCCATGGCGACTGCTGCTTGAGTAGCACTAGGACAGTGGAGGGGGCGGGACAAAGGCCAGGTAGGAAGTGAAACACTATGAGTGTCCAGTCCAGTCAGGATCAGGAGCCAGGGGGCTACGGCAGCAGGGGTGGGGATCCAGCATGAGGCCCCAAGGTTGAGGCAAGAGGAATGCAGAGCGATGTGATTGGAGGCAGCCGGTGCTCCTGGGGTGTCAGAACTCTAGGGCCTCCGGGAGGGGCACCTCCCACCGCACGGGTGGCTGTCCCGGGGAAGCAGGCTATGGAGGCTGGGCATGCAGAGCCGATTGCTGGGATGCAGGAGGATCCCTCAGAGTGCCACAGGGGCAGGAGCCTAGTGCACGGCTCCACAGGGTCTGTAGGATGATGCCCAGGGTCTCACAGGGAGGAAAGGAGGGGCTGGGATTGCGGTGGGGGGTGGGGTGGGGGGCGGTCAGCCTAAGCTACCCACCATCTACAAGTCACTGGAACCATTGCAACTGACACAAGGCCTCTGTTGGCAGGGCAAGGCAAGCGCCTCTCAGGAGGACACAAGAGAGGAGGTATAACACCCTGGCCTCCTCCCTCACCATGAAGCAAGTATAGCGAAGCTCTCTTCCCAGCAGCCCCCGACAGCAGCTCATGTGCCAACCACACAGTTCCACCCTGGCTCTCTGGCTGCGGCCCTCCTGCTATCTTCTTAGACTCTGGCCTAGGAGGGCCAGCCTCCCTCTTATCTCTCTCTGACTGGGCCGAACATGGAAGGTCGATCTTCCTCAGCTCAGCCTAGACCCTTGTACCCACAAGGTAGAGTCTCAGAAGGCTGACGAGGGTGTCTGTACCTGAGCCGGTCAGTTGTCACTGCCCTACACGCCATGGCTGCCAGAGGACTCTCACTCTCTGGTTCTGCTAAATGTGACTGCTCTAGCATCAGCCTGGGTCTTTCCCATAAGCACTTCCTCCTTGCCTCACAGACAGCCACATAGAGGGCTGAGCAGCCTTTGAGGATGACTCCAGAGGGAGGAAGGCTGTCCTGTCCGGGTGCAGTGTGTGCCGGGCAGGAAGCACTTAGGCGTCTTTCTCCTCAGCTGAGTCTGGTTGAGTTTCCAGGTTATCCACTTAATGTGGACTCTTGGAAAAGCAGCGATTTTCTCTGAGCCAGTTGCCATGGAGCCCAGCATTGTTGGGGATAAAAGGTGTTGAGGCCTGGGCCCATTCTAAATGAGAATCATGATCCAGCTACTGACTTAGAACCTCCTGGGTACCCGTTGTGAGCCAGGAATCTTGATGCTGTGAAAGTAGCAGCTGCTAAAACAAAGGTCCTTGATCAAAACCTTGCATTCTGTGGTGGTTTACATTGTTTGAGTAAGGATATTCCCCACTGGTTCATATATTTGGATGCTTAGTCACTCTGTGTGTGTGTGTGTGTGTGTGTTTGTGTGTGTGTGTGTGTGTGTGTGTGTGTATGTGACTATTTAAAAGGATTAGGAGGATTGAAAGGTGTGGCATTGTTGGAGGAAATGTGCCACTGGGGGTGGGCTTTGAGGCTTCGAAAACCCATGTTAATCCCAATGTCTGTCTGTCTGTCTGCCTGCCTGCCTCTCTGTCTCTACGTCTCTGTCTTTGTCTCTCTCTGTGCCTGTCAATCAGTACCTCTGCCAATGGCAATGGAGTAAACCTCTGAAACTGTAAGCCAGCCCCCAATTAAATACTTTTTTTTTTGCCAGGCGTGGTGGCACACGCCTTTAATCCCAGAACTCAGGAGGCTGAGGCAGGCGGTCTTTGTGAGTTTGAGGCCAGCCTGGTCTACAGAGTGAGTCCAGGGCAGCCAGGGCTACACAGAGAAACCCTGTCTCAAAAACAAAACAAACCAACCAACCAACCAACCAAAAAAAAAGCCCTCCCAAAAATGGGCAATAGCTTTTAAGCATCTTTTATAAGCCCTTGAGAACAAGCAAAGCATAGCTGCCACCTTCAGATAAGGCACCGTGGAAGGCTGTGCCTGGAAAGAGGCCCAAGAAACCTAGGGTTGGGGATGCTTTGGATTGGGATTTGAAGCACATTGCTGTACAGAAAAGCAAATGCTGCACATTGCATCCCAAAATCTACTTGAAACATTTTGGGAGGCACTCGGCCAATGTTTAATCTGCTCATGAACAGAGGGGAGACCCTGAGAAGCCGCCACCAGCTTCGCAGAGATGGGCTTTGAAGCTTGGGTCTAGCGGAGAGACCTTGATGGAAAACCAGCCTTTAGTTAAGATCCCAGGAGAGGTGTCTACGCCTGGGGGGTGGGACTACACCACGGGAAAAGGCTAGGCTGCGCAGGCCCACTCACATGAGCTTGGCCTCAGACCAGCAGGCAAGGTGACGGGCAGGGAATGTCTGTGCTATACAACACTACACAGACCATAAAATCCAGAGCTTCTACAACAAGCGTTGACGGTGTTTAGACAACAGCAACGACAAGACACGGGCCGCAGACGGCTCAGCTGTTAAGAGCACTTGTTGCTCTTCCACAAGACCCAAGTTTGGCTTACCACATCCACCTCAGGTGGATCACAACAGTCTGTCATTCCAGCTCCAGGGGTTCGGATGCTTCTGGCCCCCAGGGGACACTGCGCTAAGGGGAGCACAGTCGCACGCAGACACGTCCCTGCAGATAATTAAAACAAATCTTTAAGCAGGTCCAGGGAAGACTGAAATACCGGAGTGATCAAACAAAGATGTTAAAACAACTGTGACTGGCAGATTAAATAACTAAAAGGCAAAGTAGACAGGATGAAAATATTTCAGTAGATTTCCAGTCTGCCAACACACGGAGCCTGGGGTTGAACTCAGGCCATCAGGTTTGTTGGCAGGTCTCTACCCACTGAGCTATCCCGCCCTTGTGTTATGAACAGCGCCCTTGGTTCTGAGGAGCTGGATTACTGTGTAAGGACACTCGCTGCTGGACCGCACGTTTTTTCCACTCCTCCGCCCCCCCCCCCCCCTTTCTGTAGAGCTCCGTTAGAGCAGTGGGAAGTCAGCACACCACAACCTGGACTTTGGCCTCGGTCAAGGAGCCTTCTCCATAGCTTTTGAATCAAGTCCTCAGGACACAGGCAGGAAGCAGGCTCAGTGGTTGGTTTTGTGGGGAGCTACATGATTGTTCCTACCACAGCCCTGTTTCTCTCTGAATCTTCATGAACTGGGATTCCATTGTCCACATTTCTCTTGGCATTCTGGTCTTTCAAGCTTCCATGCCCACCAAGCTCTGCTTTGTTTTGTTGTTGTTGGTTTTTGGTTTTTTGGTTTTGTTTTTCAAGACAGGGTTTCTCCATGTTAACCTTGGCTGACCTGGACTTTGTAGGCCAGGCTGACCTTGAACTCACAGCGATCTGCCTGCCTCTGCCTCACAAGTGCTGGCATTAAAGGTGTGCGCCACCACACCAGGCACATTAAGCTCTGCGTACAGTGCTTGAGGCCTTCTATAGCCCACAGCTCCACACTCTTCCACATTCCTCCTGGAAGCCCCTACCAAAGGTGATCACAGTGCACCCCACTCTTGCTGCTGTTTCCTCTGTGTTACTTTTCATATTTCTATGACAAAACACAGCTTAAAGGTCTATAGTTAATCTAAGAAACAGACGCTAGAGGCTGGGGTCAGGTCATGGTCTGTGTCCTGTGGCCCTCCTCAGCCCTTCCCCCTTGCCTCAGGCCTTCTGCATCCTTATTGAGTGAGTGAGCCTCAGCACTGTGCCCAAGACAGGTGTTCTCTCATGGTCTCCGCCTTGGAAGACTTCTTAGTTACTTTTCTATTGCTGTGACAAATACTGGTGTGGTGCAGCATGCCTATAATCCCAGGGAGGCAGAGGCAGGTGGATCTCTGTAAGTTCGAGGCCAGCCTGATCTACAAAGTGAGTCCAGGACAGCCAGAGCTACACAGAGAAACCCTGTTTTAGAAATAAACAAACAACAACAACAAAACCACCGAGGCAATGACAAAGTCAACTTACAATAGTTTACCTAGGGTTCATGGTTCAAAGGGTTAGAGCCCATGATCATGGTGGCACCGAGCATGGCAACGTGACACGGAGCTGGGGCTGTAGCTCAGGAGCACAGCAATGTGACATGGAGCTGGGGCTGTAGCTCAGAGCTTTACTTTTTGACACACAACAAGAGAGAGAGAGAGACAGAGGAGAGCACTTGGGCATAGCTTGGGCTTTTGAAACATCAGAGTCTTCCCCAGTGACATACCTCATCGAGTCAGGGGCACAACTCACCTTAATTCTTTCCAGACAGTTCCACCAACTGAGGACCAGCTGTTAAAATACATGAGCCTAGAGCAGCCATTCTCATTCAAACGACCACAGGTGGCCAGGGGGAAAGTCCTGGAGAGTCAGAGTGCTTAGAAAGGAGATATAGGAGTAAAGTTCACAACACTGCAGGGACAAAGGAGACAAAGGGGAATAAGCACAGAGGGGGGATGAGCACAGAGGGATGAGCACAGAGGGGATGAGCATAGATGAGGGGATGAGCACAGAGGGGATGAGCACAGAGGGGATGAGCACAGAGGGGATGAGCACAGAGGGGGATGAGCACAGAGGGGGGATGAGCACAGAGGGGATGAGCACAGAGGGGGGATGAGCACAGAGGGGATGAGCACAGAGGGGGGATGAGCACAGAGGGGGGATGAGCACAGAGGGGATGAGCACAGAGGGGATGAGCATAGAGGGGGGATGAGCACAGAGGGGATGAGCACAGAGGGGATGAGCACAGAGGGGGGATGAGCACAGAGGGGGGATGAGCACAGAGGGGGGATGAGCACAGAGGGGGGATGAGCACAGAGGGGGGATGAGCACAGAGGGGATGAGCACAGAGGGGGGATGAGCACAGAGGGGGATGAGCACAGAGGGGGATGAGCACAGAGGGGGGATGAGCACAGAGGGGGGATGAGCACAGAGGGGGATGAGCACAGAGGGGGGATGAGCACAGAGGGGGGATGAGCACAGAGGGGGATGAGCACAGAGGGGGATGAGCACAGAGGGGGGATGAGCACAGAGGGGGGATGAGCACAGAGGGGATGAGCACAGAGGGGATGAGCATAGAGGGGGATGAGCACAGAGGGGATGAGCACAGAGGGGATGAGCACAGAGGGGGATGAGCATAGAGGGGGGATGAGCACAGAGGGGATGAGCACAGAGGGGATGAGCACAGAGGGGGGATGAGCACAGAGGGGGGATGAGCACAGAGGGGATGAGCACAGAGGGGGGATGAGCACAGAGGGGGATGAGCACAGTGGGGATGAGCACAGAGGGGATGAGCACAGAGGGGGATGAGCACAGAGGGGGATGAGCACAGAGGGGATGAGCACAGAGGGGGGATGAGCACATGAGGGGATGAGCACAGAGAGGGGATGAGCACAGAGAGATAGCACGGAGGGGGGATGAACACAGAGGGGATGAGCACAGAGGGGATGAGCACAGAGGGGATGAGCACAGAGGGGGGATGAGCACAGAGGGGGGATGAGCACAGAGGGGATGAGCACAGAGGGGATGAGCACTGAGGGGGGATGAGCATAGAGGGGGGATGAGCACAGAGGGGGATGAGCACAGAGGGGATGAGCACAGAGGGGGGATGAGCACAGAGGGGGGATGAGCACAGAGGGATCAGCACAGAGGGGATGAGCACAGAGGGGGGATGAGCACAGAGGGGATCAGCACAGAGGGGATGAGCACAGAGGGGGGATGAGCACAGAGGGGATGAGCACAGAGGGGATGAGCATAGAGGGGGGATGAGCACAGAGGGGGGATGAGCACAGAGGGGATGAGCACAGAGGGGGATGAGCATAGAGGGGGGATGAGCACAGAGGGGGGATGAGCACAGAGGGGATGAGCACTGAGGGGGGATGAGCATAGAGGGGGGATGAGCACAGAGGGGGGATGAGCACAGAGGGGAGGAGCACTGAGGGGGGATGAGCATAGAGGGGGGATGAGCACAGAGGGGGATGAGCACAGAGGGGATGAGCACAGAGGGGGGATGAGCACAGAGGGGGGATGAGCACAGAGGGGATGAGCACAGAGAGGGGATGAGCACAGAGGGGGGATGAGCACAGAGGGGGGATGAGCACAGGAGGGGATGAGCACAGAGGGGGGATGAGCACAGAGGGGGGATGAGCACAGAGGGGGGATGAGCACAGAGGGGGATGAGCACAGAGGGGGGATGAGCACAGAGGGGATGAGCACAGAGGGGGATGAGCATAGAGGGGGGATGAGCACAGAGGGGGGATGAGCACAGAGGGGGATGAGCACAGAGGGGATGAGCACAGAGGGGATGAGCATAGAGGGGGGATGAGCACAGAGGGGGGATGAGCACAGAGGGGCGGATGAGCACTGAGGGGGGATGAGCATAGAGGGGGGGATGAGCACAGAGGGGGGATGAGCAGGGGATGAGCACTGAGGGGGGATGAGCATAGAGGGGGGATGAGCACAGAGGGGGGATGAGCACAGAGGGGATGAGCACAGAGGGGGATGAGCACAGAGGGGGGATGAGCACAGAGGGGATGAGCACAGAGAGGGGATGAGCACAGAGGGGGGATGAGCACAGAGGGGGGATGAGCACAGAGGGGGGATGAGCACAGAGGGGATCAGCACAGAGGGGATGAGCACAGAGGGGGGATGAGCACAGAGGGGATGAGCACAGAGGGGGGATGAGCACAGAGGGGGGATGAGCACAGAGGGGGATGAGCACAGAGGGGGGATGAGCACAGAGGGGATCAGCACAGAGGGGATGAGCACAGAGGGGGGATGAGCACAGAGGGGATGAGCACAGAGGGGATGAGCATAGAGGGGGGATGAGCACAGAGGGGGATGAGCACAGAGGGGATGAGCACAGAGGGGATGAGCATAGAGGGGGGATGAGCACAGAGGGGGGATGAGCACAGAGGGGATGAGCACTGAGGGGGGATGAGCATAGAGGGGGGATGAGCACAGAGGGGGGATGAGCACAGAGGGGATGAGCACTGAGGGGGGATGAGCATAGAGGGGGGATGAGCACAGAGGGGGGATGAGCACAGAGGGGATGAGCACAGAGGGGGGATGAGCACAGAGGGGGGATGAGCACAGAGGGGATGAGCACAGAGAGGGGATGAGCACAGAGGGGGGTGAGCACAGAGGGGGGATGAGCACAGAGGGGATGAGCACAGAGGGGGGATGAGCACAGAGGGGGGATGAGCACAGAGAGGGGATGAGCACAGAGGGGGGATGAGCACAGAGGGGGGATGAGCACAGAGGGGGGATGAGCACAGAGGGGGATGAGCACAGAGGGGGGATGAGCACAGAGGGGATGAGCACAGAGGGGGGATGAGCACAGAGGGGATGAGCACAGAGGGGGGATGAGCACAGAGGGGATGAGCACTGAGGGGGGATGAGCATAGAGGGGGATGAGCATTGAGGGGATGAGCACAGAGGGGATGAGCATAGAGGGGGGATGAGCACAGAGGGGGGATGAGCACAGAGGGGATGAGCACTGAGGGGGGATGAGCATAGAGGGGGGATGAGCATTGAGGGGATGAGCACAGAGGGGATGAGCATAGAGGGGGGATGAGCACAGAGGGGGGATGAGCACAGAGGGGGATGAGCACAGAGGGGATGAACACAGAGGGGATGAGCACAGAGGGGGGATGAGCACAGAGGGAGAGCAGGGGATGAGCACAGAGGGGGGATGAGCACAGAGGGGGATGAGCATAGAGGGGGGATGAGCACAGAGGGGGATGAGACAGAGAGAGGGGGGATGAGCACAGAGGGGGGATGAGCATAGAGGGGGGATGAGCATAGAGGGGGGATGAGCACAGAGGGGATGAGCACAGAGAGGGGATGAGCACAGAGGGGGGATGAGCACACAGGGGATGAGCACAGAGGGGGGATGAGCACAGAGGGGGGATGAGCACAGAGGGGGGATGAGCACAGAGGGGATGAGCACAGAGGGATGAGCACAGAGGGGGGATGAGCAGAGAGGGGGGATGAGCATTGAGGGGATGAGCACAGAGGGGGAATGAGCACAGAGGGGGGATGAGCACAGAGGGGGGATGAGCACAGAGGGGATGAGCACAGAGGGGGGATGAGCACAGAGGGGGGATGAGCACACAGGGGATGAGCACAGAGGGGGGATGAGCACAGAGGGGGGATGAGCACAGAGGGGATGAGCACAGAGGGGGGATGAGCACAGAGGGGATGAGCACAGAGGGGGGATGAGCACAGAGGGGGGATGAGCACACAGGGGATGAGCACAGAGGGGGGATGAGCACAGAGGGGGGATGAGCACAGAGGGGATGAGCACAGAGGGGGATGAGCACTGAGGGGATGAGCACAGAGGGGGGATGAGCATAGAGGGGGGATGAGACAGAGAGGGGATGAGCACAGAGGGGATGAGCACAGAGGGGATGAGCACAGAGGGGGATGAGCACAGAGGGGGGATGAGCACACAGGGGATGAGCACAGAGGGGGGATGAGCACAGAGGGGGTATGAGCACAGAGGGGATGAGCACAGAGGGGGGATGAGCACAGAGGGGATGAGCACAGAGGGGGGATGAGCACAGAGGGGGGATGAGCACAGAGGGGGGATGAGCACAGAGGGGATGAGCACAGAGGGGATGAGCACAGAGGGGGGATGAGCACAGAGGGGGATGAGCACAGAGGGGGGATGAGCACAGAGGGGGGATGAGCACAGAGGGGATGAGCACAGAGGGGATGAGCACAGAGGGGATGAGCACAGAGGGGGGATGAGCACAGAGGGGGGATGAGCACACAGGGGATGAGCACAGAGGGGGGATGAGCACAGAGGGGGGATGAGCACAGAGGGGATGAGCACAGAGGGGGGATGAGCACTGAGGGGATGAGCACAGAGGGGGGATGAGCACAGAGGGGGATGAGCACAGAGGGGGGGATGAGCACAGAGGGGGGATGAGCACAGAGGGGATGAGCACAGAGGGGGGATGTGCACAGAGGGGATGAGCACAGAGGGGGGATGAGCACAGAGGGGGGATGAGCACAGAGAGGGATGAGCACAGAGGGGGGATGAGCACAGAGGGGGGATGAGCACAGAGGGGGGATGAGCACAGAGAGGGGATGAGCACAGAGGGGGGATGAGCACAGAGGGGGATGAGCACAGAGGGGGGATGAGCACAGAGGGGGGATGAGCACATAGGGATGAGCACAGAGGGGATGAGCACAGAGGGGGGATGAGCACAGAGGGGGGATGAGCACAGAGGGGATGAGCACAGAGAGGGGATGAGCACAGAGGGGGGGATGAGCACAGAGGGGATGAGCACAGAGGGGGGATGAGCACAGAGGGGGGATGAGCATAGAGGGGATGAGCACAGAGGGGGGATGAGCATAGAGGGGATGAGCACAGAGGGGGGATGAGCACAGAGGGGATGAGCACAGAGGGGGGATGAGCACAGAGGGGATAAGCACAGAGGGGGATGAGCACAGAGGGGATGAGCATAGAGGGGGATGAGCACAGAGGGGATGAGCATAGAGGGGGGATGAGCACAGAGGGGATGAGCACAGAGAGGGGATGAGCACAGAGGGGATGAGCAGAGAGGGGGGATGAGCACAGAGGGGATGAGCACAGAGGGGATGAGCACAGAGGGGGGATGAGCATAGAGGGGGGATGAGCACAGAGGGGATGAGCACAGAGGGGGGATGAGCACAGAGGGGGGATGAGCACAGAGGGGGGATGAGCACAGAGGGGGGATGAGCACAGAGGGGGGATGAGCACAGAGGGGATGAGCACACAGGGGATGAGCACAGAGGGGGGATGAGCATAGAGGGGGGATGAGCACAGAGAGGGGATGAGCATAGAGGGGGATGAGCACAGAGGGGGGATGAGCACAGAGGGGGGATGAGCACAGAGGGGGGATGAGCACAGAGGGGGGATGAGCACAGAGGGGGGATGAGCACAGAGGGGATGAGCACACAGGGGATGAGCACACAGGGGATGAGCACAGAGGGGGGATCAGCACAGAGGGGATGAGCACAGAGGGGGGATGAGCACAGAGGGGGGGATGAGCACAGAGGGGATGAGCATAGAGGGGGGATGAGCACAGAGGGGGGGATGAGCACAGAGGGATGAGCACACAGGGGATGAGCACACAGGGGATGAGCACAGAGGGGGGATGAGCACAGAGGGGATGAGCACAGAGGAGGGATGAGCACAGAGGGGGGATGAGCACTGAGGGATGAGCACAGAGGGGGGATGAGCACAGAGGGGGGATGAGCACAGAGGGGATGAGCACACAGGGGATGAGCACAGAGGGGATGAGCAGAGAGGGGGGATGAGCACAGAGGGGGATGAGCACAGAGGGGGGATGAGCACAGAGGGGATGAGCACAGAGGGGGGATGAGCACAGAGGGGATGAGCACAGAGGGTTGGGCCAACTCAAGTAGCAGGTAGACCATCTGCGAGGTCAGGTGGACCCCATAGATGGCACTGGAAGTCACCTGGTGGGACCAGAACCTCTGCTGTACAGTCAAAACTCAGGTCCCACTGCCTGGCCTCTTTTTTTGTCTGTTACAGCCACTGATGGTCATTCTATCCTGCCCACTGGAAGTCACCTGGTGGGACCAGAACCTCTGCTGTACAGTCAAAACTCAGGTCCCACTGCCTGGCCTCTTTTTTGTCTGTTACAGCCACTGATGGTCATTCTATCCTGCCATCCATCGTCACCCCCATGCACTCCCCCACCCGTCGTCACCCTCCATGCCCTCCCCCACCCATCGTCACCCCCATGCCCTCCCCACCCGTCGTCACCCCCCATGCCCTCCCCCACCCATCGTCACCCCCATGCCCTCCCCCACCCGTCGTCACCCCCCATGCCCTCCCCCACCCGTCGTCACCCCCATGCCCTCCCCACCTGTCGTCACCCCCCATGCCCTCCCCCATCCATCGTCACCCCCCATGCCCTCCCCCACCCGTCGTCACCCCCATGCCCTCCCCCACCCGTCGTCACCCCCCATGCCCTCCCCCATCCATCGTCACCCCCCATGCCCTCCCCCACCCATCGTCACCCCCATGCCCTCCCCCACCCGTCGTCACCCCCCATGCCCTCCCCCACCCATCGTCACCCCCCATGCCCTCCCCCACCCGTCGTCACCCCCCATGCCCTCCCCCACCCGTTGTCACCCCCCATGCCCTCCCCCATCCATCGTCACCCCCCATGCCCTCCCCCACCCGTCGTCACCCCCATGCCCTCCCCCACCCGTCGTCACCCCCCATGCCCTCCCCCATCCATCGTCACCCCCCATGCCCTCCCGCACCCGTCGTCACCCCCATGCCCTCCCCCACCCGTCGTCACCCCCCATGCCCTCCCCCACCCATTGTCACCCCCCATGCCCTCCCCCACCCGTCGTCACCCCCATGCCCTCCCCACCCATCGTCACCCCCATGCCCTCCCCACCCGTCGTCACCCCCCATGCCCTCCCCCACCCATCGTCACCCCCTATGCCCTCCCCCACCCGTCGTCACCCCCCATGCCCTCCCCCACCCATCGTCACCCCCATGCCCTCCCCCACCCGTCGTCACCCCCCATGCCCTCCCCCTCCCATCGTCACCCCCATGCCCTCCCCCACCCCTCGTCACCCCCCATGCCCTCCCCCACCCGTCGTCACCCCCCATGCCCTCCCCACCCGTCGTCACCCCCCATGCCCTCCCCCACCCGTCGTCACCCCCCATGCCCTCCCCCACCCGTCGTCACCCCCCATGCCCTCCCCACCCGTCGTCACCCCCCATGCCCTCCCCCACCCGTCATCACCCCCCATGCCCTCCCCCACCCGTCGTCACCCCCCATGCCCTCCCCCACCCGTCGTCACCCCCATGCCCTCCCCCACCCATCGTCACCCCCCATGCCCTCCCCCAGCCATCGTCACCCCCCATGCCCTCCCCCTCCCGTCGTCACCCCCCATGCCCTCCCCCAGCCATCGTCACCCCCATGCCCTCCCCTCCCGTCGTCACCCCCCATGCCCTCCCCCACCCATCGTCACCCCCATGCACTCCCCCACCCGTCGTCACCCCCATGCCCTCCCCCACCCGTCGTCACCCCCCATGCCCTCCCCCAGCCATCGTCACCCCCATGCCCTCCCCCACCCATCGTCACCCCCCATGCCCTCCCCCAGCCATCGTCACCCCCATGCCCTCCCCACCCATCGTCACCCCCATGCCCTCCCCCTCCCATCGTCACCCCCATGCCCTCCCCCTCCCATCGTCACCCCCATGCCCTCCCCCACCCATCGTCACCCCCATGCCCTCCCCCACCCGTCGTCACCCCCCATGCCCTCCCCCAGCCATCGTCACCCCCATGCCCTCCCCCTCCCATCGTCACCCCCATGCCCTCCCCCTCCCGTCGTCACCCCCATGCCCTCCCACCGGTCGTCACCCCCCATGCCCTCCCCCACCCATCGTCACCCCCATGCCCTCCCCCTCCCATCGTCACCCCCCATGCCCTCCCCCACCCGTCGTCACCCCCCATGCCCTCCCCCACCCGTCGTCACCCCCCATGCCCCTCCCCCAGCCATCGTCACCCCCATGCACTCCCCCTCCCATCGTCACCCCCCATGCCCTCCCCCACCCATCGTCACCCCCATGCCCTCCCCCACCCATCGTCACCCCCCATGCCCTCCCCCACCCATCGTCACCCCCATGCCCTCCCCCCACCCATCGTCACCCCCCATGCCCTCCCCCACCCATCGTCACCCCCATGCCCTCCCCCACCCATCGTCACCCCCCATGCCCTCCCCCACCCATCGTCACCCCCATGCCCTCCCCCTCCCATCGTCACCCCCCATGCCCTCCCCCAGCCATCGTCACCCCCATGCCCTCCCCCTCCCATCGTCACCCCCATGCCCTCCCCCTCCCATCGTCACCCCCCATGCCCTCCCCCACCCATCGTCACCCCCATGCCCTCCCCCACCCGTCGTCACCCCCCATGCCCTCCCCCACCCATCGTCACCCCCATGCCCTCCCCCTCCCATCGTCACCCCCCATGCCCTCCCCCTCCCATCGTCACCCCCCATGCCCTCCCCCACCCATCGTCACCCCCATGCCCTCCCCCTCCCATCGTCACCCCCCCATGCCCTCCCCACCCATTGTCACCCCCATGCCCTCCCCCACCCATCGTCACCCCCCATGCCCTCCCCCACCCATCGTCACCCCCATGCCCTCCCCCTCTCATTGTCACCCCCCATGCCCTCCCCCACCCATCGTCACCCCCATGCCCTCCCACACCCATCGTCACCCCCCATTTACTCCCCCTCCCATCGTCACCCCCCATGCCCTCCCCCACCCATCGTCACCCCCATGCCCTCCCCCTCCCATTGTCACCCCCCATGCACTCCCCCACCCGTCGTCACCCCCCATGCCCTCCCCCACCCATCGTCACCCCCCATGCACTCCCCCATCCATCGTCACCCCCCATGCCCTCCCCCTCCCATTGTCACCCCCCATGCCCTCCCCCACCCGTCGTCACCCCCATGCCCTCCCCCACCCATCGTCACCCCCCATGCACTCCCCCATCCATCGTCACCCCCCATGCCCTCCCCCTCCCATTGTCACCCCCCATGCCCTCCCCCATCCATCGTCACCCCCCATGCCCTCCCCCACCCATCGTCACCCCCCATGCACTCCCCATCCATCGTCACCCCCCATGCCCTCCCCCTCCCATTGTCACCCCCCATGCCCTCCCCCACCCGTCGTCACCCCCCATGCCCTCCCCCACCCATCGTCACCCCCATGCACTCCCCCATCCATCGTCACCCCCCATGCCCTCCCCCTCCCATTGTCACCCCCCATGCCCTCCCCCATCCATCGTCACCCCCCATGCCCTCCCCCACCCGTCGTCACCCCCCATGCCCTCCCCCACCCATCGTCACCCCCATGCCCTCCCCCACCCATCGTCACCCCCCATGCCCTCCCCCACCCATCGTCACCCCCATGCCCTCCCGCACCCATCGTCACCCCCCATGCCCTCCCCTCCCATCGTCACCCCCCATGCACTCCCCCACCCATCGTCACCCCCATGCCCTCCCGCACCCATCGTCACCCCCATGCCCTCCCCCTCCCATCGTCACCCCCATGCCCTCCCCCTCCCATCGTCACCCCCCATGCACTCCCCCTCCCATCGTCACCCCCCATGCACTCCCCCTCCCATCGTCACCCCCCATGCACTCCCCCTCCCATCGTCACCCCCATGCACTCCCCCACCCATCGTCACCCCCATGCACTCCCCCTCCCATCGTCACCCCCCATGCCCTCCCCCACCCGTCGTCACCCCCATGCACTCCCCCTCCCATCGTCACCCCCATGCACTCCCCCACCCATCGTCACCCCCATGCACTCCCCCACCCATCGTCACCCCCCATGCACTCCCCCTCCCATCGTCACCCCCCCATGCACTCCCCCTCCCATCGTCACCCCCATGCACTCCCCCTCCCATCGTCACCCCCCATGCACTCCCCCACCCACCAAGTGCAAGTGTGTGCCTCTGTTCCTGTGTGCACACATGTGCTACTTGAACTTTTTTTTTTACTTTGAGCCAAAACAGCTTCAATGATCCAGGAAGTGGGTACTGCAAGCTGTAAATATTTTAATGACGATAATTCAAATATACACAAAAGAAAATGGCATAATAAGCCAGCTTCAAATAGGCAGCAATTTTCCACAGAAATGGAAAACAGATTCGTAATTGCTGAGGATGAGAAGGGAGGATGGCAGTCAGCTCTTAGTGGGTGTAGGGTTTTATTCTGGGGGTGAAGAATAAGAGAGTTGGTGGCTGTGTCCACAATGAACCCAGTAAATGCCACCAAATCATCCCCATTAGAATGGGTGCTTTTCTGTTATGCCAGGTGAGTTGCCAGGCGTGGTGGTGCACACCTTTAATCCCAGCACTCAGGAGGCAGAGGCAGGTGGATCACTGTGAGTTTGAGGCCAGCCTGCTCTACAAAGTGAGTCCAGGAAAGCAAAGGCTACACAGAGAAACCCTGTCTTGAAATACAAAAAAAAAAAAAAAAAAAAAAGAAAGAAAGAAAGAAAAAGCCAGGTGAGTCACCTTTTTTGTTTGTTTGGTTTTTTGAGACAGGGTTTCTCTGTGTAGCCTTGACTGTCTTGGACTCGCTTTGTAGACCAGGCTGGCCTTAAAGTCACAGAGACCTGCCTGCCTCTGCCTCCCAAGTGTGAGTCACCATTTTAAAGAAAGCAGTATTTTTAAAAGTGTGTGGGTGGGCTGGAGAGATGGCTCAGAGGTTGAGAGCACTGACTACTCTGGCCCTCCTCTGGCATGCAGGTGTACGTGTAGACAGAGCACCGTATACAGAATAAACTATTTTTTTAAGTGTATGGGTGTTTTGCCTACATGAATGTTTGTGTGCCTGGTGCCCTCAGAGGTCAGAGCGCATCAGATTACAGAGAACTGGGTGTGAGGCACCATGTATGTGCGGGGAACTGAACCCAGGTCCTCTGAAGTGATCTTAACTGCTGAACTGTCTTTCCAGCGCCTAGAAAACAGCAATTCTGGGTCTACAGTAGCATCAAATGTGAAACAATGCTGACTGCCCCCCTGCTCCCCACCCCCCCCCCCCAGGCTCTGCTGGAGCACTGCAGAGTGGATCCCACTTCCACTTCCCCCACCAGCCCCACTGGAGTACAGCAGAGCGCACCTTCACTGTCGTTGTCCCCCACCCTCCGCAGACCCCACCTGCCACAGTCGGCTCCCACAAGTACTTGTGCATTGTTTGCATTGCTAACTGATGAGCAATTGTTTTTTTTCAAGCACCAGAGTTGGAATCCAGGGGCCTCCAGGCTGAGAGGCAAAGGCTCTACCCGAGCTGCAACCCCAGCTCTTGAGAAGGAATTAACTAACATCTTGTCTGTCTCACAGAAATATGACCAGCCTTTTCTTACAACCGTTAATTTCCCAGGTCATATTCAGAGTGCACTATTATGGCCCAAACAGCCATCTTCATGGGTGGTTGTCCCATCAGAAGAGAAATGATGTCTGCTTATTGCTTGGGTTATGGGTTATGGGTTATGGATTGTGGGTTGTGGGTTATGGGTTATGGGTTATGGATTGTGGGTTGTGGGTTATGGGTTATGGTTATGGGTTATAGTTATGGGTTATGGTTATGGGTTATAGGTTATAGTTATGGGTTATGGTTATGGGTTGTGGGTTGTGGGTTATGGGTTATGGTTATGGGTTATGGGTTGTGGGTTATGGTTATGGGTTGTGGGTTATGGGTTATGGATTGTGAGTTGTGGGTTATGGGTTATGGATTATGGGTTGTGGGTTATGGGTTATGGATTATGGGTTGTGGGTTATGGGTTGTGGGTTATGGGTTGTGGGTTATGGGTTATGGGTTGTGGGTTGTGGGTTATGGTTATGGGTTGTGGGTTATGGGTTGTGGGTTATGGATTATGGTTATGGGTTATGGTTATGGGGTGTGGGTATGGGTTATGGGTTATGGTTATGGTTATGGGTATGGTTATGGGTGTGGGTTATGGGTTGTGGGTTATAGGTTATGGTTATGGGTTATGGTTATGGGTTATGGGTTGTGGTTATGGTTATGGGTTGTGGGTTATGGGTTATGGATTGTGGGTTGTGGGTTATGGGTTATGGATTATGGGTTGTGGGTTATGGGTTGTGGGTTATGGGTTGTGGATTGTGGGTTATGGGTTGTGGGATATGGGTTATGGGTTGTGGGTTGTGGG